>NC_091727.1:85905681-86208712 GCF_042477335.2 Ovis canadensis
CATTTTTTCCATGGACGGGGGATGGGGAGATGTTTTGGAATGATTCAAGTGCATTACTTTTATTGTGCACTTTATTTCTGTTATTATTACATCAGGTCCACCTCAAGTCATCAGGCATTAGATCCTGGATGTTAGGGATCCCTTCTCTGGCACTTCAGAATGTGACTGTATTTGGAGATAGAATCTTAAGGAGATAGCTATGACAAAATAAGGTCACTATGGTGGGCCCTAATCCAATATGACTAGTGTCTTTATTTATAAGAGAAGGAGATTAGGTCACATACAACAGACAGACTGAAGAGCACCCATGTGAGAATGCAGGGAGAAGGCGGACACCTGCAAGCCAAGGAGAAGCCTCAGAAGAAACTGAACTTGCTATTACCTTGATACTGAACTTCCAGCCTCCAGAACTATGGAAGAGGAGCTTTCTGTTGTTGAAGCCACTCAACCTGTGGTATTTTGTTATGGCAGCCCTAGGCAACTAGTAGACTTCCCTGGTGGTGCAAATAGTAAAGAATCTGTCTGCAATGCAGAAGACCTGGGTTCAGTCTCTGGGTCAGAAAAGTCCCCTGGAGAAGGAAATGGCAACCCACTCCAGTATTTTTGCCTAGAGAACCCCAAGGACAGAGGAACCTGGCAGGCTAGGCTACAGTCTATAGGGTTGCAAAGAGTTGGACATGACTAAGAGACTAACACACACTGGCAGGCAACTAGTAGAGTGTGTTTCACTGCACTTGAAATTTGCATATATTGAGCTTCAGCATCTTTTCATATGTGGATGAGCTATTTGGTTTCCTCACACGTGAAAAATGCCTAGTAATGCCATTTGCCCGTGTGTTGTTGTTACTGTTGTTGGGTTATTTGTCTTTTTCTTGTTAGTTTGCCTTCCACCTCTCTATATATCCCAGACTTTAATCATTCGGCCATGTATGTATTGCAAGTATTGCATGTATATTTTCTCAATGTGTGGCTTCTCTTTTCACTCAATTTTATACTATCCTCACTGGTCTATGCTGGTAGATCATGTGTTTTATTTTTTAATAATACAATGAATATTTGTGAACTTGCTGCCAACTCAAAAATTACAACAGTAATAAATAATGTAAGTTCTCCTATGGCCTCATCACTTTTTCATTCCATCCCTCTGCCGCTCATTTGCTCAAAGTAATGATAATGGCTAACACTTGCATGGTTCTCAAACGGCATAGCAACCCATTCCAGTATTCTTGCCTGGAGAATCCCATGGACAGAGGAGCCTGGCAGATGGCAATTCAGTGGGTCACAATGAGTCGGACACAACTGAAGTGACTTAGCACGCACACACCTGCCAGGCATTATTTTACACACTTTTATATGTATTAACTCATTTAAACCTTACCATAATCCTTTGAATTAGCCATGTTTCTACACACAAGATCACCGAAGCAAAGAGAGGTTAAGTTTCTTGCCGAGGTTATGACAGCATTTGACTAAGTCAGAGTTTGAACCCAGTCTTCTCCTTAACCATTTTGCTATACTGCTTATTGTTAATCATTATATAAAAATTTGTGTTTCTCATTTAATTGCATTAAAATTTTTATTGCATAGTTATGTATGTCTAAGTAATATACTGTTTAGTTTTACTTTTTTATTAGCTATATTTAAAAGGCACCATACCATATGCTCTCTCAGGCAATAGCATATGAGGTTATTTTGATGAACAGAAGTTTTTAATAGTAGCATATTTTAAATTATTAGCCTTTTCCCTTATGGTTTGTACTTTTCTGTATCTTGTTTAAGAAATGTTTCCTTATTGCAAGGTTATGAAGATCTCATCTTGTACTACCTTCTAAAACTTCTATTCATTTTAGTGTTTTTTTAAGCTTGTGTTTTGAGGCAAATTTAGACTCATAAAAATTGAAAAAAAATAGTATGAACAGTTCCTGTACTCTTCACTCAGCTTCCTCAAATGATAATAGTTATCTAGCCATAGGAAATTATTAAAACTTGGCAACTGACACTGGTATGATACTATTAACTGAACTACAGACCATATTCTATATGTGCAGGCCTTTTCATTTTGGTGTATAGTTCTATGAAATTTGGCTCATATATAGATGTGCTTAACCACCATTACAGTTGCTATGTGTATCAGTAGTTTGTCTCTTTTTATTGCCAAGAAGTGTTCCATTGTATGGACTTATCACATCTTTTTCCATTCACCTACTGAGTGACATTTACATTGTTTCCAGCTTTTGACTATTACCAAAAAAGCTAATATGAACATTCATGTGCAGATTTACATGTAAACATGAAGCTTCATTTCTCTGAGATGAATATACAAGGGTGGGATGACTGGTCATGTGGTAAATGTACACTTAACTTTACAAAGAACTGCCAAAATGTTTTCCAAAGTGGCTGCAGCATTTTACATTCCCACTAGCATAGCAATGAGTGACTGATACACTTTCTCCATATTCTTACCAGCATTTAGTGTTATCACAAAATTTTATTAATTTTTAATTTATGGTTTTTATTTTAGCCACCAGGTGAGTGTGGACTGATGTTTCATTGTGTTTTTGACTTGTGTTTTCTGAATGACTAATGATGTTGAACAGCTTTTCATGTGCTTATTTGCCAGCTGTATTTCCTCTGCAGTGATGTATCAGTTTAAATCTCTTTGCCCATTCAAATTGTTCATTGCTTTTTTCTTTTCAATTGTTGAGTTCAGAGAGTTCTTTATATTTTCTGGAAATAAGTCCTTTGTCAGATTTGTGATTTGAAAGTATTTTCTCCTAGTCTATAGTTGGTCTTTTTATTCTCTTAATAGTGTCTTTAACAGAGAAAACATTTAAAATTTAGAAATCCAGTTTATCACCTTTTTATTGGTTATGTTTTTGGTGAAGTAGAGCAGGTTTTATCAGAAGGGCTCTGTCCTGCAGATCTTCTCTCTTCCCAGTCCTGACCAGAAGGAATAGGCTTTTCTTACAGCTGCTTTTGTCTTCATTTCAGGGTGGTGGCCTCTTCTGAGGAGAAAAAAACAAACATCCAGAAAACTCACTGCTCGGTCATCCCTTGAATCCTAAGATCCCAGGCCAGTCCTCTCTGCGCTCCTCACCGCTCAGTCTGCTGATATTTACCCATAATTTCTGTTGTACCTAGTGGGAAGAATAGGGTAGATAGACTGCATTTAATCCATCTTGTCTGCACCTGGAGACTCACATTTAAGTCTTTAATTCACATGGAATTTATTTTTGTGTATGGTGAATGATAGGGGTCCAATTTCATTATTTTAGTATACAGAATCAATTGTTTTGTGACCATATCACAAATAGTTCACTGTCTGCATTCTAGTGATCTATTAAGACAGCTCTGCTATCTGGTAAGATCATGTCCCTCACCTAGTTCTCTTCTTCAGAAATGCTTGGATTTTTTTTCAATTTTCATTGATATATAGTTGATATACAATGTTGTGTTAGTTTCAGATGTACAGCAAAGTGATTGTTTATATATATATATATACATATATATATACACTATTTTTTAGATTATCTTCCATTATAGGTTATTACAAGATATTAAGTATAGTCCCCTGTGCTGTAGAGTAGGTCCCTGTTGTTGTTGTTTAGTCGCTAAGTCATATCTGACTCTTCTGCGAGCCCATAGGCTGTAGCCCGCCAAGCTTCTCTGTACATGAGATTTCCCAGGCAAGAATACTGGAGTGGGTTGCCATTTCCTTCTCCAGGAGATCTTCCTGATCCTCGGATTGAACCAGCACATCCTTCTTGGCAGGTGGATTCTTTACCACTGAATCATGGGGAAAGTAGAGTACGTCCTCATTGATTATCTATTTTATGTATAGTAGTGTGTATCTGTTAATCCTAAACTTCTAGTTTATCCCTCTCCTCCTTTCCCCTTAGGTAACTACATGCTTGTTTTCTATGTCTGTAAGTCTATTTCTATTTTTAAAACAAGTTTATTTGTATCATGTTTTTAGATTCCACATATAAATGATATCATGTGATATTTGTCTTTCTCTATTTGACTTACTTCACATACAATAATCTCTAGGTCTATCCATGTTGCTGCAAATGGCATTCATTATTTCATCCTTTTTATGGCTGAGTAATATACACGGAATATTAGTCAGCCATAAACACACGCACACCACATATATATATGCTTTATCCATATATCTATTGATGAAATTTAGGTTGCTTCCATAGCTTGGCTACTATAAACAGTGTTGCAATGAACAGTGGGGTACTGTATCTTTTCAAATTACAGTTTTCTCCAAATATATGCCCAGAAGTGGGATTGCTGGATCATACGGTAGTTCTATTTTTAGTTTTTTAAAGGAAACTCCTTGGAGGCTTCCCCCAGAAGCTCAATGGTAAAGAATTTGCCTGCAATGTTGGAGACACAGAGACACAGGTTCAATTCCTAGGTGGGGAAGATCCTTTGGAGGAGGAAATGGCAATCCACTCCAGTATTCTTGCCTGGGAAATCCCATGGACAGAGAAGCCTGGTAGGCTACAGTCTATGGGGTTGCAAAGAGTTGGACATGACTGAGTGACTAAACAACAACAAAGAACCTCCATATTGTTCTCCATCGTGGCTGTACCAATTTACATTCCCACCAACAGTGTAGAAGGGTTCCCCCTTTTCTACACCCTATCCAGCAAGAAACGCCTTGGTGTTTCTTGACCATTTATTCCCTCATCTCAGGTTTTGAATCTGCTTGTCAAGTACCATGAGAAAAATGTGTTGAACTTTTTAATAGAAATGCATTGAATCTTAAGATTAATTTGGAAGAGAATGGTCACCTTTGCATGGCTAAGATTTCCAAAACATGGACACAGTATACTTTTAAATTTATCTAGGCACTCTTTAATGTCTTTGTATATCTCTTGTCAAATTTATTTTTATTTGCTTTCAAATTTTAACGCTAGAAAACTCTTAGTTTGGAAAATTGGAAAATTATTAGCACCAATGAAAAGATTCAGTAAAGTGATGGGGCACAGACTAAATATGCAAAAACCAAAGCTTCCTGGTAAGCTGGCAATAATTAGTTTGAACACATAATATAAACAAAGCTCCTATTCAGAAATATAATATAAAATATATAAGATTTCCAGGAATGAACCTTACCTGGAAGATATATTTGGCAGTAAACTTTTGCAACAAACGTTAGGACCAAGGGCTAATCCCCTTAACCTAAAACATTATTACTAGTCAACAAGAAAAGTACTAATTCTCACAGGAGGAAAGTGGGTAAAAGTTTTGACTAGGATATGCCCACAAGAAGTAATGTAAATGGGGATAGTAAACATTTAAAAAGTCTGACTTCGCTTGAAAAGAAAGAGAATAAAGCAATGACATATTTTTTACCCATTAAGTCTGGTAAACACGTCTTTGGGATTTCACAGTGCAAGGAGGGAAGAAAAATATCTGTCTCCCATGCCACTGATGGGAGTATAAATGTGCATGTTTCTGTAGGACACTTGGCCATGTATATGGAACAGTTCTATTTCTAGACATTAGTTCTAAAGAGGTCATCAGATTAGCATGCCTCATTCCCTTATCTGAAAAACACGGTAATAGTGCCTTTCTCACAGACTCCATTATGAGCATTCATGAGACCATGCCCTTGGGGCTGGTAACCTGTGTGACCCACACTCTGGGAATGAACTGTGTCTTTTTGAGGTAGATGTCCAAGGCTTGGCCAATGTACACAGTTTTGTGGAAAGAAAAAAGTGCCCTTTGCTCCAGGGGTAGGCAGGCCTGCTGCAGGATACTTTGCTTGCAGAGTGGGGAAAGGGCTTGATGCAAGCACCTACTCTACCCCTGGCTGGTGCCTGTGTTCCGTGCACTCCTATAGGATAGCTCTAATGTCACTTTTAATAAAATGCCTAGCATTTAATGATCACCACATACCATCTATTAGTATTAAGGACATCTGTTAGTTTAAGGACATTCAACTCAGTGATATTATAATGTGAGAAATTGAAAACAATACAAACAATATGAGAACAGCTACATTAATTTAGCACATTCATATAATGGAGCTGTTTCAATTCATATTTTTGAAGAATGTTGAATAATATTGGGAAATTCTCAATAAATATTAAGATAGCAAGATCCAAGCTGGATAATAAGCATGATCTGATTTTGTAAACATCACAATAAATTTACACACACACACACACACACACAAAGATATTTACAGTGGTTCATACTGGTTGGGAGGATTAGGGCTGAATTTTGTTTCGTATTTTACCCTTCCTCATGGTTTTACAACTTATCTAGGATGGATGTGTGTGAAAAGTCAGTGCAGAGAACTCTTCCCTCCCCAACCCCCTTTCCTGTCCTGTGACCCTAGTCCTGCAGTGCTCCTGGAGCACCCTGTGCGCTGGGGGCAGAGCCAGGGCTGGTTTGTTCCTCGGCCCTGAGCCCTCTTTAACCTCACACAGTCCAAGGTGAACTGGGCCACTCTGCACATTCCCACATCAGCAACTCCAAAGCCAGCAGAAGTGTGGCCTCAGCATGTGTCTTGGTGTAGCAACAGGCTCGGGAAGGCCGCTAGGGGCTCGGCCCTTCTTTAGGGCCCCTTCTTCCCTCTGGGTTGTTTGAGGCCATAAAAAGGAAGAAAAATTAAATCCTAACTCAGCTATCTCATTTACTTGGGAGGCAGGTATCTAGGTGCTACTCTAGGCACTCTGCGAAGGCTGTGGAGAAGAACGTGGATAGAATCCGTTCATGGAACAATCCTGTCCCCAAGTATATGAACAGAAGCAGGACACTCTTCCTAGTATATAAGGGGGGACAGGTTTGGGTAAAATCAAATGAATGGACTGAGGTAGCTGTCCGGGAATGGTAGATGGATTCAAAGAGCAATTTCCCAGCCATCAGTGGGTGGATGGTAATAATGGCCCACCTCAAATAAGAGCACTGAAAACAGAAGCAGTTCCTTTCTTTATGTACTCATCACAATGAAAAACATCTAGCCAGTAGGCAAAAGAACAAGGAAACTTGAAGCGAACATTCTAGAATGAGACCAGGTGAGTTCAGATCACTTTAGACTTGCTAGCTGTGTGACCTCGGACAAGATACTTGACTTCTCTGTGCCTCTGCATTCTCATCTGTGAAATGGGCAGAATAAAAAGAGCCTACGTACCCCTGGAGTTGATATGAGAGTAATACACACTTCTGCCCATGGTAAAGTGCTGGCACCAGTTCTGTGCTGGGATCCACAGGGCATCAGTGGAGTTGGCTTACATGGGACAAATGCCCTCTCTCATCTCCACCCCTGCTCATGGCCCATTCCCAGGGCATTGATCCCAATGCTTCCCACTGGAAACCAAGCACAGCTTTCTCATCTTACATCTGACTCAGCTCAAAGGCAGACTCCTGGGTGAGGTAGAAAATCCAGTGGTATGGAGAGCCAAGCCCTGGGTTCCAGATCCAGCCCTGTCACACTCTTCTCTTGATGTTTCTTTGACAGTAATAGCTGCAATCAATCTGCCCATCTCCCACAGGGCTACTGTGAGGATCAAATGAGATAATGGAAGGGAAATAATTCTGTAAAGAAGGGGTGATTAGTCTATGAAAGGCTCAGTGAATATTTTCACATAAAGATGACCTCAATTTTGTACTCAGAGGGTGTTCTTTTCTGTATAATCTCCCAGAGTACTTATTTGGTTTTGAAGCACTGTAATACCTAGTCACACAGATTTGCAATCATCTGTGATTGGTTCTCTTTTTTAACTGAAAAAAAATGTGTTTTTTTTTTTTTCAGAACCAGATTCTTTTTAAAAATTGAAGTATAGTTGCTTTACAGTGTTGTATTAATTTCTACTGTACAGGAAAGTGAATCAGCTTTATGTATACATTGGTCTTTCCAGTTGGGTCAGTGGTAAAAGACTCCATCTACCCATGCAGGAGAGGCAGGAGATGTGGATTCGATCCCTGGGTCAGAAAGATCCCCTGGAGGAGGAAATGGCAATGCACTCCAGTATTCTTGCCTAAAAAATCTCATGGACAGAGGAGCCTGGTGGCCTACAGTACATGGGGTCAAAAAGAGTCAGACATGACTGAGCATGCTTGCACAGTAGATACATATACATATATCCCCTCTTTTTTAAATTTCCTTCCCATTTAAGTCAACACAGAGCACTGAGTAGAGTTCCCTGAGCTGTACGGTAGATTCCCATTAATTATCTATTTTATACATAATATCAATATATTTATTAATATGCTAATCCCAATTTCCTAATCCATCCCACTCCCCCTCCTGCCCTTGGTATCCATATGTTTGTTCTCTACTTCTGTGTCTCTATTTCAGAAGCAGATCTTTGTTGCCTCCAGACTGTATTTCTACCCTAAATCTCTTTGTCCTTGAAATTATCTGGGGTAGCAGACTTCATTTCTTGCCCTATCTTGTCTTCCACCAGAAACCCAGCTGGTGAAACAAATGGAGGATCTAATCCACATGCACAATGAGACACTAAGCCCTGCTGAATGCGGCCCACAGGTAAAGCTGATGCTCCTGCCTAGATTGCCACAGGGATGAAGCAAGGTAATGAGCCTGACGGTGCCAGTCACTGAGTGGAAAGTCAAGAAGAGTATGCCAGCAATACAGCTGCTCAATCTGAGGGTGGCGCTCTGTACACTTTCTGTAATTTGATCGAGTTGTCTTTGCACCAGTATTTCAGTTTTGTCCTTTATGTTCTACAGTTTAATGGCCATCTTCTTTAAACAAATTACTATCGACAGCTTCTCTGAAGACATATCCTTGGGCCAACAGTGTTAGCTTTCTTTGTGGGCCCCATACTTTTCCCAAAGGTTCCCTTATTTTTACTGGAAATTGTGTCTGACATCTTTCCATGTAAGTAAAGTGGATTTGCTATTACAAAACAGGATGTGGGGCCACCCCTAGAGACCACCTGAGTGGCACAGATTCACTGAAATGAAATGAAAGTTATTCAGTTGTGTCCAACTCTTTGTGACCCCATGGATTGTAGCCTGCCAGGCTCCTCTGTCCATGAAATTCTCCAGGCAAGAATACTGGAGTGGGTTGCCATTCCTTTCTCCAAGGGATCTTCCTGATCCAAGGATTGAACCTGGGTCTCCTGCATTGCAGGCAGATTCTTTACCATCTGAGCTACCAAAGAACCCAGTCACAGATTCATTGAGTTGGACCTTTCTGATAATCTGCCCTTCCCAGGACAGACATACAGCCCTGAGCTATGTATTGGTTATGCCACAACTAGAGTGATGGCACGTTTGGGGCAGAAGCTGCTTCTGGGCTTTTCATTTTCTGGGTGGGGCCATCAGGAGCATAGAGCCTGTTCCTAAGCCACCACTTTTGGCTGCTAGGAATCATTTTGTGACTGTTTCAACAAGACTTGTAGTGTTTTAAATGAAGTGACTGTGTGAGATTGTGACTTGACAGTAAGCCAACAAATAGAACACTGCTCATTTTTTATTGAACTTGATGTCTCAGTCACACTGAATGGGGACACCTGTTCAGTGTAGCGATTTAAATATTGAATTTAAGAAACAGACTGCTTAGTCTGAGTAGGGACTGTTCTGGATGGTCTATGGGCAGGAGGCACCCAGTGAATTTAAGTCACCTTCAGAGATGAGAGGGGAGCACCTGCCCTGTCCACCGGGGAGCCCTGCCATACTTGGGCAATAATGACAACCTGATGAGGAAGCTTGAGGGTCAGGGTTGGGAAGTCATCAGTGCTACATCTTCTGACTCCAGACTATATGCTGTTAGCCACCATCAAAGGGGCACGCTGCTGTCCTGGGCGGTGCCAGGACAGATCAGGGCCCAAGAGCGGCCACAGAAAAGCTTTACTTTGGCATCCACCAAGCTCCACAGGTGTTGGGCACATTTGTGTCCCACAGAGCCTGCCTATGGGACATGATCAGTAAATGCTCATGGCATGCAGGAGGGCCTTTGCTATTTCCCTAGGCACGCAGGAATTTCACAACTTAGAATATCTGAGCTGGAAGGGCCCTTGCACATCATTTAATCTACTCTTGTCAGTTACAGATGGGAAGACTGATGGCGGGACCCGTCTGTGGACACGCTGCAACTGAGGGGCAGAACTTGGGCTGTCCTCACTCATGCTCAATCCAAGACACATAGAGGGGCCACAGGGCCTTGGTCCTGGTCCTGGGCAAAGACAGAGGACAGCAGTGGTGGGTAAGAAACATTGGTGGCTGTTGGGGAGCCAGCCTGCTTTCTGTAATGACAGTGAACACGCCATTTATCATCTCAACCAGGATACTTTTGAGCATGGAAAGGGAAGCTGTGAAATAATTACACTGGGGAGAAAATAGAAAGATGGCGGAGGAATAGGACGGGAAGATCACGTTCTCCCTCACAAATTCCTCAAAAGAACATTTCAACGCCGAGCAAACTCCACAAAACAACTTCTGTAGGCTGGCAGAGGACATCAGGCAACCAGAAAAGCAGACCATTGTCTTCAAAAACAGGTAGGAAAAAATATAAAAGACGAAAAAGGAGACAAAGGAGGTGGGGAGGGAGCTCCGTCCCGGGAAGGGAAGCCCATCCCGGGAAGGGAATTTTAAGAAGAGAGGTTTCCAAACACCAGGAAACACTCTCCCTGCCGAGTCTGTGGCGAGCCTTGGAAACACAGAGGGCAACATAACAGGAAGGAAAAATAGATAAATAATTAAAACCAAGAGATTACAAGCCCACCAGTAACTCCCCCAGCGGAAAAGCAGCACAGATGCCTGCATCCGCCATTGGGAAGTGGGGGCAGGGCAGGGACGCGCGGGAGGCGCGGGCTGCAGAGCTTTGTAAGAATCGGGCAGGAACGCCCCACGCGCAACCAGAACGATCTAACTTGGGCTAGCAAACCAGACTGTGGGATAGCTACCACGCGAAAAGCTCGAACATAAGACACCACCAGGGCTGAGCACAGAACAAAGGACGGAGCGGAAAAAGCCGGCTGCAGACCATTCCCCGCCGGGGACAGGCAGCCAGAGCCGTAAGGACTGGAAAGGGGCAATTGCAGACCCGGAGAGACTTTACGTACCTAACTGCAAGCAGGCTCCTTTGCTAAGACTTCTGGGGGTGCTGGACAGTCACAGTCTGCCTCACGGGGTGCGCCAGCGGTCCACCCAGAGAGCTGAGCGGTCGCGGCGGAAAAGGTGACAAGCCCCGGCGATCGCGCTCGCCAAACTCCTGAGCTACTCGGACCTGAGAAGGGCACAAAGCGCAGTCCCAGCCGCATTTGTGCCTCTGAGGGCTGCCTGAGGGCCGAACCTGAGCGGCTTGGACCGGGGAAGTGCACGCAGCCTAGGGCCGGCCCCAGACGGTTCCCGGCTGAGCATCGTAGAGCCGGAGCGGTTTGTGCGCCGCGAGAAAGGACAGGTCAAGCGGGGCAGAGATACTGTGTACACACGACAGTGCTATTTGTTTGCAGCATCCCCCCTCCCCACAGCGCGACTGAACTAGTGAGCCTAAAAACCAGCAAACAGAAGAAGTTAAACAGAGGGAACCACCTTGGAAGTGAGCCCACATGGCCCATAACATCAGAGAAGAGCCAGATATATTTTTAATTTTTTAATATTTTTAAAATCATTCTTTTTTTTTTTTTGCCTTTTGCTTTTTTTTTCTTTTTTTTTCCGAGCTTTTTTTTAATTGTTAAGTCTTCTATTTCTCCTCTAATTTTTATTTCTATAACCTAGTATTACTATTTTTTTAAAAAAAGACTTTTTTTTTTTTAAGGCAAACACCATATATACTCTTTGGATGGTTGTTGGTGTTTTGTTTTGTTTTTTTTTGTTTGTTTGTTTTTTAATAATTCTTTTTTTTTCTTTCTTCCTTTTTCCTTCTGCTTTTCTTTAATATTGTATCTTTGAAAATCCAACCTCTACTCCAGATTTTTAATCTTTGTTGTCAATTTTGTACATTTAAAAACCCAAACTTCACTACCCAAGTTTACCTGAGAGCGAGATTACTGACTTGTCCACTCTCTCCTCCTCTGGCCTCTCCTTTTTCTCCATCAGGTGGCCTCTGTCTCTTTTCTCCCCCATCTCTTCTCTATCCAACTCTGTGAATCTCTGTGTGTTCCAGACGGTAGAGAACACCTAAGGAACTGGTTACTGGCAGGATTTGTCTCTCTCCTACTCATTCCTCTCTCTTATCCTCCTGGTCACCTCTGTCTACTTCCTCCCTCTCCTCTTCCCCGTATAACTCTGTAAATACCTCTGAGCGGTCCAGACTATAGAGCGCACATAAGGAAGTGACTACTGGCTAGCTTGCTCTCTCCTCTCTTGATCTCACCGCATCTCATTCCAGTTACCTCTAACTACCCCCTCCATCTTCTCTTCTCCTCGTAACTCAGTGAACCTCTCTGAGTGTCCCTCAATGTGGAGAAACTTTTCATCTTTAACCTAGATGTTTTATCATCGGTGCTGTATAGATGGAGAAGTCTAGAGGCTACTGTGAAAATAAAACTGAAAACCAGAAGCAGGAAGCTTAAACCCAAAGCCTGAAAACATTAGAGAACTCTTGAATTCAGGGAACATTAAGCAATAGGAGCTCATCAAATGCCTTCATACCTACACTGAAACCAAGCTCCACCCAAGGGCCAACAAGTTCCAAAACAAGACATACCACGCAAATTCTCCAGCAACACAGGAACACTCCCCTGAGCCTCAATATACAGGCAGCTCAAAATTATCCCAAAACCTTTGATGTCTCATAACCCATTACGGGTCACTCCATTGCACTCCAGAGAGAAGAAACCCAGCTCCACCCACCAAAACTCCAACACAAGCCTCCCTAACCAGGAAACCTTGACAAGCCACTGATAGAACCCCACCCAAAGTGAGGAAGCTCCATAATAAAGAGAACTCCACAAATTATCAGAATATAAAAAGGCCACCCCAAACGCAGCAATATAACCAAGATGAAGAGACAGAGGAATACTCAGCAGGTAAAGGAACAGGAGAGTTGCCCACCAAACCAAACAAAAGAGGAAGAAGTAGGGAATCTACCGGAGAAGGAATTCCGAATATTGATAGTGAAAATGATCCAAAATCTTGAAATCAAAATGGAAACACAGATAAATAGCCTAGAGACAAGGATTGAGAAGATGCAAGAAAGGTTTAACATGGACCTAGAAGAAATAAAAAAGAGTCAAAATATAATGAATAACACAATAAATGAGATCAGAAACACTCTGGAGGCAACAAATAGTAGAATAACGGAGGCAGAAGATAGGATTAGTGAAATAGAAGATAGAATGGTAGAAATAAATGAATCAGAGAGGAAACAAGAAAAACGAATTAAAAGAAACGAGGACAATCTCAGAGACCTCCAGGACAATATGAAATGCTCCAACATTCGAATTATAGGAGTCCCAGAAGAAGAAGACAGAAAGAAAGATCATGAGAAAATCCTTGAGGAGATAATAGTTGAAAACTTCCCTAAAATGGGGAAGGAAATAATCACCCAAGTCCAAGAAACACAGAGAGTCCCAAATAGGATAAACCCAAGGCGAAACACCCCAAGACACATATTAATCAAATTAACAAAGATCAAACACAAAGAACAAATATTAAAAGCATCAAGGGAAAAACAACAAATAACACACAAGGGGATTCCCATAAGGATAACAGCTGATCTGTCAATAGAAACTCTTCAGGCCAGGAGGGAATGGCAAGACATACTTAAAGTGATGAAAGACAATAACCTACAGCCCAGATTACTGTACCCAGCAAGGATCTCATTCAAATACGAAGGAGAAATCAAAAGCTTTCCAGACAAGCAAAAGCTGAGAGAATTCAGCACCACCAAACCAGCTCTCCAACAAATTCTAAAGGATATCCTCTAGACAGGAAACACGAAAAGGGTGTATAAACCCGAACCCAAAACAATAAAGTAAATGGCAACGGGATCATACTTATCAATAATTACCTTAAACGTAAATGGGTTGAACGCCCCAACCAAAAGACAAAGACTGGCCGAATGGATACAAAAACAAGACCCCTCTATATGCTGCTTACAAGAGACCCACCTCAAAACAAGGGACACATACAGACTGAAAGTGAAGGGCTGGAAAAAGATATACCACGCGAATAGAGACCAAAAGAAAGCAGGAGTGGCAATACTCATACCTGATAAAATAGACTTTAAAACAAAGGCTGTGAAAAGAGACAAAAAAGGCCACTACATAATGATCAAAGGAACAATCCAAGAAGAAGATATAACAATTATAAATATATATGCACCCAATAAAGGAGCACCACAATATGTAAGACAAATGCTAACAAGTATGAAAGGGGAAATCAACAATAACACAATAATAGTGGGAGACTTTAATACCCCACTCACACCTATGGACAGATCAACTAAACAGAAAATTAACAAAGAAACGCAAACTTTAAATGATACATTAGATCAGTTAGACCTAATTGATATCTATAGGACATTTCACCCCAAAACAACGAATTTCACCTTTTTTTCAAGTGCTCATGGAACCTTCTCCAGGATAGATCACATCCTGGGCCATAAATCTAAACTTGATAAATTCAAAAAAATCGAAATCATTCCAAGCATCTTTTCTGACCATAATGCATTAAGATTAGATCTCAATTACAGGAGAAAAACTATTAAAAATTCTAACATATGGAGGTTGAACAACACACTTCTGAATAACCAACAAATCACAGAAGAAATCAAAAAAGAAATCAAAATATGCATAGAAACTAATGAAAATGAAAACACAACAACCCAAAACCTGTGGGACACTATAAAAGCAGTGCTAAGAGGAAAGTTCATAGCAATACAGGCATACCTCAAGAAACAAGAAAAAAGTCAAATAAATAACCTAACTCTACAACTAAAGCAACTAGAAAAGGAAGAGTTGGAGAACCCCAGAGTTAGTAGAAGGAAAGAAATCTTAAAAATTAGGGCAGAAATAAATGCAAAAGAAACAAAAGAGACCATAGCAAAAATCAACAAAGCCAAAAGCTGGTTCTTTGAAAGGATAAATAAAATTGACAAACCATTAGCCAGACTCATCAAGAAGCAAAGAGAGAAAAATCAAATCAATAAAATTAGAAACGAAAATGGAGAGATCACAACAGACAACACAGAAATACAAAGGATCATAAGAGACTACTATCAGCAGTTGTATGCCAATAAAATGGACAACGTGGAAGAAATGGACAAATTCTTAGAAAAGTACAATTTTCCAAAACTGAACCAGGAAGAAATAGAAAATCTTAACAGACCCATCACAAGCACGGAAATTGATACTGTAATCAGAAATCTTCCAGCAAACAAAAGCCCAGGTCCAGATGGCTTCACAGCTGAATTCTACCAAAAATTTCGAGAAGAGCTAACACCTATCCTACTCAAACTCTTCCAGAAAATTGCAGAGGAAGGTAAACTTCCAAACTCATTCTATGAGGCCACCATCACCCTAATACCAAAACCTGACAAAGATGTCACAAAAAAAGAAAACTACAGGCCAATATCTCTGATGAACATAGATGCAAAAATCCTCAACAAAATTCTAGCAATCAGAATCCAACAACACATTAAAAAGATCATACACCATGACCAAGTGGGCTTTATCCCAGGGATGCAAGGATTCTTCAATATCCGCAAATCAATCAATGTAATTCACCACATTAACAAATTGAAAAATAAAAACCATATGATTATCTCAATAGATGCAGAGAAGGCCTTTGACAAAATTCAACATCCATTTATGATAAAAACTCTCCAGAAAGCAGGAATAGAAGGAACATATCTCAACATAATAAAAGCTATCTATGACAAACCCACAGCAAACATTATCCTCAATGGTGAAAAATTGAAAGCATTTCCCCTAAAGTCAGGAACAAGACAAGGGTGTCCACTTTCACCGCTACTATTCAACATAGTTCTGGAAGTTTTGGCCACAGCAATCAGAGCAGAAAAAGAAATAAAAGGAATCCAAATTGGAAAAGAAGAAGTAAAACTCTCACTGTTTGCAGATGACATGATCCTCTACATGGAAAACCCTAAAGACTCCACCAGAAAATTACTAGAGCTCATCAATGAATATAGTAAAGTTGCAGGATATAAAATCAACACACAGAAATCCCTTGCATTCCTATACACGAATAATGAGAAAGTAGAAAAAGAAATTAAGGAAACAATTCCATTCACCATTGCAACGAAAAGAATAAAATACTTAGGAATATATCTACCTAAAGAAACTAAAGACCTATATATAGAAAACTATAAAACACTGATGAAAGAAATCAAAGAGGACACTAATAGATGGAGAAATATACCATGTTCATGGATTGGAAGAATCAATATAGTGAAAATGAGTATACTACCCAAAGCAATTTACAAATTCAATGCAATCCCTATCAAGCTACCAGCCACATTTTTCACAGAACTAGAACAAATAATTTCAAGCTTTGTATGGAAATACAAAAAACCCCGAATAGCCAAAGCAATCTTGAGAAAGAAGAATGGAACTGGAGGAATCAACTTGCCTGACTTCAGGCTCTACTACAAAGCCACAGTCATCAAGACAGTATGGTACTGGCACAAAGACAGACATATAGATCAATGGAACAAAATAGAAAGCCCAGAGATAAATCCACACACATATGGACACCTTATCTTTGACAAAGGAGGCAAGAATATACAATGGAGTAAAGACAATCTCTTTAACAAGTGGTGCTGGGAAAACTGGTCAACCACTTGTAAAAGAATGAAACTAGATCACTTTCTAACACCGCACACAAAAATAAACTCAAAATGGATTAAAGATCTAAATGTAAGATCAGAAACTATAAAACTCCTAGAGGAGAACATAGGCAAAACACTCTCAGACATAAATCACAGCAGGATCCTCTATGATCCACCTCCCAGAATGCTGGAAATAAAAGCAAAAATAAACAAATGGGATCTAATTAAAATTAAAAGCTTCTGCACAACAAAGGAAAATATAAGCAAGGTGAAAAGACAGCCTTCTGAATGGGAGAAAATAATAGCAAATGAAGCAACTGACAAACAACTAATCTCAAAAATATACAAGCAACTTCTGCAGCTCAACTCCAGAAAAATAAACGACCCAATCAAAAAATGGGCCAAAGAACTAAATAGACATTTCTCCAAAGAAGACATACGAATGGCTAACAAACACATGAAAAGATGCTCAACATCACTCATTATTAGAGAAATGCAAATCAAAACCACAATGAGGTACCACTTCACACCAGTCAGAATGGCTGCAACCCAAAAATCTGCAAGCAATAAATGCTGGAGAGGGTGTGGAGAAAAGGGAACCCTCCTACACTGTTGGTGGGAATGCAAACTAGTACAGCCACTATGGAGAACAGTGTGGAGATTCCTTAAAAAATTGCAAATAGAACTACCTTATGACCCAGCAATCCCACTTCTGGGCATACACACCGAGGAAACCAGAATTGAAAGAGACACATGTACCCCAATGTTCATCGCAGCACTGTTTATAATAGCCAGGACATGGAAACAACCTAGATGTCCATCAGCAGATGAATGGATAAGAAAGCTGTGGTACATATACACAATGGAGTATTACTCAGCAGTTAAAAAGAATTCATTTGAATCAGTTCTGATGAGATGGATGAAACTGGAGCCGATTATACAGAGTGAAGTAAGCCAGAAAGAAAAACACCAATACAGTATACTAACACATATATATGGAATTTAGGAAGATGGCAATGACGACCCTGTATGCAAGACAGGGAAAGAGACACAGATGTGTATAACGGACTTTTGGACTCAGAGGGAGAGGGAGAGGGTGAGATGATTTGGGAGAATGACATTCTAACATGTATACTATCATGTGAATTGAATCGCCAGTCTATGTCTGACGCAGGATGCAGCATGCTTGGGGCTGGTGCATGGGGATGACCCAGAAAGATGTTCTGGGGAGGGAGGTGGGAGGGGGGTTCATGTTTGGGAATGCATGTAAGAATTAAAGATTTTAAAATTTAAAAAATAAAAAACTAAAAATTATTAAAAAAAAATAATAATAATAATTACACTGGGATGGCAGCACATGTGGGCCTAACCCTAGCAACCAGGACATATGCTCATCTTAATTAAAATGAATAAGCATGACGGCAATGGTAAGAAGATCAACTGCTACAAAAATTCCCCCTGACTTCCAGCTCTGGGCTGAGATCTTTGCATCCACCAGCTCATTTCATCCTCCCAAACACCTGAGAGGCAGGACCTGCTCTTCATGCTTGAGGAAACTGAGGCTCTGAGAGGTTGAGTCACCTGCCCAAGGTCACACAGGGAATGAGGGCTGAGCCTAGATGGGAACCCAGGTCTTGCCCGAGTCCCAAGCTGGTACTCTTCTCACCATCCTGGGTCACCTTCCCCCTTCGCTCATCCTTTCTGCTCATGAAACATTTCCACACTAGCTCTGTGCGGTAGGGAGCGGGTCTGCAGCCTGATGGGTAGTGGAAAACCACCAATGTGGGAATCTGGTGGGCTGGGCTCTGACTGGTGTTTTCCTCTATCTTTCTTTACAAGCTTGGGTAAGTCCCCGTCTCACTGCACTGCACACTCCTAATCCCAGGCCTCAATTTCTTTTTCTAGGCCTTTCATTCAAGGCCTTCTACAGGCAGGACCCTGGGGATCTTTCCAGCTTTATTTCTATCTCCACTTTCAGGCTCTCTGCTCTTCAGGTGAACTAGCCCTGTAATCTTCCCCCATGAACACTTTGGGCTCCTGGACACTGTGCCTGGACTCATGGGCTGCTCCACATACCCCCCACCCCATCTAATGTGGTGCAAAGCCCAGCCTCCTCCTCTATGAAGACTTCCCAGACTCCTCCAGGAGGATGGCATCTGTCCCTTCTCTGAATTCTCATGGCCACGCCCATGCATGGTGTTTGTCCCTGTCTCAGAGTCAGCTGTACACTTTTGCCCTTGCTTGGTCTACATACTCCTGGAGGATAAGTTCCATATCTGATTTTTGTGTCCCTCTCTCCCCCTCTGCCCGTACCTGGTATAGTGTCTGATCCATCGTGGCCATTCATCCATGCACCTTGAATGAATAAATCAACAAATGAATGCTGTTTCCTCTCCATGCCCTGCTCCCCACCCCTCACCATGGCCCATGGCTTCTCGAAACAGAGTTTGGCATTCCCAGGAGCAGTCCCCACCTGAAAAACCATATGCGCTTTCCAGGATCATGGGGAGAAATGACTTAGTGCACGTAATAGTCTTACAGCAGTGCCTTGCACACAATAAGGGCCCACTCTCATGATCTTCGTTTTAAAATTTTTATTTCTTGATTCACTTGACTTTATCTGACCTGCCTACCCTTGCTCTCCCCCATTAAAAGAATCTACCCCAAGGGCCTCTGCCTCTCAGGGACACCTTCAGAGTCCCCAGAGGACCTCTCCTCATGTTGGGGAGCGCTTTGTTTACCGAAGAGGCTGCATGGCACCCCTCTACCAGGGGGCTTTATTCTTCTGGTGCTCAGAGCCACAGAATTCAGTCCAAACCAGAAGCAGGATTCGAGTGATACAAAGAACATGCCCCGTGCTTCAATATTACCCCCAGGGCCAGAATTGAGCCACAGACCTCTTGGTAATCAAGTGTGTCATCCTGGGGACAAAATCTGGCCCTGCGGCTGTGGTGGAAACGGTGCCAGACAAAACGCTGGCTGAGACAGGCCAACCGCACACGCTGCAGCGTACTCCTGCTCCAAACCACAAGCACAGGCGTCCGGGGACAGAGACAAGGATGTCTGGACCCAGAAGCCTGCTTGAAAAATATGAAGAGCAGCTCTCAGCACACCCTGGGTGGAAAGATGGCCAAAGACAGATGAAAGACGAGAGCCACAGAGAGACTGAGGGACGTTTTACCACAGAAAGGGGATGCTTTGGGGTCTTTTCCTTACTTCTGCTTTGGTATTTACTGTCTACATTTTACATAATTAGTCTGTACACGTGTTATGATAGACATAGTCTCAGGAACTAGAAAAAGAAAAGGAAAAAAAGAGAGAAAGGGAAGGTATGAAGGAGTCAGAATCAGACGTGCTGGGTGCCTAAGGTGCCTACCCCGGTTCCCTGCTGGCCTTGGCCTTGACCCTTCTCTTCTCTGGGTCTTCTCCCCCACCTCTGTAGAAGAAGGCAGGTGAACTGGGCCACTATCCAGCAAGCTTCTGGTTGTCATACCCAGAGGTGAGATCACTGGAGGGATACAGGGAACATGCCCTGTATCGCTGTATGGATGGGTGGAGAGAGGGCTTTGGCCGGCATCCTGGCAAGTGTCCAGTGGCAGTTCGCTTGCTGTCGTAACTGTTCAGATGATTGATTTTGTTTCCAGTGTGATTGTCGTCTACTCTAAATGTCACTGGAGTCCCAGCTAGACCTGGTCAGACACTGGCCTTCTCTCCAAGCCCACCCGAAATCCCAGAGTCCCTGAATCTCTTTTCTTTACTCATAGAGTAACTGCATCTTTTCTTCTGGACCTCATCAAACCCCAACAGCTCCCTAGAATCAAAGCTATCTCCCCAGTAGGAGGGAGCCCAAATCCATATGAAAGTGAAAGTGAACAAACAAAATCATCTCCCTTCCTCCCTCCGTACTTTCCTTCCCTTCTTGTTCTTTTTTTAAAATATTTTTTTCAAGAAAACATTTTTTATTATATTTCCATTGCATGTGTAATACATATTTGTTGTAGAGCAATTAGAAAACAAAGATTTGAGTATATCTGCACATGATAATAACCTGCAGCTGTTGAAAGGCATGTGTTTTTTGAAGATTAAGGTAGGTCCATATGTCTTGACATGGAATGATGTCCATGACATATTGTTTAGTGGAAAAAGCAAGTTACAGCACAGTGTATATATTGTGATCCCATTTGTATTAAAATACACATATATCTGTTTATAGGCACATACATAATGTCTGAAAAAATACATACCAACATGTCTACAATGGTCCTCCCTGGGGAATGAAGTGGTGACAGGGAGAGTCTCTATATACTTCTATAGGGTTAGAATTTTTTTTACAACAAGCCTGTATTACTCGTATAAATTTTTTAGAAATTTAAGGAAGTAAAAGCTAAATAAAGGCCCGAAAAGAGCTAGCATGGATATTTCTAATTGAAATACAAATAAAATATCAAAAGCTAAAAGGAAAAACATCATATTTAATTCTTCCTTCTCCACCTTGAGGCAATCACTGTTAATATTTTCTTGCATAGCTTAATGTATTCTTCTTCCATATTATACACACATTACTTTTATTTACATAAAAGGGATTAGATTACACCTACTATTCCCTTTTAACCTGCTTTTCTCACCCAATATTATAGTGTGAACATCTTTCCAAGTTAAAAAAGACTCCATCTCTCTTCATTTTCAATGGTTACTATATTTTGGTTGTTTTAATTTTATGGCTGTATTTTTTAAAAAGGCTACTGTCAGCACCCCTGGACAGTTAAATCTTTGCATGCATCTAGTATTATGTCCTTATGATAAATTCCTAAAAATGAAACTGCTGGGTACAGGAATAGGTAATGCTTGTTAAGGATTTTAATCAATGACAACAAATTGCTTTCCAGAAAAGTCTTGCCATTTCTCCAGCTCTCAGCAACATGTGGGCCATGTTCCCCACAATATCTATTCCTTCCATGAGTGAATTCCATTCTTTGAACTTTTTGTTCATGTGGCAACTGAAAAAAAAAATCTCTGTGTTGTTTTAATGATTATTCCCATGATTACTCCTAGAGCCTGTCATTTTTTAATGTTTCTCAGTCATCTGTTTGTCTTTTGATAAGTTGCTTGTCATGTATTTTTCCATTTTTCCCACTGGAATATTTGTGTTTTTCCTTGATTTATAAAAACTCCTTATATATTAAAGATATTTATCACTGGTTTTCATATATATCATTTCCAAGTATGTTATTTTGGTTGCTAACTTTATGAGTTTTTTTGAAAGCACAGAAGATTTTAAATTTTGAATTAAATATATCAGTCTTTGCCTTTATAGTTTCTGCATTTGGTGTTCTATTTAGATTATCCTCCATTGAAATAAATACACTAATTAGTAAAAATAAAATAAATAAAAAAGTCCTTCCACTCCAAATCTATACAAATATTTACCAATAATTTCTTCTACTGTGACATTAAACTCTTCCATCCATCTGGATGTTACCTGAATGAGTAGTGTGAGATGGAGGTACAAACTGCTTTTTTTGAAATGGCTACCTCACTGTCCCAACTCCCCAACTGGCAGGCCTTCCGCTTAGGTTCCTGGCAACGCTGTCTTAATCTCATTCAGCGAACAACTCGTGTGTGGCGGTGACTTGCAGGACGTGCTCTCCCGTTTCTATTTGCTCAAGACTAGAGGTTTGGAGGTGGCTCCTGGCTTTCTCTGGAGCTTTCTGTGGCATAGTGGCCATAAGAGGATGCCTTGGCAGTGGGGTGGCAGTTCCAAGAGACAGGCTCCGAGGGGACTGAATGTCCAGCCACACACCTAGAAACGACCTTCTGCGGATACAGTTCAGTCAGACACGCTTCCAAACTTCCCGAGTACCAGCCACTGCCCAGCAATCCCCCAGAGCCCACATTCAGAGACGAAACCTCGAATTTCTCTCTACGGACGGCGCCGGCGGCCTCTAGGTGGCACTGTAGAGCCATTCTGCGTCGTCTGGAGGGCGCAAGCCAGAGGAAGATGCTCTCGGGCTCCCAGGTCCCGGGCTCCAGGAGTTCGGACGATGGGAGGCAGCGAAAAGCCGCGCTCCCCATGGCCGCCAGCTCAGGTTCGCCACCGTCCTTGGCAAAAGATGTGCCCTTGTCCATGTTGCTTCTTGAAAAGAGCAGGCATGACCGAGCCTCCAGAGGCAACGCCATTACAGAGGCATAATCCCTG
Organism: Ovis canadensis; assembly: GCF_042477335.2. Taxonomy (NCBI): domain Eukaryota; kingdom Metazoa; phylum Chordata; class Mammalia; order Artiodactyla; family Bovidae; genus Ovis; species Ovis canadensis. Next base: position 85,928,604 of record NC_091727.1, read on the forward strand.
AGACCCGTTATAAAGCGCCCAGCAACAGCAGCAGTAGAGACAACTCAGTGGCCAGTGTGCTTACCTCGAGGCCCAGGCCGGATCGGGAGAGGGCAGGGGCCAGAAAGGCGTGGGACCGCTAGGAACACTGGCAGACACTCAATGAGATGCTCATCGCAATACTTCCATTTTCACAGTTCTGGGTTACTTTTCAGGGTCTTTCACAGCCAAGATTTCCTTTAGGGAAGGAAGCTCTAGGTTAAATCATCCTTGTTTTCTGAATGTCTAAGAACAGGACTTGGTACACAGCTCAAGAAACGTTGTTAGATGAATAAGTGGAAAAACCCCTTTCTGGGAACCTAAGCAAGTACTCTCTGATGGACAGCTGTCAAGTTGTGCCAAGCCTGAAGATTTAAAACTGTTGCGAGTTCATCAAGGTGAGATCCCTGGGAAGAGCTTTCTAGATGGGACGATCCAGCACGTTCTCAGGAGTGTTGGGAGGACGTCTGTGTATCTGGGAACAGGTTACAACATTGTAACCATCTAGGGTGCAGAAGGCTGGAACCAGGCCATGCTGGAGGTGGGAGCGTTCCCACCAGGCAAGAGAGCAGATCACTGTTGCCTTTGGAAAGTGCTTTGAGAAGCTCTGACTGGCTGCAGCAGGGAGTCTGCTCTGGGAGACACAGGAGTGGATGAATTGATGGTTGCTGAGGGCTGTTGCAATCGTCCAGTCAGGAGCCAAGGCAGCTCCGCTGAGATTTGGGGTATGCTTTGGTAGTATTCCCAGGATTTATTAACGGATAGAATTTGTAGAGTGAGGAAAAGAGAAGACTCAGGGGTGGGATCTGGCTTTTCTCTTGAATATGACCAAGGAATACCTGGGGAAGAGCGGGTCTGAGGGTGGTACTGAAACAAATTGCAGTACTTTCTCTGTGCCAAGCATAGTTTACATGCTTTTGTACAGTAGTGGATTTTATCCTCCTAACCACCTGAAGAGGTGGGGATCACTGCTATCAAGCCCATTTTACAAGTGAGAATTTAAGACACAGAGAAAAATTTGCCAAGGTCATACAGTGAGTTAACAGAGATGGGACATGAAGCCAACTGATTTGCTCCAGGTTCAGTGTTCTTGACTACCAGGCTATACTGCTTCTCCATACTAAAGTGCCTGGGAATGAGGACTTGGGTTTTGATCAAGGTAAATTTCAAATTCCTGTTAGACATCGAACTGGAGAGGTCCAGAAAGCAGATAGATAACAGGAGTACCTGAAATAGTGACTGTGATGTGTATCTATGTCTCCTGGAACCAAAAGAGGCTGTAGTAAAGGTTTATTATTCTTTATTTATTGAAGTATACTTGATTTACAATGTGTTAGTTTCAGGTGTACAGCAAAGTGATTCAGTCATACATATATATGATTTTTTTCAGATTCTTTTCCCTTGTAGCTTTTTACAAGAAATTGAGCATAGTTCCTTGTGCTATAATAGGATCTTGTTGCTTCCATGACTTGGCTATTATAGAAAGTGCTGCAATGAACATTGGGGAACATGTGTCTTTTTGAATTATGGAGAAAAGGGAACCTTCTACACTCTTAGTGGGAATGTAGATTGGTGCAACCATTATGGAGAACAGCATGGAGGTTCCTTAAAAAGCTAAAGATAGAGGCTGGGCTTTTGAATAGTCACTTTCCATGCATGCAAATGATGAGTTCTTTGATCAGGGAACTCCAGGGAGTTGTGGGAGCAGAGAGGAGCAGAGTGGTTCAGGAAGGCTTTCTGGAATAAGTGACAGATAAGCTGAGTCTTGAATGATCAGTGGGAGGCCAGCAAAGAAAGAGAAGAAAGAAATTCCAACATGTGAAAAGGCACGACGGAGAGAGACACTAAGGTACAATCAGGGGGCTTGTTGCACAAAGGATCAATGGTGTGAGGTTGATGAAGCCCACAGGGCCAGGTTGCGTCCATCCTTGTTGCCCTTGGTAAGGAGTTTGGATTTCATCCTCAGGATCACAGAAGAACCTCAGACAGGGGACAGATATGGTCACATTTGTCTTTCTAAAAGGTTCATTCTAAAATAGCATAATCCCTATGGAGAAGGATTTGGCAATATTTAGCAAAATTGCATATTCATTTATCCTTTGAGCCAACAACCTTACATTTATGATTCAATCACAAAGGTACACTGACAGAAATATGAAATTTTATGTGCACAGGCTCTTTATTGCAGTCCTGTTTGTAATATCAAATATTTGGCAACAACCTAATGTCTATTAGTGAGGGAATGGTTGAATAAACTAAAGTCCATCTATATAAAGCTGCACTGAAGAAGAAGAAGGAAGGTCTTGATATACTACTATAGAGCTATCTATAGAGGATATATAGCTGAGGAAAGAAAGCAAGGTGAAGAAGAACATACATAGTATGAAATCTTTCATGGGAAGAAAATGAGGATTTACAGATTTATCTATATATCTTCAAAATATATCTCTATATATCTCCAAGTCCCGCTATATGCTGCTGCTGCTAAGTCTCTTCAGCCGTGTCTGACTCTGTGTGACCCCACAGACGGCAGGCCACCAGGCTCCTCTGTCTCTGGGATTCTCCAGGCAAGAATACTGGAGTGAGTTGCCATTTCCTTCTCCACCCCATATATACACGTACATATTTATATAGTATATACATATATATACATATGCATACACACATACATATACATATGCATACGTGTGGATACATATATACATGCATACATATATACACATACATATATACATGCATAGATATACATATATAATATATACATATTATATATTACATATACACATATGTACATATGCATATATATATACATATAACACAGCAGCAAAAGCATACACACACACTGCACACACAGTAGTGAGAGAGTGAAAGAATAAATGAAAAAGTAAGAAAAAGCTGTTGCCTGTAGGTGAAGAGAACAAATGAGAGGAGACAGTGGTGAAAGTGAAATCTCTGTAAATCTAACTTAATTTACAGTCTCAGATTGAGAATGTTTAATATTTCATATAATTTAAATACAAAATTAAATCAAAGAGAAAAATTGAATCCCTTAAAATTGAAAACAGATTGAGTAAACCTATCTGTATATCAAGTTGATAGCATAATCATATGAAACAGAATAATTTGAGGATTCTGAAACACAGTACGCTGACGGCATATCCCTGGTGGAATATATACAGAAGACAAATAAACAGAAAGAGGTGTTCAATTGCACTCAATCTTTTGTTAGTGGTTATGATGCCTGGTATTGTTATTGTAGCACAGACATACATATTAAAATGAAATACATTATGATATGTAGACAAATTATATATACATGTGTGTGTATTGATATGTATACATATATAAAACAAGTAAAATATTCATGTTCTTAGGAGCAATGATTTTCAGCATAAGAGAAAAGAGATCTTATAAAATCAAAGAACTTAAGAAAAATTCACTATAATTAAAGAACTTAAGAAAAATTTATTATAATCTTTCTCAGCAATTGACATTATCAATATGAACTCTAGATTTGCTTTTGACAAGGAGCATGTTTCCTAATTCTATCCACTGAAAAGGCAAAGAAATAATGCAGCCTAGTAGTAAAGAATATTCTTAATGTCCAACTTCTGGTCTTTAAATAATTTTTTGCAATGAAACATGCCAGAAATCCTTCAAGAAATGGTTGATTTCAGGACTCTGGCAGAAAATATACAGGGTGAGCTGAAAACCTCTTGTAGTGCCTAAAATTAACAAACATTGTCAGTCAGGGCCCTCAAGGAGGAGAAATCTGGTAAAAACACTCCAAGTTCTGATCCCCAAATGGCTAAAACTAGGAATAGGAGTGAACAAGAAAGTTACCAATCCTCACAAATATTGAAGGCTAGCTTTGAGTTGGCTCAATTCCTCTTGAGTCTTAGGTGATCTGCTCCTAGCCATACTACCCTCAAGAAGTCAAAGTAAATCTCTCTTCAGAAAGATGATATCATCTGGCTTCTCGGATTATCTAGCATTCAGTAAAAAATCATCAAGCATGCAAAGAGATATAAATCACATGACTAAGAGGAAAGTGGAAATATAAATAATAGATATTAATCCAAGGAGGATGCAAATTTCAGAGCTACCAGACATAGACTTTAAAGAAACTGTGACTAATAGGTCCAAGAAATCACATGGCTAAACGTTATCACATGGCTAAAGATTATCAACAGAGAACTGAAAATTGCATGCAGGAATTAGATGGAAATTCTAGTGTCAAAAAATAGAAAATTAGCAGTGCAATCTATGGGTTTAGAAGCAGATTAGATATAGCTGAAGGAAGGTCAGTAAACTGGAAGACAAAAGAAAAAATGCATACTGAAGCATACACAAAAAATGAAAGGGTGAAGAATACAGAAAAGTGTGCAAAAAATATACAGGGGCATGGTTAAAAGGCTCTATGCATTATTTCCCAGAAAGAGACAATGTAATATAAAAAGAATTTGAAGAAATGATACCCAAGAATTTTCTAAAACTGACAAAAGGCATCAATCTACAGATTCAAGGAGCACCACTGACTCCAGGAAAAACACAAATAAAACCACATCAAAGTACATCATAATAAAACTTGAAACCAAGTTTTCTTTTTGCTGAATGCCAAAGAAAAACTGAAATATTTAAAAAAATGATCAAAAAAGATACCGTTGCCTAAAAGAAACAATCATAAGCCTCACAGCTGACTTCTCAACAGAAATACTGAAAGCCCAGCAGAAAAGGGAATGATATCTTCACAGCCTTGAAAGAAAAAAAGCTGTCAACCTCAAATTTGATGTCAACCTCAAATCAGTTTCCTTCAAAACTGAAGGTGAAATGGAGACTTTAATTAAAAAGAATACATTTGAATCAGTTCTAATGAGGTGGATGAAACTGGAGCCTATTATACAGAATGAAGTAAGCCAGAAAGAAATACACCAATACAGTATACTAACGCATATATATGGAATTTAGAAAGATGGTAACAATAACCCTGTATGCAAGACAGCAAAAGAGACACAGATGTATAGAACAGTCTTTTGGACTCTGTGGGAGAGGGAGAGGGTGGGATGATATGGGAGAATGGCATTGAAACATGTATAATATCATATACGAAACGAGTCGCCAGTCCAGGTTCGAAGCATGATAATGGATGCTTGGGGCTGGTGCACTGGGAGGACCCGAGGGATGGTACGGGGAGGGAGGAGGGAGGGGGGTTCAGGATGGGGAACACGTGTATACCTGTGGCGGATTCATGTTCATGTATGGCAAAACCAATACAATATTGTAAAGTAATTAACCTCCAATTAAAATAAATAAATATATATTTTAAAAAATAAATAAAAACTGAGAACATTTATCACAAACAAAAATACACCAAAGAAAAGACATAAAGGAAATATTTTAGGCAGAAAAGTACTGAACACAGATGGAAGCATGGAGATACAGGAAGGAATAAAGATCAACAGGAAAGGTAAATGTATGGGAAAATCAAAATTAAGACCAACTATAAAACAGTAATAGTAAAATCTTATAGCATTTAAAACACATACCTGCTTAAAATATAGGACAGTGGTAGCACAAAATGTGGGACAAGAGTAAATAAAATTAATGTGTTCTAAGGGCTTCCCAGGTGGCACCAGTGGTAAAGAACCCAACTGCCACTGCAAAAGATATTAAGAGATGTGGGCTCGATCCTACTCCAGTATCTTTGCTTGAAAATTCCCATGGATCACTGCTTCCAAGACTTCAGAATTTCAAAAGCATATTGGTATATATAGCAATGAAAATGAATAAACTGTGGCATCACAGAACAGTATGGCTGAACTCACAAATATCAGCAATTACTTTAAATATAATTTAGTTGGTCTAGATACCCCAATTAAAAGATGAAAGTTGTCAGAATGGGAGAAAATTTGCTCCCAAAAGGCATTTTAAAATGAAGGCTATATTAAGATTGAAAATAAAAGAATGGCAAAAGAAACACTATGCAGAACATAGTCAAAAGAAAACTAGTATAGCCATGCTACTATCATTTAAGGTAGACTTTAAGATAAGAAAAATCCATGGAAATAGAGTAGACATTACATAATAAAGTTTTATCTAACAGAAAACACATAACAGTTCTAAACTCACATATACCTATTAACATAGCCTCAAATATATACAAAGCAAAAACTATAGAACTGTAAGGAGACAGAGACAAATCCACAGTAATAGCAGAATTTATTGTATCTCTCAGCAACTGATGGAACAAGAGAACAAAATCAGTAAAAGTATATTAGATTTGAACAACATGGTTAAAAACTTGACATGATTGGCATATGTGGAACAATTTGCACAACAATTTCAGAATGTACAGTCTTTTCAGGTACACATGACATATTTGCCAAAATATACCATATGTAGATGATATTCCAAAATACCAAAATATAACATATGTAGATGATGCTTTTGAACTGTGGTGTTAGAGAAGACTCTTGAGAGTCCCTTGGACAGCAAGGAGATCCAACCAATCCATCCTAAAGGAAATCAGTCCTGAATAGTCTTTGGAAAGACTGATGCTAAAGCTGAAACTCTAATACTTTGGCCACCTGATGTGAAGAACTGACATTTGAAAAGACCCTGATACTGGGAAAATTGAAGGCGGGAGGAGAAGGGGATGACAGAGAATGAGATGGTTGGCTGGCATCACCGACTCAATGGCCATGAGTTTGAGTAGGCTCCAAGAGTTGGTGATGGACAGGGAAGCCTGGCCAGCCGCAGTCCATGGGATTGTAGAGAGTTGGACATGACAGAGCGACTGAACTGAACTGAACTGAACCATATGTAGAACTATAAAGCAAGGCTCAAAAAATTTCCAAAGCTGGAAATAATATTGAATATGGTCTCTTATTATGATGGAATTAAGCTGTTCATACATGCATGCTCAGTTGCTTCAGTCGTATCTGACTCTTTGTGACCCCATGGACCGTAACCCACCAGGCTCCTCTGTCCATGGGATTTTCCAGGCAAGAATACTGGAGTAGGTTGCCATTCCCTTCTCCAGGGGATCTTTCCAACTCAGGGATCAAACCCATGTCTCTTAAGTCTCCTGCATTGGCAGGCTGGTTCTTTACCGCTAGCGCCACCTGGGAAGCCCCAGAATTAAGCCAAGTATCAATTAAACAACAACAACAGCAACAGAAGTCCATGTTTAACAACAAAGAGAAGTCTTAAAAAAAAAAGTAAGTCCCCATATGATTAGAAATAAGAAACACAATTCTAAATAACCTGAATTTTAAAATAACATAATGAGGGAAATTAGAAAATATTTAAGTGAGTGATTATTAAAACTTGGCATAGTAAAACTTATGAGATGCAGCTAAGGCCATGCTTAGAAAATTACAACCTTAAATGCACATATTACAAAAGAAGTCTAGAAATTAAGTATGCATCAAAGCCAGAAAATAAAGGGAAAATCAAGTACAAAGAAAATAGAAGGAAGCAATAAGAAAGTTGAACAGAAATTAATGAAGCAGAAAGTAAACATACAGTGGACAAAACGAACAAAGACTGATCAAGGGAAAAAGAGAAAAGACACAAATAACCTATATCAGGAATGAAAAGGGGAACATTATAAATTCTACAGACATTCAACTTGAGGAGGCTCCCATTGGCCAAAAAAATGACACTTTTAGTGTAAGAAAAGAATAATTACTATAGTGGATTGAAACATAAGTAATAAAACCTCACAAATTTATAATAAAATCTCCTAAATATTCTTGAGAAAGATAATGAAGACCAATCATGCCTCTGGCTTTATCACTAATTTACAGGAAGTAAAAAAAAATAAAAACCTTAAATGTATAGTTTGCCAAATCCAGAAAGCAGGAAATTCTATAAGACAAATGATCCATTTCACATATGTATTATCATATGTGAAATAGATTGCCAGCCTAGGTTCTATGCATGACATAGGGTACTCAGGGCTGGTGCACTGGGATGACCCTGAGGGATGGGATGTGGAGGGAAGTGGGAGAGGGAATCAGGATGGGGAACACATGTATATCCATGGCTGATTCATGTCAATGTATGGCAAAAACCACCACAATATTGTAAAGTAGTTAGTCTCCAATTAAAATAAATTAATTAATTTTTAAAAAAGAAACACAAAGGGTTATTGTGGAATTATATGAAATCATGTGTGTTAAACTTTTGAAAGTTGTAAAGTACTATAGAATTTAATGAAACTTTCATTCAATAAAATGGATCATATAATAAAAAAATGATAAATGATCCAATTTTTTCAATAAGTGAATAGTATTAAAAAAGGAGAGATAGCTGTTATAGATTAAAAGAGACTTAAGAATATCACCCAAATGTAAAATAGTTGGATTGTGATTTGAACAAGCCGACTGTAAAAAAGACATTTAGACAATGAAGGAAATAGGAACATCAAATGAGTATTAGGTAATAATAAGGAATTATTGCTAGTTTTATTAGCTGTGATCACAGGATTGTGATTATGTTTTCCAAAGTTCTTATCTGTGAGATAACATCTTAAAGTACTTACAAGTGAAATGGTATAATGTCAGAGATTTACTTTAAAATACTCCAGCCAAACAACAATACCAATAACCCCCCGCCAAAAAAATGTGTGTATGTGTTTGTGAGAGAGGGACAGAGAGAAAGAGTGTAGACAGAGTGACACGCACAATAAGAGACAGACCAACCCAGAAGCACACAGAAAGGTGTCTGCAAACAAGAATAAGAAGTTAATAATTGACATGAAAACCAATACAGTATTGTAAAGTAAAAAAATAAAATTTAAATTAAAAAATAAATAAAAAATTAAAAAATAATAAATAAAATAAAAAAAGAAGTTAATAATTGTTAAAGCTGGGTAATGGATATTTGAGGGTTCATTATATGTTTGAAAATGTAACAAAAAGTAAAATAAATAGGTAAGTAAGTAGGTAGATTGTTCTGGCTGCTGTGTAGTGAAGAGGCTGATGGGGGCAAGGATGGAAGCAGGGAGAGCAGTTAGGAGACTACAGCAATAACCAAACTATAAAAGAATAACTAAAAGTCATATTCATGATAGTGATTGATTTAGGCTATATACTATTTGTGCTTATAAAAGTGGCCTCAGTAACTGCTCATTAATCACTGAATACATACCACATTAACTTTGTAAGTATCATGTAATTATAACAGTGAAACCTACAAATGAACGTTCAGTCTTCAGGGTTTGGTGATAATTGGGTGTTTCGACAAGTCAGGTTCTCAAATTTTTTGACCCCAATTGTGGTAGCCATCTCCAAGATGGCCCATAGTTAGTCTTATCTGTTGTTATTCACACCCCTACATAGTTGCTTCCAACTGGTCTGTATTAACCAGCCAATTATGGCAAAAATGATGGAAAGTGATTTGTGAGGCTCAATCGTAAAAGACATTGCCATTTCTACCTTGCCTATCTTGAGCTGTTTCTTCTGGGGAAGCCAGTACCGTATTGCCAGGGCACTAAGGCAACTTTATAGTAAGGACCACCTGGCAAAGAATGAGGCCTTTGGCTGATTAACCATCACCAACTTTCTAGTCGTGCGAGTGAGTCATCTTGGAAGCAAATCCTCCAGTCCCAGTCAAGCTTACAGATAATTGCAGCCCTGACTGACAACTTGACTGACTGCAACCTCATGAGAGATTCTGAAGGAGAGCCATCTAATCTGTTATTCCTGAATTTCTAACCCTAAGAAATGGTGAGATAACAAAAGCTTGTTGAATTTTTATGCAGCAGAAGATAACTGATATACCACTCACTGTAAGAAATAAATTGTACATCCTGACGCCAATATACACATACATCTATGTAGGTGATTTATAATAAGTTCCAGGAGACTGAATAAGGTCAATCTGATATGTTAGTTATATTTTACTTTTTAAAGATTGCCGATTGTTGCCCACTAATTTAATTTAATGATCCTTTGATGGGTCATCACACAACATTGGAAAGACACTGGAGGAGAGGGCATTATCCCTCGAGTTCTGAAATTCTGCAGCTTCAAGTAGCATGGGTATATGCTCATAGCATGGACAAAATAGAACATTGGCTTCAAGGAGTAGAACATATGGGCATTTCAATAAGAGTCCAGTGGAACAAGTAGGAGAGAGAGGTGCTTACCACTCACAGAGACTGTTCTATTCTCTCTCTACTGTGCTTCCCATTGCCTCAATCTTTTGGACCTAAATCTCTCCATGTTAGTTTTAGATCCTTCCCTAAGGAATAACTTAGACTTCTCATACAGGTGTGTCTCTCCTGATTGGACATATATAATTCCTTATCTGCACCATTGGAGAGATATCAGGTATCTACTGGTTTTGTTTTTTTTTTTTTTTTTTTGGTCTTGCCCTTGGCTCATTACTGGCATATTTCAGGCGATGATAGCTTTCATTCACCCACCCTTCAATCAGTTATGGGGAATTTCTTGAAGGAGGCAAGGCTCTCCTTCCAATGCAATATCTTAAAGGAAAACATGAAATTAAAATGGGAAACCAATTGTTGACATCCAAAGGAAATAGTGATCTTCAGAGAAAGAAAAGGGGAGACAGAGAAAGAGAGGGAGAGAGAGATGAAGAGCGAGAGATGGGATGAGGGTGGGGGGAATGAAGGGAGGAAACAAGCAAACCAATTTGTGACAGCATAGCATCAATCAGCTGAAACACAGGAACAGAGGTATTTTAAGATTTGTGTTATAACCAGGCAGAAACATACAGCTGCTGAGAACTTGAAACTCTGCGAAAGTTTTTAAAAATATAGAAGCACAGAGTGACAAAGCTGAAGGGGATATACCCAGTTTACAGGTGGAAAACTTGTGACACAGCTCTCCAGTTTTCCCTGTCAAATGGATTTTTCCTCTGGAAGAACTCCTAGGCAGAAGACCAGCAGCAGGCCCAAGAGACGGATGAATGGTTGGGGAGCCCGGGCCTCAAGGGACAGTTAATCCTAAAGCCAGCACCCAATTTTCTAATTTCCTGCTCCTGGGAGATGAACTGCCTCCCTGGCTCCCATCTTCAGCCAAATAAAAAGGACACAAACAAGCACACAATATTAAAAAGAAAAGGCCCTAGAAGTGAGATCCCAAAGGATTTAAGGCCTAAGCCACACAAGAATGCCCCTATTTGTCTAATTGCTCCCAGAAGCCCTGTTTCAATTTGTGTCTGAACCTGAAAAAGAAATAACTAATAATCATTTTACAAGCCCTCTTCTTTAGAGGAGGAGATTTTCACAAGTGTGCAATTGACTGTTAGAAACTAATGCAGTCACATAATTTCACAGTCTTATGCAAACAAAATATCATACCCTTCAGTTGCTTGAGCCCCACCTAAGATTCCTACCATGTGGTCTCCAGCCTGGGCTTGAACTCTTTAATGGAAGAGAACTCATCACCCTCAGAGTTAGCTAGCCAGCTAAGTTTAGCCTTTGGGTATCATCGATAAGGAAAGAACTGGAATCATTTGTTGTGTATTCATCCAACAGCAAAATGACCAGTCTCTTCTTCTCCAAAGAAAATGCTATGGACTTTCTTGGCCTTTGAGGCTCATCTATACGTGTAACAACAGTGTATCTCTAAAGCAGTGTCCATCTGTCTCATCAACCAGCTGAATAGCAATCAGTTACAGGTTGGTCTCAAGTCAGTTCCTTGAATACAGATGGCATGATGGAATTCAAAGAATTAAAAAATATTTGCCCCTGGTTTATGCCTTATCATTGTGCCTGAGACCATACCCATCACTGTAAAAGATAAGGCAGCTTTACATACTTATTGAAAATGAAAGTGAAAGTCACTCAGTCATGTCCAACTCTTTGCGACCCCATGGACTATACAGTCCATGGAGTTCTCCAGGCCAGAATACTGGAGTGGATAGCCTTTCCCTTCTCCAGGGGATCTTCCCAACCCAGGGATCGAACCCAGGTCTCCCGCATTGTAGACAGATTCTTTACCAGCTGAGCCACCAGGGAAGCCCAAGAATGCTGGAGTGGGTAGCCTCTCCCTTCTCCAGCAGATCTTCCAGACCCAGGAATCGAACAAGGGTCTCCTGCTTTGCAGACAGATTCCTTACTAACTGAGCTATCAGGGAAGCTGTGGTAAACACAGGCTGTTTGTTCTTCACTTTATACATGAGGTTCATTGAAACAGAACTCAACTTCCATTTTTATTTCTTTTCAAATGGGGTCCTCATTTCAGCAAGGATTATCAAGTGTTAATCATGGATGATGTTCTATGCTCCCTGATGAGGAAAAACAGCATTCAGGGGTTCTTAATGTGGACAAGGTCTTTCTATTCACTTCACTATTGTTAGACCATGGAGGGGAGTTGATGGTATGGTCCATGAGGTCCTTAGGTGGTGAATCATACTTGGGGAGGCACTGGTTCATTCCAGTCTGGTCCCAGCCATCCAAGCAGCAGTCTGTGATTTTATGCAGCTTTCAGACATCTGGATGTGGAAACAGTTCTCAGAAGCTAGGTATTCACTAGAGGGTGAAACAGGACATTAAGAAGGAAGATTTGGAGATACATGACCAAAACCAGCTCCTTACTGCACACCATGAAGCTTTCTTGCCTCCATAAACTTGTCTTTCACTTCAGTGGTTCTCCTTTCCTCTCACCAGATCTAAATTAAATCACATCTTCATTTGAAGTTTAATTCATAAGTCACTTCCTTTTTGAGCTCTCCCTTAATTGCCTCAGTGAAAAATGAGGTTTAAAAAAAATACAACCTACTGACTGGAGGGAAATATTTGCAAATGATATAATTGACAAGGGCTTAATTTCCAAAATATACAAATAGCACATACAACTCAATTAAAAAAAAAAAAAAACAGCTCAGTCAAAAAATGGGCCAAAGACCTAAATAGGTACTGCTCCAGAGAAAATATACAGATGGCCAACAGGCCAACAATGTTGAAAAGATTCTTAATATGGCTAATTTCTAGAGAAATGTATATCAAAACTACAATGAATAAAAAAATGTTAAATGCATTTTAAAAGGGACTTTCCTAGTTGTCCTGTGGTTAGGACTCCATACTTCCACTGCAAGAGACTTGGGTTCAACCCCTGGTTGAGGAAATAAGATCCCACATGCCACAAAGCATGGCTTAAAAAATGTTTTTAATTTTAAAAATTTACAAAAAAACTATAATGAAATGTCACCTCACAGCAGAATGGGAGGCCGTCATCAAAAGGTCTATAAATAATAAATGCTGGAGGGATTGTGGAGAAAAGGGAAGCCTCCTAACACTACTGGTGAGAATGTAAATTGGTGCAGCTGCTACGGAGAATAGTATGAAATTTCCTTAAAAAACTAAAAATAGAGGGGCCATATGATCCAGTAATCACATTCCAGAATATATATCTGGAAAAGATGAAAACTCTAATTAGAAGAGGAAAACTATAATTCAAAAAGGTATATGCACACCAATGTTCATGACAGCACTATTTACAATAGCCAAGACATGGAAGCAACCTAAGTGTCCCTCAACAGATGAATGGGTAAAGAAGATGTGATACATGTATACAATGGAATATTACTTGGCCATCAAAAAGAATGAAATCATGCCATTTTCAGCAACATGGTTGGACTAGTCAGAGAAAAACAAATATCATATGGCATCACTTATATGTAGAATTTTAAAAAATAATACAAATGAACTTATTTACAAAACAGAAATAGACCCACAGACACAGGAAATAATCTTATGGTTACCAAAGAGGAAAGGGGAGAGGGATAAATTAGGAATTTGAGGTTAACAGATAGATACTACTATACATAAAATAAACAACAAAGTCCTATGTATAGCACAGGGAACCATATTCAATATCTTGTAATAACTTATAATGGAAAATAATCAGAAATATAATAATATGTATAGCTAAATCACTTTGCTGTAACCTGGAACATTGTAAATAAACTATACTTCAATAAAAAAAAAATTAAAGTGAGGTTTCCCCTAGTAACTGAAAATTCCTTGAGTAGTGCTCAGCTTTGAACACATGAGCTTGAGGTACTTAAGGGACACATGAGTTAAGATGGCCAGAAGACAGCTAAGTATATGGATCTGGGTTCTCAGAAGAGAGATCTGACCTGAAAATAAAGATCTGAGAATCACTAGCATAAAGATGGTAGTTGAAACCATGAGAGTAGATGAGAGAGACTGCCCAGGGAGAATATGTAGACCAAGAAGAGGAATACACGTCATGTAAAAGCTGTATTGGTAGTGCAAGAAAGGTTTGTTGGCTAGCTCGGGACGACGTGAGAACTGAGTAAGTAAAAATGCATGCAACTGCACCCTGGATTGTAAATGATACTAATAATGATACCACTAGCTTGTGTACACATTGTATTAAGCACTCTATTAAAGATTTTGCACCCATATCTCAGAGAATTTTGCAAATATTTTCTAAGATAGACACTAATATCCCCTTTGGATGGATGAAGAAACAGAGAGGTCAAGTAACTTACACAAGGTCACACAGCCAGCCAGAGATGAAACGGATGTGGCCAAGGTCTGTGGGACTCAGAAGACTGGTACCTTGACAACTGAACCATACTGCTCCTCACCATGCCAGATGCCTGTTGCCAGGCTAATTATGTTATTATTGCATCGGACCAAGACAGGCATCTGCCACTGAGATGCATCTCAGGGATAAGACAATGACAAGAAACCAAGAAATGTTACTTGACAGTTTAGTAACAGAGAGAAGCCCCATTCTCAAGATTATCCCTGTAGCAAGGCTTCAACTACCCTGAGAGTCACTTTCAGGCTCCCCCAATGCCCATACATGAACTGCTATGAAAAGATGGCTCTCAGGCTCCCTCTATTCTCACAGCTTAGCTTACCCTCCGTGTGCAGACAGGAGTGAGTTGATGGCAGCAGAACAGAAAGTGAAGAATAGTGTCCCCTGAAAATGACCCACAAAGGCTTTCTTAAATCAAGTACATTTTGTCATTTCTTCCAGACTTTGCTGAATTTTGAAAAAAAGATGTATATCAATATCAAAAGAGAAAGTGCCAATATGTTGTGGACTGCATACTTCCCATTTCCCCCTAGTAGGACCGAACAACTGCTTTCTTTGGGTTCCATGGCACACTGTTTGTGTCCCTATTAACGGCCCTTCCCATAGTGTGCCAGGGATCCCAGTTATCTGTGGCCCTGGTGATCTCCCCCAGTAGCTTATGAACTACAAGAGGGAAGAAGTCTACCTTATTCACCTTGGCAGCTCCACAGAAGCTATGGATATGCCTTGTGCACGGTGGGCAGCGAGAGGCACTGACCAATGCTTGTTGAAGTAGGAAAAATGTGGTTGATGACTGCAGTGCTTGTTCTTCCCCAGAGAAACCAATGGAAAGTCTATCCTTACTAGTGAGGATTGCTAACCCCCATCAACTCTCCACTAGCTCCTTTGCTTCCCCTGCTCACAGTTTCACCATATCACATCCTCACTATTTCCTTGTTTGTTTATCCTACAGACTAAAAGCAAATTAAGGGCAGGAACCCTGTCTGATCCACTTCTGTACCTCTAGTACCTACAACATGGTACCTAATGAATGTGTGATGAATGAATTAATCAAAGGAAGACAGGAAGGAAGGAGGGATGGGAAGAAAGGGCGAGAAGGAAGAAGAGAGGGAAGAAAGAAAGGTGAACGAAGGGAAAAAGATTATCTGAGGATTGTGTCATTTGGACTGGGAGAAGGACACCAATCACATCCTTCCCCAAAACAGGGGAACTAAAAAAAGGAACGAGTTTAGGTGGGAGAAGGAAGAAGTGACCAATTCTTGAAAGAGTGCTGGTTTACAAGTAGAAGTGACTGTGAGTCCTTGGTTATTCAATGGGAACATCATACAGCCTGGTTTGCTGCCCCATTTATGTAACACCTGGGATCCAACTTTGTCCAACTTTGGGTCCCCAGCTTGGGGAGAGATTTTGTCCCACACAGAGGACCTGGAATTGATCTAGAGTACGTGGTGACATGTGTTATCACTTATCTAATTCTTACTGCCACTTAACGGTAAGTCAATTTCCTTTTGGGGAATGTGGAGCATTAAGCATAGTGAATATTTCAGAAATATTTAAGAATTGATTGATTGATGTGCACAAATTGATCCAGGAAAGAATATGTCAAACCCTGAACTTACAGAAGGATGACAAGGGGAAGGAGTGCCTTGGAAGTCAGTTTAAAAAGAAAGTGTGGATTCAAAGGGAAGAAAGTCAATGAGCTAAAAAGAGAAACAGTCCCCTTGAGAGCATGGATGCTTCATTTTTCCTGCAACTGGATAGAAGGATGATCCTGATCAAGGTGTTCCCTCCATTAATGAAAAATCAAATAAGAGGAAATGAGCTTTCACTGAAGCAGTCCTCATTTTGATTAGACATAAAGGAGAACTTCCTCCAGGAACTCTGAAAAGATCCACTGTAGAGATCATGAATTCTTCAGCTATGGACATCTTCAAAACAGAAATAACCCTTCACACGTTCTTACTCGTTCAGCATGTCACTCTCCTGAAGTAGGTGTTGTTTGGGAGGGCGCATCTTAACACACTGATGGGGGTCATGTAAAATGTCAGAGTCTAGGACAAAATCACCTACTTACAAATTCTGTGTCCTTGATCAAATCCTTTAACTTTGCCAAACCTCTGTTCATTCAACACCAAAATGAAAATTCTGCATCTCACAGTGAGATCAAGAAAGAGACCATGTACATGGTGTTCTGTAAACTCTAAAGCAATGTGTGTGTTCATCATTATTTTGAATTGCAGAGGTCAGAATAATAATCACCACCCTTATCTCAAATTCACAAAAACAGATAGCCAAGATGGTCCTTTCAGGCTAAAGATTAAAGGCCAGCTCCCTTGTCTTGACACAGAATGTGCCCCATGCTACGGCCTCTTACTTCCTGTGCAGACTCATCTCTTCTCCAGCCCCTACTATCATTCCAACTGTATCCAAAAAACCTGTGGTTCCCTAAGCACACTGACACATCAACATCTTCATGAACTCCTCCCTGGAGGTGCCTTCCCAGGTGCACAGACCCTCGTCTCCTATGGGCTCTCTATGTGTATGTAGAGGTCGACCAGGGCATCTCCAATGGACTTCTCTGTTTATCTCTTTATCTCCCCTGCTAGACCAGAATCCCTTTTTGGCCTCCCATCCTTGAATCTCCCCTGCTTTATTTCTGGACCTGCCCAATGTAGGATCCGAAGTATGAATGCAACACAGTTAGTTTTGGTTTGCTGTTACTCTGTGTAGTCTGTGGACTTCCCAGCCTGCCAATGCAGGAGACATAAGAGACACAGGTTCAGTCCTTGAGTTGGGAAGATCCCCTGGAGAAGGAAATGGCAACCCACTCCAATTTTCTTGCCTTGACAATCCCATGGACAGAGGAGCCTAGTGGGCTACAGTCCATGAGGTTGCAGAGAGTCAGATACGACTAAAGCAACTTAGCACGCACACACACTGTGTAGTCTTATACCAAAGACTATACTTATATGCCCTTATACCAAAATGTTTACCAATTTCTTGGCTTATCATTGCTTCTGTTCTAACTTCCCTACCTAACATGGATGTATCTTCTTGGCCATGTCTCTCCTCTATGCCTGGGACTTTTTACCCAGCCCCTGGGACCTGCATCATATTCAAGTTCTCCAAGGACTACTGCAGGATCAGTTTATCATTACTGCTCTGGGTTTGATATTTCTGTATATTTGGGGTGTTTGGAGATTTCCATGTACTTTTCAAATTTTGCATCTATTCTGTTATTTTTTTTAGAGAAGTAGAGATAATAGAATGATAAACACCCAAAGACCTGCACCCTAGATTTAAGAGTATTTGGGTTTTGGCAGTCATCGTGATGCCTCCCTCTGAATTACTTCAGTTCACATCTCCTAAAAAGAAAGACATTGTCCTACATAATAATACCATCATCATACTTAAAATCAACCTATTATCAAATAGTAATTAAATTTCACAATTGTTTCCAAGCGATGTTCTATGGCTTTTTTTTAAGAGTTAAGATCCTCTTATGCAATTCAGGTGTATCATCCACTGATGTGTAAATACAATTGAAATTTGTGGGGAAAAAAAATCAAGATCCTGTCAAGAATCACATATTATATTTTGAAGACTCGTTATTCTGTTTGAATCTGGGTCTAACCCTATAACACAAAGATACAAGGCTAGTTGTGTTGTGGATTATTTAATATTCTGGCCTTTTCTGATTATTTCATTGTGATTTTTTTAACTCAATCTTCTGCTTCCTTATTTTCCATAAATTGAAAGCCAGTTTTAGTGTCTTGTTTTTGCCAAGAATATTTCATAGGAGATACTGTATTCTTCCTATTGCACCACATTAGAAGGAACATAAGGTCTGATTGTCCCATTATTAGGGGTCTGGGTTAAGGTAAGGAGAACCTGGGGCTTCCCAGGTGGTGCTAATGGTAAAGAACCTGCCTGCCAATGCATGAGGCATAAAAGATATGGGTTTAATCCCTGGGTCAGGAAGATCCCCTGGAGGAAGGCATGGCAGCCCACTCCACTATTCGTGCCTGGAAGATCCAATGGACAGAGGAGCCTGGTAGGCTATAGTCCATGGGGTCACAAAGAGTCAGACATGATGGGAGCAACTTAGCATGCAAGGAGAACCTGATGCTTCTATTTTAAAGATATATTTTTTTCTCTTGTGATAAGTAGTAATCTGTGAGCTGCTGACTGTGTATTAAATGCAAAATTTCGTTCTGTTTTGTCCTTGTTTTTCTGAATTTGTGGGAAGGGGAAGGATGCTATTGGCTTGTTTGTCCATGTTGGGGAACGCCTGATCTGGGCAGGCACAAGTCTGGGCACTTAGGAAGTTTAGAGAGAAGAGAGTATGATTGTCCCTAAAGGGGCTGACGGTCCAGTTGAGGCCCAAGGACACTCAGACACGTCTCTCCTCTGCTTCTAGGGCTGGGATGAATCACCTCCCTTCTTATAGAGAAAACCGAAGTGCTGCTTTTTCAGCAAAGCTTTCCTGAGACCCTTCTGTGTGCAGAGACTGTGTCTGGCCCTGGGAATGGGGATTTGAACAAAGCGTGCCCCTTGCCCTCTCAGGGCTCGAGGTCTAATTGGAGAGACAGACATGTAAACAGACAATTGCAGGTCCAGCTTGCTGAGCACTCGAGCAGAGGGGTAAACAATGTGCTGTGGGAGGTCAGAGAGGAGAGCAATTATCTAAGCCCCTTCTCCGTGCAGCTGGCCAGGCCCCCAGCCCTGGGACCCCAGGTGGAAGTGAGCGCCCCTTTCTGAATGCACCCAGCACTTGGCCTGGTTCCCCCTTGGACTACTCAGTTTTATTATGCTGTGTTCTGGAATTCCTGAACGAATTATGAGCTCTTTAGGTAGAAAGATGGGTGGAAATCAACCTGGGGTTTCGCACTGAATCTGTCCCTCTTTTCGCCAGGTTCAGTAACACTTTCTCAGACCCTGTTGCAGTTTGGCTGCTCCCCAGCCTGGGAGGGTGGCCCACAGAACACCCTACAACCTTGCAAATGGCTTTTGGCCAGTGCAGAGGGCATAGCCTTCCCCTGAGTGGACGCTCCATGTCATCAAGAGCAAAGCAGCCAGAGAGTGCACCCACTCCAGGGTGACCACCTGGCCTTGTCGCTTCAGGTTACACAGGCTATGAACTGAGCCCCTTCAGCTATGTTGCTGCTGCTGTTGTTTGCATCTCAGCCACTGTGAATACCCCTCATTGTAGTGGCTCCAGCCTTCATCTTCAAACCTCTGGAGTGATTCAATCCACTTCTGATTAGGAATTAAACATTTTCTACTCTGGCCCAGCTCTGCTAATCCAGGGCAGTGTTTAGTTTTATTGCCTTTCAGGCTTCATGTTTTTCTGAGTGGCTGAGTGGGCAGACATGTCCATTCACTGCAGGGAATTTCCTGGAATTAGCAGTACAGTAAAGAAAAACCTTGGCGTAAAAGCATTAAGGCAACTACAGCTGAAAAATAAATTTCAACCATGAGATAAAAGCAAATGGTTAATCCCAATTTGCAATTAATTTCAGCATGTGATCAATTCCTCCTGTGAGTAAAGCACAGGAGCAATATGATCTCCAAACGATTAATTCATAGCCAAAGGTCAGTGCTTTGAGGTATGAGCAGTGTCTACAATCTCCCTCTCCTTACGGCTCTCGACAGGGCTACCTCAAGCACGTCCTCCTCCCGCTATTTGCCCTGTTTTCCTGCATATGTCTCCACTTTAATCAGGGGATCACAATCTATTATTTATACTTCACCCAGAAGAAAAACGAGTATAAATATATGTGCCTGGTGTCACTCGTAGATCAATTAGGAAAAGATAAAACCTAACAGATTCCTCCAGGCTATGTAGTTGTCCTACAGTTTGGGCCAACTTCAACACAGCCCAAATGTTTATTTAATAATAAAATGGGCACTTCTGGGAGAACTGCCTTGGCTAACTAGAAAAGTACCCCTTGAGCTGGCATATCATGTTCTGTGCTGATTTCAGAATTAAACTGATGAAGCAAGTGCTCTGATAACACCTCTGTTCTACCCATCTCCCTGCACACCTACTCCGGGCCCAAAGGGCAGAAAGAGGGAGACGTGGGAAGGGAAAAGGGCCTCTGGCACAGAGAGGTATAAAAGCTGCGTGGCTAGGAGCAGTACCTTTCCACTGGGCTGTCTTCCCATCTAAGTGAGGCAATTTCTGGGCCAGTTTCAGGGCTCCCCCTGAGGAGAGTGGCAGCACTTTTGAAGATGGCCCTTGCTGTACTTAGTGCTTCCCTGGTTGCTCAGATGCTAAAGGATCTGCCTGTAAGGTGGGAGACCTGGGTTCGATCCCTGGGTCAGGAAGATGCCCTGGAGAAAGGCAAGGCAACCCACCCCCACACACTCCAGTATCCTTGTCTGGAGAATCCCATGGACAGAGGAGTCTGGCGGGCTACAGTCCATGGGGTCACAAAGACTTGGACATGACTGAGCGACTAATGCTTTCACTTTTAACACTCACTGTGCTTGCTGTAGGGGTTGCTGCTGAGCTAGGGTGTGATGGTGCTGGGTGCCAGTTTGCCAATGGAAACCAAGAATTTTGAGGTGTTTGCGGCACATGAGTCAGGCCCAGGTTCTCTGGAATAAATGTCTGGCCTCAGTGCTCTCGTCGCCTTGTGTGGCCCTCTGCTGCTGCTGCTGCTGCTGCTGCTGCTAAGTCGCTTCAGTCATGTCCAACTCTGTGCGACCCCATAGATGGCAGCCCACCAGGCTTCCCCGTCCCTGGGATTCTCCAGGCAGGAACACTGCAGTGGGTTGCCATTTCCTTCTCCAATGCATGAAAGCAAAAAGTGAAAGTGACGTCGCTCAGTCGTGTCCGACTCTCCACGACCCCATGGACTACAGCCTACCAGGCTCCTGTGTCCATGGGATTTTCCAGGCAAGAGTACTGGAGTGGGGTGCCATTGCCTTCTCCACATGTGGCCCTCTAGGCTGCTTATATTCGGAACCACCACTGCCTCAGAGCACGCCCCATGCCCCTCTCCTTCCTCCTCTCCATTACCAAAGAGGAAAAAATGGAAAAATCTTTCCTTTAGTAGAACTCCCTTTTAGGAGAGCTTTTAAGTGTTCACATGTGGATATTTTTGGTTTATTTTGTTTCAGTGGGCAGAATTAGAGCTGGGCTTAAGGTTAGGGTTAGGCTTAGGGAACAGAAAAAATGTACTCTCCATCCGTACTTTACTGTGTATGAGAAACATCCTTTCTATTGAACACAGGCAATTTAGGGAGCACCCATGAGTTCCCATGTTGCTGTTTGCCCACCGTGCCTCATAAGCTTTCAAGAAGCCTCCAGTTGAAAACCAAACAAGAGCTGTTTCTGAAATCAGAATGTGCCCTGTCCCCATGAAACTGGTGGCCTGGCAAGGGGATGAGGGCACCTGACAAGCCAGAGACAGACCAGAGACTGTTCTGCCGGAAATGATGCTTCCCTTAGACTTCATGAAAGAGAAGATGAGGAATGAGACTAAAGGCTTTTTCAAAGGCTGGAAAAGCCAAGGAACCTACCTAGGGCTGTACAACAAATTTGCTTCACAGCCGCAATTGGAACTCAGTCCTGCAGACTCCCGGTTCAGTGGTCCCTTGTGACAGGGCCCTTGTGCCAGGGCCAACCACCTCACTTCTCAGTGACTCTTCTTGAGCACTCTAAAATTCTCTTAACCCAAATTCTTCTCCCACTCCCCAAAAGAAAACATCTATTTTAGACATCCTAAAATGGGAGGAGGGAGGTACATTTCTCATAAACACCTTTTCAAGAGAAACTTCCCATTAATTCCCAGTGCAGGTATCTCTATGGACTGTAGCAGGAGACAGTGTCTTTGTTGGGAAACTTTAATTAAACTTTGCATAGGGACTCAGTGAAAAAACCCAGCCTTCTGCAACCTGAGACTACCAGCCTGAAGACCAAAGCTGTTATGAGATACAGAATGTGACATTCGTGACAAATCCAGGTTTCTTTCACCTGGGTACCCTGAAGGGTGGCTGGGCCTCATCTCTGAGCACAGAACACAGTTGCCATATCCTAGCAAGAGTGAACTCTGAGGGGATGGCATGGGAGAAAACAGAAGACTATATTTTATCTTGTTAACAACTGGGGTGAAAAGGCTTTCATTATGAATGTCATACAGATCTCTGTTCATATCACCAGAACATGGCATTCAGTGGAGACTGGGGTTTGCTTAGTTTTCTGTATTGGGGGGCATGTGTTCCAGGGGATTCTGACACACAGCCAGTTTGGGGAACCATTCACTGACTGGGCTGTCAGTCGCCCCCAATTCTGCTTGGGGCAGAGGTCAGGTAAGAAGAATGGATCTTGGGTGGGAGACACCCTGAGCCTATGAGGTCGATGAGTTCAGGCCTTTGGGGGCCACTGTCAGGTGGCAGAACGACAGGAAAAGACTCACTGTCTCTAGAAGAGTCATAGCAGAGACATGGCTGCCTCAGGAGAGAGTGCCAGTCTCCTCCAGGTGACACTAGGCGCACAGAGAACTTTCCAGGCCGCTGGAAGAGTAGGCATGGATTGCCATCACTAGAGGAAAACAGGTTATGATAGAAGCATCCCTGGGGCCATAGGATGCCAGAACTGAGGAAACTGAGGCCCAGACAGGCTCAGGTCAGAGTCACATGAACAACAACCACCACAGTCGGTGTTAAACTTGCCACACCCAGCTGGGGAGCCCTGCACATAGCACAGTTTGCATTCCTGGGTGCTCAATCACTTAGCCTGGGTGGCTAAGATAATAAAGAATCCATCTGCAGTGTGGGAGACCTGGGTTCAATTCCTGGGTCGGGAAGAGCCCCTGGAGAAGGGAATGGCTAGCCACTCCAGTATTCTTGCCTGGAGAATTCCATGGACAGAGAAGCCTGATGGGCTACAGAGTTGGACACGACCAAGTGACTAATACTATGCTACTATGGACCATAGCCTGCCAGGCTCCTCTGTGCTTGGGATTTCCCAGGCAAGAATACTGAAGTGGGTTGCCACTTCCTACTCCAGGGGATCTTCCCAACCCAGGGATTGAACCCGTGTCTTTTGTGTTTCCTGCATTGGCAGGTGGAATCTTCACCACTGTGCCCCCAGGGAAGCCCATGGCACAGTTTAGGCTGGTGCAACACACCCTCTGCCTCGCTCATTCAGTCATTTATGCCACAGATGTTTATCAAGTACTTAGGAGACAGTGAGGGCGGAGAGAGGAATCAGACCATCTCTTACTGTCAGAGACTCTCAAGGGACTAGAGTTGATGCCTGAGACACATACAGGGAGCAAGGGAACAGTCCACCAAAGCATGTGATCAGTCCGGATGGGAGACACCTTCCTCCCAGAAGGTAACTGAATGGCTCCATCCCCACAATTCCCAATATAAGAGCTAAGTGTGAAGTTCAAGCTCTACTTAAGGTGGTGCATAGAGGTGCAGAGAACGGAGACAATCGGCTCAAGGTCACAAAGCCATTAAGTGGTGGAGCCAGGACTCAACCTCAGTGGTCTCACTCATGGGCAACCTAGTTTTTCTCTCCTCATTTCCACAGGGTTGGCGGATTTAAGAATAACAAATCATGCTGAGAACTCAGCTGAGACTTAAAAACTCCAGATAAAAGGAAAGAGTTGGAGTTCCTTGTATTAACTAAGTTTGTGTCCTTGACTAAGGGAACGCTCATGACCCTATATGTCTCAGATGGATGGGAGCAAGACAGGCAAGGTGTCTCCCTGGGCACAATGGTTCCCAGTGGCAGCCTCCCGCTGACTTGCTCTATTCCTCTCTGCAGGATAAGGGTCTGAAGCAGCACCTTCTGCCCATTTCCTTTCTAATGGGTGGTTTTCATCATCAATGACCAAAGAACAAAAAGCAAGACAGAAGGCATCTGTGTGTCTAGGTGATCTGTGTCTGCTTGCAGTGGAGGTTGGGACACTTGCAGATACTTTAACAAGCTGTCTGATTAGATCTAATGACACGAATTTGCTCCACTTCCCACTAGCCCTGAGTTTTTCCTGAGAATTCCTACTTTTCTTTCCCACCTCTCATCCCAAGGGCAATAATAGTAATAATGGCATATATTTATACAGCACTTAACATGGGCCAGACATTGTTCTAAACACCTTGAAAATAGCAACCAATATAATTCTCCTTACAACCTGATGAGATGGCTACTGTTATAAACCCCATTTTACACATAAGAAAACAGAGGCAGAGAGAGGGTAGGTAAGCTGCCTGAGATCACATAGCTAGGAAGTAGTAGAGCTGAGATTTTAACCCAGACAGTTTGAGTCCAGAGTCTGTGCTCTTAGTCACAGTTAGGAGAGGCTTTCAGAGAGAAAAGAAGAGAGGATAAAAAATTAGGAGAGAACCCTTCCTTGGCAGACAGATTTTGATGTTATCCTAAAACAAAGTCCTGAAACTGAGTAAAAGACTATATGCTGGGGATAAAAAGCAAACCTGACATCTTATTTGGTTGACCTCCATTTTTAATGAAGATGTTCAAGGCTGCACCTGGCACAGCAGAAGCTTCTAGTTACTTTTTACTGAATAAATAAATGAATAAACATATGGGAAAAGTTTCCTCTCAGTTTACATATGAAAAACTGCATTATCCACACATTTGTCCTTGATAATGCCAAACCCCAAACTTATTTGGGTCATGGGAAGAGCTTCCAGAAGCCTGAACACTTGGGTGTAAGCTCCATATCTGTCACTTATAAGCTGTACACTCTGGATAAGTAATTCAACTTCTCTGATTCTTACTTTCCTCTTCCAGAAAATGGAGATACCAATGATAATATTATCTGCCTTGTAGAATTCCTGGGTAGATAAAATAATTGATCTGAAGCCACTTTACAGACAGCCAAAGCCATCCAAGAGTCAGATCCCCTACAGGCCAATCACACTGTTTCTTCCTCCACATGGCCAGGAGCCCCAGAAGCAGCTCAGTCCACATCAAACTGGGATACGGGCCAGGCCTCTTCCCAGGGGTGCATATCTACAGGTTCACACTGTATTAGATGTGAATGGTGTCCTCAGAGGCCATGCCAAACACTCTCCTTTTGAGGACTGTAGCACAGAGTACTAGTGACGGACCTTTGACACAGTGATTCCCTCGTGGTGGCCTTGTTCTCTAATGGTCCCAGTGGCCCTGTGATTGGACAGGTACCCAGGCCTGTTATGCCATGACCCTGACTTCAGAGAAGAGAACTAAAGCTCAAAGATGGGAAAGGACTTGCCCAAGCTCCAGAAGCCAGGAAGTGGTGGGAGCTGATGTGGAAGCCATCAAGCTTCAGCCACAGTTTCCTTACCCCAGTGCCCCCTGGATTTGTGGAAGAGGATGCACCCTCCAAGTGGAAAGGCCCATGGGAAGGAAGCTATCAATGCAGCAGGTAAAATGTCTTTCTTTAAAGCTGCATTGATAGCACTGCAGATGGTGATTGCAGCCATGAAATTAAAAGACACTTATTCCTTGGAAGGAAAGTTATGACCAACCTAGATAGCATATGAAAAAGCAGAGACATTACTTTGTCAACAAAGGTCCATCTAGTCAAGGCTATGGTTTTTCCAGTGGTCACGTATGGATGTGAGAGTTGGACTATGAAGAAAGGTGAGCACCAAAGAATGGATGCTTCTGAACTGTGGTGTTGGAGAAGACTCTTGAGAGTCCCTTGGACTGCAAGGAGATTCAACCCATCCATCCTAAAGAAGATCAGTCCTGGGTGTTCATTGGAAGGACTGATGTTGAAGCTGAAACTCTAATACTTTGGCCACCTAATGGGAAGAGCTGACTCATTGGAAAAGACCCTGATGCTGGGAAAGATTGAGGGCAGGAGGAGAAGGGGATGACAGAGGATAAGATGGTTGGATGGCATCACTGACTCAATGGACATGGGTTTGGGTGGACTCCGGGAGTTGGTGATGGACAGAGGCCTGGCATGCTGTGGTTCATTGGGTTGCAAAGAGTCGGACATGACTGAGCGACTGAACTGAACTGAACTATATGTAAAATATTGACAAAACCTTGATTCTTTCTCATCTATTAATATATTCATTGAAGTAATTTGGAGAAGTTTATAGAGGTACATTTTATTTCCCTCTTTGGTGAACATATATTACTAACTTCAATTCGGAAAGAATGGGGGCTTCCCAAGTAACACAATGGTAAAGAATCCATCTGCCAGTGCAGGAGATGCAGGAGACATGGGTTCAATCCCTGGGTGTTGGGAAGATCCCCTGGAGGAGGGTATGGCAACCCACTCCAGAATTCTTGCCTGGAGTATCTCATGGACAGAGGAGCCTGGCAGGCTACAGTCCATGGGGTCACAAAGAGTCAGACATGACTAAAGCAACTTAGCACACACACACACACTCACAAAAATAAGCCATGAGAAAACAGCTATTGATTTTTTAAAAAGATGAATCAAGCTCAGATAACCAGATAAATAATTATAAACCATCTCCAGGATTTGGCCCCAGAAGAGCATGCATGTGGTCTGTGTGTGGCTATGTGTTAAGGTCTGGAGTGTAGAAAGGACCACTGGATTCACACACATGGCTCTTGTGTCCTGAGTCTCTTCCCCTCCTAGAGGGAAGGTCTGATCAGCAAGCAAGGCTATTGGAGTCCTGGGGCTGAGGCTTAAGGCAGGTCAACTATGGAGTGTCACTTCTCCTGGGGGCTAGAGAGGGAGAATGGAGTGAGGTCAGCAAATCCTGGTGTAGGAGACATTGAAATTCCCATCTTTGTTTCAATTCAGCTTGGTTTTGACCTGTATAAACTATTTTTCTCCAGAAGCATCACCAATGGGGAAGAGCTTCAGTTGTGGAAAGAGCCTCAGAGATCCCTTTGTCTAATTTCTATTTTACCTTCAAGAAAACTGGAGCCCAGAGAGGGAAAGGGTTTGGTCAAGATGACATTCCTTGGTAGTGACCCAGCTGGGAGAAGAATCTAGATCTGCTCGCTCCCAAGCCAAGGCTCTTTGTACTGAATGCATTTGGTACAAGAAAACAAGAAAGCACTCAGTTATGAGTCAATGAAGGATTCTTCTTCTACAACACAACTGCAAAACCATCTGAAAAGCATTCAGCATAATTCATATGAGTTATAGCAAACATATCAGTTGCAGCATGATGAGACTGTCAGATCTATGGTCTGGGAGGGACCTGTACTAGGAAGGACCTGAAGGGTTGAAGGTGGGAGGGACAAATGGAGACTGCTCATCTTCCTATCTGCCTTCTTTCTTCCCTTTCTTCAGTTCTTCATTCTATGTTCCACAAGCATTTCTTGATGCTTGCTCTGTGCCAGGCTCTGTGAGCATGGCTGAAGGGCCAGAACACCACTCTGATCCATGGGGACCAGTCTCCTACAACTGATCCCCCAGGAAACAGTCAGCTCGGGAAAGTGGCTGAAGCAAGTCCTTTGTGAAAACTCAGAGATAAAGACAAATGGAAGGAAGACAAATGTGCCGACCTGTACCTAAAGGTTAATTGTCTTGCAAGGTCTGAGCACTTGGCCTCTTTTCACATCATATCCCATGGAGCAGTGCTCATGGTTCTCCATAAGGCTTTTTAACTTTTTCTTTTGCATAGGGCTTCCTGGGTGGCGCTAGTAGTAAAGAACCTGCCTGCCAATGCAGGAGACGTAAGAGACACAGATTCGATCCCTGGGTTGGGAAGATCCCCTGGAGGAGGTCATGGCAACCCACTCCAGTATTCTTGCCTGGAGAATCCCATGGACAGAGGAGCTTGGCAGGCTATAGTACATAGGGTTGCAAAGAGTCGGACATGACTGAAGTAGCTTAGCATGCAAAACTGATTAACTATGTTGTGATAGTTTCAGGTGAAGAGTGAAGGGACTCAGTCATACATATACATGTATCCATCCTCCCCCAAACTCCCCTCCCATCCAGGCTGCCATATAACATTGAGAAGAGTTCCCTGTGCTACACAGAAGCTCCTTCCACAAGGCTTTTGAACACTGTACAAGGGTTTGTGTAGCTTTACTGCACTATACTGATTCATCCTCCCCACAGAGAAATGTGTGATGATCGGGGGACTCAAAATCTAGGGTGGAGTGAATTAAATTGTGGCCCCCTAAAAGAGAGGGTTTCCCTGGTGGCTCAGTGTAAAGAATCCACCTGCCAATGCAGGACACCCAGTTTGATCACTGAGTCGAGAAGATCCCCTGGAGAAGGAAATGGCAACCTACTCCAGTATTATTGCCTAGGAAATCCCATGGACAGAGGAGCCTGGTGGGCTACAGTCCATGGGGTCACAAACAACTGGGCATGACTTAGTGACTAAACAACAACCAAAAGGTCACATTCACCCAAACTCATGAATGTGACCTTATTCAGGAAAAGAAGGTATGATTAAGGATCTCAGGATAAGATCATCTTGGATTTAGGATGTCCTTATAAGAGACAAGTCCCCTGGAGAAGGAAATGGCAATCCACTCCAGCACTCTTGCCTGGAAAATCCCATGGATGGAGGAGCCTTATAGGCTACAGTCCATGGGGTCAC
Source organism: Ovis canadensis (assembly GCF_042477335.2). NCBI lineage: Eukaryota > Metazoa > Chordata > Mammalia > Artiodactyla > Bovidae > Ovis > Ovis canadensis. The sequence goes on from NC_091727.1 coordinate 85,957,694, forward strand.
AAAGAGTCAGACACAACTGAGCGACTTCACTTCACTTCACTTATAAGAGACAGAAGAGAAAAAGGCACACATAGGAGAAGATGCTGTGAAGATGGAAGTGGAGACTGGAGTGATGTAGCCACAAGCCACATACTGCCCTGGGGCCACAGAAGGGGAAAGAGGCCAGAAAAGATTGTACCCTCGGGCTCTCAGAGGGAACATGGCTCTGCTGACACCTTGACTTAAGACTTTTAGCCTCCAGAACTGAGTCAATAAAGTTCCACCATTTTAAACCGCAAGTGGAACTACTTTACTGCAGTCACAGCGAACTGAGGAAACTGACTCACAGGGGCAGGTGCCTGTCTGGCACCCTCAGAAGCTATACTCTGCTTCCCCAATGTACATAGCCTGATGGTCTCCTGGAGCCAGGCTCCATCTTTCTAAGTGTTTCTGAGATATTCCCCAAGCCTGGCCCATGCATGGATGAAGCTTGTCCTCGTCCTCCTTCCCTGGGGCCTGAAACCCCAGTGAACCCCACTGACCCTGGTTCTGGGAGCCGTCAGAAGGCATGACATCACCTGATGCTACTGCACCGAGTTTGCAGCCAAAGTTTTACTGTGAGGAAGGACAAAGACATAATGAGATTGTTGGGGGAGGAGCTGCCAACAATTCACTTAGTAGGTTTTCTTCTGCTGGTGTATTTTAATCACATGCTGCATTTCCACAGCACCCAGCCAACCCTGCTCATTAGATGAATTGCTTAAATAAATTTTTTAAAAAAACCTCCTCTTATGTAGCCTACTTACTACAATGGCACTAAGGAAATCATTCAAGCTGATAAAGCAATTGTGTGCCTTCTGAAAAGGATGTATCTCCATCACTGCAAATATTATTAGGCACCTTTTTTTCCATTCTAATCTATTTTTTTTAATTAGTTTATTTATTTTAATTGGAGGCTGACATTTTAAAGATCTCTCCAGATATCTTAGGAGACCCATCAGCTCTTTCGTGTATGGGATGTACCAATGGTCCTAACCTCATTATGCCACTGTTCTCATAGTAAGGGATGTGAAAATCCTCTATTTAGCTCCAAAGCCTTGCTTTGGTACAACATGGGTTAATGAAAATTGAGCTGTATGGGAGTTGAATGTAGGTTTTTATTGCTAGAACCATACTTTCAGGAGGCCCAATCTCTTTAGAAAATAATCAGATACCATAAATTCAAAAATTTTGACATAGAGATGGGATTTCACCTGAGCTTTAAGCTAGTTTGTGCCAAAAAGTTAGGTGGGGACACATCTGTATATACGCACATACTACTCAAATTGTCCCATTTGTCTATCTCTCAGGTTGGATTTAATGTGTATGTCATAATTCAATTAAGCTTTGATCTAGGTATTTAATGGCTTGGAAGTCCAAATTTTAATTTCAGCTGGGACTTGGCTATAACAAAGGAAAAAGGAAAGATTGATGGATGGACAGTAAGAGTACCATTTGCAGGCAAGAGTCATAATCCAATACTCTGCTCACTTAGCTGTTTCTGAGGAGGGATTAATTTGTACCTTTGAATTATAGGTCAGGGAAAGCCCATGGTTTTAATTAAGGAGGCCCATGCCTGTATCCCACTTTTTACATGATCATGTGGCTTGCAGAAAGGGAGGGAAGACTTTGGATTAAGATGAGGTGACTGAAGCACTTGCTTGAGATTCAAAATTTTAAAGTGCACCCAAAGCCTCCGGAATCCAGATAAATAATATTTTAATGCAGTGTGCTGAAAATGAAAATGAATGCAAAAAATGCATGATGAGCAAAACACCAAAGTTTAAGATAATAACAGGATCTAATCCTGCACTTGCAGAATCATGCCTCACTTGGTTCACACTAACCCTGGCCTTCTGTCCAATAAAATCTCATTTACAAAAGTAGGCAGCCAGTTCACAGGTATAGTTTGGCTTGCTGCTTTGAACTTTTAACAATATTGCATTACAAATAAAAACTACAATGAGGTATCACTTCACATTGGTCAGAATGGCCATCGTCAAAAAAATCTATGAACAGTGAATGCTGGAGAGGGTCTGGACAAGAGGAACCCTCTGACACTATTGATGGGAATGTAAATTGGTGTAACCAGTACAGAGAACAGTATGGAAGTTCCTCAAAAGACTAAAAATAGAACTACTATATGGCCCAACAATCCCACTCCTGGGCATATATCTGGGCAGTACTGCAATCCAAAAAAAAAAAATGCATGCACCCCTAGGTTCGTAGCAGCACTATTTAAAATACCCAAGACATGGAAGCAACCTAAATGCCCATCAACAGATGAATGGATAAAGGATATGTGGTACATATATAATGAAATATTCAGTTCAGTAGCTCAGTCGTGTTCGACTGTTTGCAATCCCATGAACCACAGAAAGTGAAGTGAAAATCGCTCAGTCATGTCTGTCTCTTTGCAACCACATGGACTATACAGTTCATGGAATTCTCCAGGCCAGAATACTGGAGTGGGTAGCCTTTCCCTTCTCCAGGGGCTCTTCCCAACCCAAGGATTAAACCCAGGTCTCCCACGTTGCAGGTGGATTTATTACCAGATGAGTGACAAGGGAATCTGCAAGATTCAGGAATTAAAAAAGAACTGAATGGGCCTGTTCAGATGGCTACTGCCAATGCCTAATAGTCTCACTTTGTACTTTTCTTTTTGACAAAGAGCAGCAGGAGCAGTAAAGACAACATACAATGTATATATCATTTCTGCTGCCTTTTATACCATTTCTCTAATTTCATGGCTATCTGTTCAACAAAGCAATCCTAAATGGAGATAGTTGGGAAAAAAAAAAAAAACAGCTTTTCAATGTCAATTTTCAAGTAAGCAAAGGAAGCAGATTATGGCTTGATTAATTCAACCAGGCCCATCAAAGCAGACAGAAGCTCCTGTTCCAGAACTGATGGTGCAGCTAGTATTATAACTGGAGCTCAAGCCACACCAACCTCTGGGCACTCCTGGTCCCTGAATACATGTGTTGCAGAGCACAGTACAGAACTGGTCCTCCTGGACATCATCCCATCTTACCAAGCCCCTCATGACCAACTTTGAGGTTGTCAAAGGCAGGTCATCATAGGGAACTAGTAGAGCACCAGCCCTCCACAATCTAGGTTTTCAGCAAACACCATCCTCTTACATAGCTTCCAGATCTGACTAATGTGGCTCCCTCTGTCTGAAATGCTTTCCTTTTGGCTTCTGTTGTCTGGCTTCTGTTAGCCAGGTCCTAGTTAGCTCAGGCTTCAGGTAAAGATGGTGGAATAGTCAGGAACATCAATCTCACTCCCTCCTTTGGTTGCAGGGGGAAGTCAGTTCTGACTTGTGTTGGAACTGTTTCTTTGACTTGCTTTCCATTACTTTTGTTACTATAATCATACATAATGGCCTGCCTCAGAGAATCCTACCCCTCTGCCTGAATGTTAAACTAAAGTGACTTTTTTCAGGGCCTTGTCTACCTGTGGATGCCAGGAAGGAAGAAATTAACCCAACCCCTGACTGAGGCTTGACATTCTAGGAGATATTTACAAGATTAATGGCCTTTTTACTTTGCTTCCCCACCTCTCCCCCACCTCTGTTCTATAAAAGAACCTGCCATCCAGATCCTCATAAGATGCTTATTTTGAGACATTACTCTGCCATCTTCTCCATCAGCCAATATTCCTTGCCTCAACACCTCATCTCCCGGATTTATTTGCCTGTCGTGTGGCAAGCAGAGAGAGCTTGGACTCGATAACACTTTAAACAATAAACTCAAAATGGCAGGAAGAACAGAAAGGGAGACCAGCATAGCAACCGAGAGATGTACTAGGGGTAGCTGACTTAGCAGAGCAGAGGAAGCTGAATCCAGGCCGCCATGGGGAGACTGAGACCCAGTTTATTACATCACAGAATCCTCAGTCAGCTCAAAAACAGGCTTTCCTTGGTACCTCTGCAAGTGAGGCACGGAGAAATTGTGCTCTGGAGAGGATTAAAGAGCAGATTTCTGGGCCAAGGGATACCAGGGACAATTGAGGAAATTAGTCACTACCCAAAACAGGGGCTTCTGTGAGTGTACGCAACATCAATGCTGAGAGCTGGGACTTCAGCTCCGCAACACTGGCCCCCAAACCCTCACCTTCCCAGGCAGGGGCCTGGAAAAGGCAAATGGTCTGGGTGCACAAAACAGAAAAGAGGTGGGGGAGTCTGTAGACTGAGCTGAGAGGTGTGGCCTTTATTTTCTGTGAAGTGAATTGCCACTGAATGTTTTGAACAGGGAGTGATATAAGGGTAGGAAGAAAGAGATGTGGACACTCAACGTGTATTTAGGTTTATTAAGTATGTTCACATCACTGTGCAACCAACCTCCAGATCTCTTTTCATCTTCCTAAACTGAAATCTGTACTCATTAAACACCAACTCCCTCAGCTCCTGGCACCTACACCATTCTACTTTCTGTCTTCTATGAATCTGATGATGCTAGGGACCTCTATGGGGTCGCACAGAGTCGGCCACGACTGAAGCGACTTAGCAGCAGCAGCAGCAGCAGCAGCAGCAGCAGCAGCAGGGACCTCATGTTAGTGTAATCATATAGTATTTGTCTTTTTGTGCCTGACATTTCATTTAGCATAACATTTTCAAGAATCACCTGTGTTGTAGCATTTCCTTCCTTTTCAAGGTCAAATAATATTCCATTGTATGACTAGACCACATTCTGTTTACCCATTCATCTGTCAATGGGCACCTGAGTTGCTTCCACCTTCTGGCTATTGTGCATCATGCTGCTATGAACACAGGTGTGAAAATTTCAGTGTGAAGCTATCAAGGCATTCTTTTCGCATGTAGTATTTACATGCTGGGATTCCAAGGACACCTTGATCACAGCAACAACAACAAAAGATGAGTAATCCCCATGTGGTTCTAGCATTCCCAAGAATGCAAGATGCTGCTGGAAGGTGGACTTCTATCTCCTCCCCCTACACAGTGTGCTTTGGTGCTCTTTCATCTTCCTAAGTCTTAATTTCCTCCTCTGTAAACTGAGACTGATGAGTCCCACTCTGTCACCCACCCCAGGCTGTGGAGAGATCACATGACCTAGTATGCACATAAACCTTGTAAAATCAAAGTGTGGCAATCATAGAGACACTGCTGCTGCTGCTGCCCAAGGAAGGTAACAAGACAGCCCAAGTAGCAGGTTGTGGAGCTGGGAGCAGCTCTGGGCAGGGGACGCCAGCCTAAGAAGGATCTGTGGAAATCTTTCTGAAAGCAGGTCCCTGGGGCACAGGGACCTTTGAGGTTAAGAATACAAATGGAGGAAGTCATGCAAATTGGAATTGATTATCTTAATTGCTCCATACCTAGTTTGTTCCTTTATTTCTTAAACAAAAGAAGCCAATAAATATGCATTTATGATCACTGAGACCAAAATCCAGCACTATCCAGACAAAGGACAATTGGGATTCTGGGCTTCACATAGTGGGGTTTGCATGACACGGTGACATTCCTCTCTGAGGGCCAAGACTCAGGAAATAAGACCTTTGCAGTTGAGCTGCCTGTGTCCGTTGTCTGTCACAGGGTACTGTCATCTTGGACATGTCCTTTCCTCTCAGCTAAGAAGGTGGAGTCAAGTCTATGTCTCCAGTGGGACTAAGACTGCACACTTGACCATGTCTTGAAGTCTTTTTTCTTTCCTTCAATTAAAAAGAAATTAGCTGCTCCTTTACTTCCTGAAGACCATTGAATGTTTTGGAGCCTGAAATAGGTAATCGAAGCCCAGTTCTCTCATTTCCATCCCTGGCAGGGAAAGGAAGGTTGTTGGCAGTGGCTGTTTATTTCTTGTGAGCAGCTGCCCTGGAAACACCCTAGCTGCCCAGCCCCACCCTGGCTCTGCACTCTCAGGGCTACTCAAAGGCCTCCAGAGCTCAGGGCCCTGCCCAGTGTCCCCAGGCATTGGACACCCAGCCTGGGTTCATGTGCCCACATCCAGCCTCTGACTTCCTTCGTGAGCCTAGGCAAGTGCCTCCCAGGCTGGACGTCAATTTCGCCACCTCCCTGGAGCCAGGAACTCTAAAGGCCCTGCCCCAGTAGTCTTTAAGCCCAAAGGGACTTCAACGTGTTTTATCCTGTCCTTATAACAACCCTAAGGGGTGGGCATGACTGTCCCATTTGACAAGGAGGAAAGGGATGCTTGGAGGTGTTAGGTCACAATGTCAACCAAAGGCTCAGCGACTGGACTAGAATTGGACTGCAGGGCTCTGGCCCTCCTCTCGTAGCTGGGGTCCCTCTCACCCTACTCTTGGGGAAAAAGGTGACAGGACAGAGCTGTTAAGGAAAGGCTATTGGGCAAATAGTTTTCAAGCAAAAATAAGAAAATAGTTTGCTTTCTTCTTTCCAAAGTCTTTTGTCCAGTACATTCAGATTCTCCATAGTCTCAGACCATGGATGCCCACTGGATGGACCCTGGCCCTGTGGTCCTGCCCTTCTCCTTGCACTTACCTTGAATGTGACATCCTACAGCTCTGAGAAAGCTTTTCCTTTCTCAACAAATAGGTAAAATGTTCCAAGCTTGCAATCTGTGCTTCCCCCTACCCCAAATAAACACAGAGGAGACCCTTAGAAGCCCTGTACCAAGCCTCTCTGCTCAGATTCTCTTCTCAGGTCCCCAGAGGTTTGATGTCCTGAGCCCGCAGTTAGCCCCAAAGGGGGCAGCTCAGAACAACCCTGTTTCTTCTTCAAGAGATGCCTCTGGGGCTCCTTCAGTCCCTGGGGAATTGTGCTTTCTGTCTGAGGGAACCCACACTGCAACCTTAGTTCCAGTCTGGGCCCAGGAGAACTCAAGTTTGGATCTGGGTCAGTTCTCCCTTTGTATGTGTGTGTAGTTACGGTGGGGTAGGCTTGGAGTGAGGAAACTTGAATACATCCCCTCGCTAGGCTATGCTTTGGTGAGCGGTTAATTATGTGAGTGCATGTGTGGCTCCTCTCAGGGTCAATTCATTTTGAGATAAGTGTGTGTGCAGGGGAAGAGCTGACACACTCAGATTTCTGAGAGAAAGCCATGTTACCATTCTCAGTTTGTCCACCTGTAAAATGGGGGCAGACAGTTTGCTCACCACCTCATGGAGAGTTAGGGGGACCTAAAAGCTACTGATTTAGGGAGTGGAGTGTGAAACCTCTTTGCAACTTCCAGACCTTATCCCAGTGTGCCGCCTCCCCCGAGTGCCCGGCACAGTGGCTCACCCTTCCCATCTCTGGACTTAAGGACAAGTGATTCCCACCCCCTAGGCCCACCATTATCCCCAGTGCCATGCATAGGGCTCAATGCCTTTTCACTGCATGACCCCATGCTTCAACAGACTGCCTTTGGGCACCCTCTCTTTTGCTATAGATTCTTCATCTTTCTTGATTTCTCCCCAAGCTCTAAAGCTAGATTTGACAGTTACTCACTCACTTTCACATTCAACACACACTGTGACACCTTCCTCCATCCTCCAGAGTCCTCACGCATCTGTTTGAAAGTCTTCCTGGTGTCTACTTCTCAAAGGTAACAACTCTTAGCCCATCTCTCCCTTCCCCCTCCCTGCTCTTACCCCCTTTATTTCTTTTCCTTCCCTTTAGGGCTTCTCTAGCTCTCCTATGCAATGATTTCTTTTCATCTTTGCTTTATATTCTTTCCCATCCCATTTCTATAATAATTACAATGATTACTTTTACTCTAATTCTTTTCTTCTTAAGAAAAAAGAGACAAAATATTGTTCTTGTGTATTTGGTAGCTTGATATTTTTCATATCATTTTCTTGAACTCTTATTTCTCAAGAGTTGCACACAAGAGTCCACATTTCCATAAAGTCTTCTAGGTATATTTCAAATTGCCTTGTACTTTTCCATGGTAACTAAAAACCACAGGCTGGAAACTGGGGATTTAATGGCACTGGCACAGGCTACAACAACAAATCGAGCTTCTAAGATCAGTTGAAAAATGACCTGTTTTGGCAGATATCTGTAAACCATATAGGTTGCTTTTTTCATAATTTATTTTCTAAATTTTAATAGTTTATTTATCCATAGTTACAGTAACAAATGCTCATTATAGAACCTTTGAAAAATACAGAAACATAGGACCAAAAGCATCTCTAGTTAAAAGAATCCATAATTAATCCACAAGGTTGTGAACCCTGTGGAGGTAGAAATGATGTCTTATTCATCCGGAATACTGCACGGTACAAACAAGGAACACCATAAATGTCTATTGAATGGTAAATCTTGGTTTTATACATTTGAATTAATATGTTTGTAAATTATGAGAACTATTCCTGGTATCTTGTGTGTGTTTATGTTAAGTTTATATGGAATGCCACGAGGGACAAACCAAATCTCTCTGGCAGGGATGAGGGGCCATCCTACCTTCTGTTGAGCTGTGCTGGGAGACCATAAGGGCAGTTTTCATCAGCAGTCATCTCCAGCCCCCTAATCGTTCTCCCATAGCATCCTGTACACCTCTCTACACAACTCTCATTAGTTTCACATTTACTTCTTCACTTTCTTTTCAAATGGTGAGGCCCAAGAAAGTAGGGATTTTTGTCTGACTTGGTCACTGTGATATCCCCACACTGATCTTAGTGGTGTGCGGTGGGCACTTTATAAAGATTTGTTGACTAATGGAAAGAGTAAATGAAAGTAAGAACCCATGTTAACATAAGCAAAAGTGGAATATGAAAGTCAAATTACAGGGAACGTGGAAGAGTTTTAATCAGGAAAGTATCATCATAGTGCAGTTTGGAATGTTCACTTTGACTGCTGTATTAAAGTGCAATGTGCTGAAATGAAGGGGATGGAGGAGACGAGAATGACTTCAGAGTTTCTGGTTTGAGCACGTGAGTGACTGGTAAAATTATTCACTGATATTGGAAACACAAGGAAAAAGGCAGATTGAGAGGACTGGTGTGAAGTTCAGTTTCGGATATGTTGAATGATTCCAATAGGTGATTGAATCTATGGGTCTGGATCTCAGGATAGAGGTTTAAGATGAAGTTTATATAAACTTACTTCATAGATAGAGTCATAGACACCATGGGAGATGATCAGCTCTCCCATGATCAGAGAAATGAGTGTAGCCCACCAGTCTCCTCTGTCCATGGGATTCTCCAGGCAAGAATACTGGAACAGGTTGCCATTTCCTTCTCCAGGGCATCTTCCCAGCCTAGGGATCAAACCTGCATCTCCAGTGTCTCCTGCATTGGCAGGCTAATTCTTTATCACTAATGCCACCTGCGAACTCTAACAGACCCCTAGAAGAAAAAAATTCAGCATGAAATGTAAGGACTTATATAAGAGACTGACCAAAAATTGGAAGAAAAAACCAAGAACACGGTTTTATGAGGCAAAGGAGGAAAGAGTTGTTTCAAGAACAAGGAAGTGGTCAAGAATATTTGATAGCACAAATATTAAGGCCTGAAATGTGTCCATTTGAGTTTTTGAGTTAGGAGCTGTAAGTGAGAGTAATGTTAGCAGAATAATAAATGTAGGAGCCTGATGACAAGGTTAGAAAGCAAATGATGGCAGCATACAATTAGGAAATATAATTTAAAAATATACCATTTGCAATTGCAAAACATATGAGATATTTATAGATAAGAGTCTACAACATTATTTTTAAACCCATAAAAGATTACCTAAATAATAGAGAGCTCTACTATGCTCATGAAGGCAAAACCTCAATATAATAAAGATATCAATTCTCCAGATTACTCTATATATTCAATGGGCTTTCATTCAAGATAGCAATTGTTTTTTATGACACTTAGGGAGCTTATTTTTTAAATTCACATGGAAGAGCAAAGGGCTGAAAATAAACATCAAAATATTGAAAAAAAAAAAGATGGGAGGTTTTCCCTACTAGATGTCAAGTCTTATTATTATGCTGTAAGGCAATGTAGTATTTCACAGGGATAGACAAATAGATCAATGGAACAGTAGAATGAGTTCAGACCAGATCGAACTGTGTATGGAAACTTGACATACAGCAGAGATAGCACTACAGATCAGTGAGGAAAGGAAGAACCACTCAGTAAGTGATATAGACAAAATTGGTTATCCACATAAAAACATATATAAGCATAAATGTATATATCTCTATCTCAAACCAAGTACAAAAATAAATATCAAGTGAGTTACAGTTCTAAATATAAAAATTTTTTAATTTTAAATCTTCATGAGAAAAAATAGGGAATCTTACTAGGGCCTCAAGTAAAGGAAGGGATTCTTAATCAAGTCACAAAAACACAAACCATAAAAAACTGATAATTTTGGTCACAATAAAATGTAAAATATCTATTCAATATAAGACAGCAAAAACATAATGAAAAGTTACAGATCAGCAGAAGGTATGTACAATACATATAACTTGTAAACATTAATATCCAGAATTAATAAAGAACTCATAATATCAATTAGACAAAGAACTCAAAAATGGGCAACAAACATTGACAGATAATTACCAATAGTAGAAACTTAATGAAGCCACTGGTGGCTCAGATGGTAGAGAGTTTGTCTGCAATGCAGGAGACTTGGGTTCCATCCCTGAGTTGGGGAGATCCCCTGGAGAAGGAAATGGCTACCCACTCTAGTATTCTCGTCTGGAGAACTCTATGGACAGAGGAGCCTGGAAGGCTACAGTCCATGAGGTCGCAAAGAATCAGACTGACTGCATAACACTCACTTTCAGAAACTTAATGGCTACTGAATTTATGAAAATATGTTCAACCCACTAGTAATCAAAGAAATGCAAAGTAAAACAACAATAAAATGCCATTTCACAGTTCTATAACTGACACATATTTCAATACCAAAGTCAACGAAGCAGAATAACAAGAGTTTTCATACACCTCTGGTAAGAATATAAAATGGCACCACCTAGGAGAGCAGTATGGTAATATCTGGTAAAGCTGAAAAGTAACATAACAATTCCATATCTAAAAAATAAATACTTTAGGAAAAACTCTTACCTGTAGTGCACAAGGAGACTTGTGCATACATTTTCATTGCAAATTTCTGCACAAGCAAAAATTTGGAAATAAGAAACAGGAGAATTAGATAAATAATTGAGGCACATTTAAAAAACAGAATACTTTAAGACAATAAAATGAATAAACTATAAAGTGGTAACATGATTTTTTTTCTGTTGATAGAACAGAACCCTATCCCAAATTTGGTGATCATGAATCTATGCATGTTATATAAAATTTCATAGAGCTATGCACTCTTCTTCCCAACAAATGATGAATTGTAAATAATCTCTGCATTGCAGTTAATAGTATTCCACCAATATCAGCTTACTTATTTTAACAGTGTGCTATTTTTATGAACATATTATCTTTGGGAGAAGTCAGGTGAACGGTATAGGGAACTCTGTATTATCTCTGTAAATGCTTGCAAATTTTAATCTATATAAAAACAAAAAAATTTTTTTAACACAAGGGATTGACATATAAATTATCTGAAAGGTTCACTAAAATTCAGAAATATTCAGTACAGAAAATGATGAACTATATATAGGCTACATATGTCAACAAGAAAAATCAGAACATAACACTGAGTAAAGAAAGTGCATTCCAAAGACAAGAGTGTGTTGCCATTTCCATAAGGTTTTAAAACATACAACAAAGTATGTAGCTTATAGGTATGTCATCTTATAGTAAAATTAGGAACACATACATGAGAATTATAAAATCCAAATAGATCCTAATTATTCTCACCACACACACACAAAAAGAAATGATAATCAAATTGCAATGTTTCAAGCCAGCATGCTGTACACCTTAAATTTATACACCATTATATGTCTAATATATTTCAATTAAAAAATAAGATAGTTGTTAGCTCTTGGGAGAGAGATTAATTGGAATAAGAGGGAATTCCCAATGCTTCAACTGGGTCTCCAATATTTTGTATCTCAAAAAAGGATATGAATCAAACATGTTAAAATCTTAGGATCTGAAAAAGCCAGACAGAGGGCACATGGTTATTTTCCATGTATGTCTCTTTATTTTTCTATATACATGATATATCTCGTATTTATAAAAATGAGTTAAGAAAGTTGAGTAGTGAGAGACAATTTAGGGAAATAACTGGGAATGAAAACTAGAAGAGTTTAGACAATTTTGTAGCACATGGGGAGTGATCAGAAGAGTGCTAGGATCAAAACTCTGCTTTCGAAGGAGTTCCATAAGAAGAGTAGTTAGGATGCTACTGCAATTGTCTAGATATATGGCAAAGCTCTGAGCATGAGAAGGGGCACTGAAATTGGAGAAGAGAGAATGATGAATTCAGGAGACCCTACAGATAGAAGAAATGGGATTTGGCTTTCAAATCAGACCTAAGAGAGCCTGCCAAAAGTTTTTATATCTTGAAAACCATAGCAGAGAGTTAGAAAGCAAACATCATCATAAATTATGGAACCAAGCCCTGGGTCTCTGGTAGTTGCAGTAATAAAAAGAAATATTTATTGAACAACTTAATTTTAGTCTGAGAATTTATTATACAGAAGTAGGAAGAAGAAAAACACATGCTTCCTTTGCTGCACAGGAAAGAGGGCCTGCAAACAGCCTGTGTAAGAACACGGGGAGCTGTCTATCTTCCCCTGGGTGGGGTTCCAGGCTGAGTGCGCCCAGATATCACTTGCACATGGGAAGGAGCGCCTATAAGAAAACTGTTGGCCCAAAGAGCTGGTTCTTCTGGCTACTTGCCTACCCGGGCCAGAACACTGGTTGTATTTTGTCTTTTCAGACACCAAAACCACTTTGGTTTTCAGTATTTCATAATGACTAGGTTTCTGTACTAATCCAAATGAGTCTTCGTCTAGAAAAAAATATAGCTGCTTCCTAGGGCCAGAGTTGCAGGACATGATTTGTAAGGACTCTTCCACGATTTGGGGATGGACTAGGGTTTTGTGAATATATTGAGCATTGGAGACGCAGAGATAAATAAGTCCATTGATTAGCTCCTTCTGATTAGGGGTGGGGTGGGCTTTAAGCAAACAATTAAACTGACATGATGTCATAGAGATTTTTAGAAATATTTGGGAGGAAAAGTTATAAAAATGGAGAAAGCAATTATTGATACAGAGAAGGTATTTGAGCAAGACCTTAAGGGATGCACAGGAGGTGGCAGGGTGGAAAGGAGTGTAATCAGAGGCACCAGAGTGAGCAAAGACACAGAGACCTGAAAGTGCCTGGGGACAATGCCATTCAGGGAAGCGGAAGTGGCCAGCATGACCACAGCATGGAGCCTGTTGGGGCAAGTGATAGGAAGTAAAGCTAGAATATTTGGGTGAGAGGAATTAGGAAGAGCTTTGACTAGAAGGCTAAGAACTTTGAAAATTATTCTGGAGGAAAATGGGGGAGCCATTCAAAATTTAAAATATGCAATTTAGGAAAATAGCATGGTGTTTGGTAATTGGTGGTAGTGTGATAGGTAGTTTATATGCAGGAGAGTTTGGTGATGGGAGCCCAGTGAGGAACACTGCAGCAATTCGAGAGACAGATGATGCAGCTGGGACTAATGCTAGGGATGGCAGAGAGCAGAAGCAAGGCCAAGACATATTTAGGTGCAGCACTGGCAGAACGTGGTGAAGAGTTAGATGTAGGGAATGAGAGAGAGTTGGTTTGGCAGATCTGTCTAATCCTGTTTGGATGTCAAGTGCCCAGGTCGGTATCAAATGCTGAGTTGGTCCTTACTAAATACCTGTTGAATAGATGAATGAATGAATAATGGTGATTTTGGAAGAACAATCTGAGGGTGGAAGCAAGTCAGGTCAGATTGCATGAATGAAGACATGAGGGACAGGTGAGGAACTGAAGCTCACTCCTGCCATAGCCCTGTCTTTGCATTGCCCGGTGGTTTCTATAAGAAACTTCACAGAGGACTCCTTCCCTTTCAGTACAGGCAGAACTGCAGTTCAGCTTTGCTTCCTCCTTTTCTTTTCTACAATATCCTTGGCCTTACTGTTGAATTGGGCTGCTGACACACTCACACATTTCTGAATATCAGTATTTGAAATCATTTTCTCTAACAGTCTCACTTTTTTGTCTTTATCATTTTAATTCCTTTCAATACGTTCTTTGCACGGAGGACTTACCCTCTCTTTCTGTGGTATGAACTTCATCCACCAGCCCCCAAGTCTCTAAGAGAGCAAAGGTTGAGGCATATTTCTGGTGCCCTTCTTTGGGGGGAAGAATTATTTCTTCTATCAGGAAACTTAGGATTATTCCCCAGTGACTGGGTCTGCAAAACATTTCCCAGCATATTTCTGCTTTGGTCTAATACTAATTCTATGGAATTACCTTCAGGCTTCTTAGTTCCCAACTTCCTTGTTTGCCCATGATTCCTTTCTCCATTTCACTGCATGATCTTTCACAGTTTTGCATTTCTGTGTCCTCCTTCATCTTCTCCACTCTGCAAATCCCATTCCACGTCTTTACTGAGCACTGATGTCTGTTCTTGACAGGTCAAACTCCACTCAGCCACAGAACTGAAGACTTTCCACACTTTGGTTTGACCCCACTCAGTCCGTGAACCCTAGAGCCAAGCCTGGCATGGGGATAGGTGCTCTAATCATCTACTTCCTCCACTTCCCCCTGTCCCTGCAGCCAGTAAGCTCTGGAACTATAAGACTCCCTGTGAATACCAAAATCCAGGGATACTGAAGTCCATTATATGAATATAAAATGGTGAAGTACAGTCAGCCCTCTGTATCCGTGGATGTGAAACCCAAGAACATGGAGGGCTGACTGTATATTTATTGGGAAAAAAAATCCATGTGTAAGTGGAACTACGCAGTTCAAACCCCTGTTGTTCAAGGGTCAGCTGATGTCTTGTTGCTCCATTCATTGCGCCCCTCAGGCCCCATATGCCTGGCTTAAGAACTCCATTGACTTGACTCTCAGCAGCGCAACTACTGTTTGAGGTCCTACTTTCATAGTAAAAATCCCCATGCTATGCAATGGTGGTCTCACATCAGTATTTGTACCTTGTTTTTGAAAAAGTCCTTCTGAAGTGTTCAAAATCATAAGCCAGGGAGGTCTATACTCACAAGGATGTGAATGTTATGAAATACAGGAAACAAAGCAACTCTTCTTCTAAGTCTGAATTTCAGCTTTTGAAAAGATAGGGAAAGTAGAACAGTGCTACTAATGAGGTCATTTTTGATACTTAATCAACTTTCATGAAGAATGAAAATAATAGAATGTCAAATCTTAGTTCACTACACCCATTTGCTTAATCGAATGCACCTAGATTAGCCTATGTGTCTTCAGGGCCGCAGCTTGCCATGACCATCACTCCCAAGTTTCCGGAAAATGTCTGCACTTGACAGGAGTGTGATGTTGCCCAGGGTTTGGTATGGGTGTGGGTATTTGAGCTGCACTGATTGAACTCCTGCCAAAATTTGTATATTTATTCCAAGAAAAGGCTATTCCAGACCCAGGGCTGGTTTCGATCACTAACAGATCTGAGTTTCTCATGGCAAGCAAGCTGTGTGTATGTATGGCTGTGGTTTGTAGGGGTGGGAGTAGGGGTAGGGTGGGGAAGAGGAGGTCCTGATGGTTAGTATTTTGATACTTTTTGTATTATTTTAACTGAATAATAGCTATAATCTGAGTCATTTTGGTTTTAGTACTCCCCTTTTTTTGCTTTAAACAGAAGCATAGATCCATCTTTCTTTTTACTATTTACCTTTCTCCTCCACTGGGGTATTGTCGTACTTTTAGCATATGATTACAAATAAATAATACAAAGTACAATAAAAAAGGGACTTGGAGTCAGGACACCTAAATTTTCATTTTACCCCTGTACTTTCTGTGAGAACCTGGGCAAGTCACTTCACCTCGCTATAACTCGGTTTCCATGAATGTAAAGTAAACAGTGTTAAACTAAATGATCATCAAGAGCTCTTCCAGATCAAAAACATTCATGCATCAGTAGAATATCTAACCTGGCTCCTTTCTCAAAGATGCTGCTGCTTAAGGTTTGGGGTGATCTACTTTTGAGAATATGGAGCAGTAATAAAAAGATGTCTTCAGAAACATTGTATTGATAGAATCCAATTCTGCTAAAAAAAAAAAAAAAAAGTTTCTGCCTCTATGAGCTAAACTGAAGATCTCAGTGTTTGATTCTGTCCCATCATTTTTCTTTATTTTCAATCTCCGGAGTTGTCTAAAAGAAAGAGATCCAATGCTATCTCCTCCAAAGACCATTCACTAACTAGGTGCATTGTCCCTCTAATTCATCATTGCTGGGTGTCCTGCCCTCCACCATGGCAATCCTGACAACATGCATGTTAATGGACACATCACTTTTTTAAGTGCACACCACAGAGAGGTATTCTGCAGAGATCAGTTGACATGAAAGACCTTGTAGCAAAAGGCTAGAACCAGGGATTTGACTTCATTGGAGTTGTAGAACTGGCCAAGTCATTCCTTCTGCCCACCACAGCCCCAGTTTAACTTGAAAAGTAAGGATGATAATATCTGCCTCAGAGGTATTCTTTCAAAAATGGAGAGAATCCATGTAAAAACAGTGTATAATCTTTACAAAGGAGAATGTTAGTTATCCTCAGTGAACTTTACCTCTGAGGAGGACCTTTGAGATCCTCTGGTGAGGCCTCACTTGATAGGTGAGGAAACCGAGACCCAGAAAGGGCAAGGGACCTGCGTGGGATAATCACCACAAGAAAGTGCCTTCAGTACTAATGATGATCACGGAGTAAAGGAGAGACAGTTTGGGGGTCAATATGGCTTTGGTCTTGCGTTCCCCAGATGTAGTCTCTGGCAGCACTGAGGGGTGTAGGCAAACGCTGACAGCCCTGGGAGTTTGAGTGGAATTATCACGGGAAACTCTCCCCTCACAGGACAGGGAGGGAGAAAACGTCAGAGCTATAGATAAACAAAAAACTTGGCAAAGAGTTCAATTTCATAAATAAAAATACTGAAGGGACACTAGCTTACTGAGAGGATCCTTTCTGCCTCATAGCTAAGGTGATCTTGTGATATATTACATCTTCAAATCTAGAGGACCCATCCAACATTCCTAAAGTCTTCTTCACCCAGTCAGCTTCAGCAAATGCTCCCTGTGCAATCACTGTGTTGGGTTTTGTGCCAGGTGCTAAGGAGGGGACAAAGGCACAAATAAAGACTCAGAGTGCAAGAGGGCACACAGCAAAAACTGCATCTGAACAAAAGGGCCTATGGGAATACAAAGGCGAGAACAAGCAGACAATGACACCAGTAGCCAAGAAAAGCTTCACAAAGGAAGTGGTACTTAGCCTGGGTCTTAGTTAGGTACTCACTCAGCAGAGAAAACAGATTGGTCATAAGCGCTTTGTGGATACTATCACATTTATTCCTGTGTGTTATGCCCCTCTATCCATGGGGTTCCCAGGGAGAATCCTGGAGTGGGCTGCTATTTCCTCCTCCAGGGGATTTTTCCGACCCAGGGATCAAACTTGCTTCTAGTGCATCTCCTGTATTGTCAGGTGGATTCTTTACCACTGTGCCACCTGTGAAGCCAGGTTCCTCTATTCTTACCAACTAAAAGATGATGAAATTGGGGTTCAGAGAGATTAGGTAACTTTACACAGCTAGTTCAAGTACAAACAGGGCCAGGTTTTGAATCTAGATATATCTAATTTCAAAGCCTATTATCTTAGCTACCACTAGACTATATCAGGAATTTGGTCAGAGGAGCCTATAGCACAAAAGTGTGAAAGAAGCAGGATGATTTGTTCCAGAAATAAGAAGTCTCCCAGTGTTGGGGGCAAAATTGAGCTTGATTCTACAATCAGTGAGGAAGCGATGCATGTTTATAAAGAAGGGATGATATGATCAGATTGTGTTTCTGTTTTTTTATGAATACCGTTCTGGGTGCAGCGTGGAGAATAGATCGTAAGGGGCTGAGGAAAAAGTGCTGATCCAGGCAACAGACAGGGCGCTTGGATGAGAGGTAGTAGCAGTAGAGAAATAGAGAAATTAACAGATTAGACAGCCTGCTCTGAAAATAGAATCAATAAGAGCTGATGATAAATTATATGTCTTTGTGGGAGAAAGAGAGAAGACTAGGAGGACTCCTAGGTTTCTGGCTGAGGTGATTAGCAAAAGGAGATGCCATTAATCAGGGTAAGAAATACAGAAACATTTAGGGGAAAGCATGCTGAGTTTGTAGGACATATGGCCAAATATTGTAAGCTGGCAGTTGGGTACACAGGGTCATACAGGCAGTTCATAACTGAAGTTATAAAAATGACTGGGCTCCCCTTGTAAAGTGTATGGTCTAGGGAAAGAAGATAGACTAGTGCAGAAGAATTCTAGAAACATTGGCATCTAGGGTAACCAACAAGGACCTACTGTACAGCACAGCGAACTCTGCTCCATGTCACGTAGCAGCCTGGATGGGAGGGGAGTTTGGGGGAGAATGCATACCTGTATACGTATGGCTGAATCCCTTTGCTGTCCACCTGAAACTATCACAACACTGCTCTTTGGCTATACCCCAATGCAAAATAAAAAGTTCTAAAACAACAGAAAAAATTTAAAAAATCACATTGGCATTTAAGAGTTAAGCAGAGGAGAAGAAGCCTGCACTTACTATGGACCCTTCCATTCCTACCTCCACACCCTATGGCAAGAGCAGAGCATAGGTTCTGAGATCAACAGTTGTTGTTGTTGTTGTTGTTGTTGTTTAGTAAGGCCCCACTGAATGCTACCACAGATGCTACCCAGGTGAATAGCTGCATGGACAATAGGTTTAGGAATGGCATATCCAGTAAAATCCCCCATCCCACGCATCTACCCCTAGACATATGCTGTCAATATTGTTACCAAAATATATTTTACATTCATCTAATATTGTTTCTGTTGGTGGGCCACCAGGGAAGGTTTGATGAAAACTTTGATTAAACTTTTGATTTAAAAATTTCATTCCTTCTGTTGACTCAAATGATCTTATTGGTTCTCTCCAATATTATTTCTGTACAATTCTGATATTCTGTGTTAACAAACTGGAAAACAAAAGTGATTTCAGCTAATGAATTTGAGGATTCACTTGCCTTCAACAATTTTCTACATTTTTAAAGCCAATATCAGTTTATTTTTTTAAAATTACAGTTAAATTTGGAAGCACATTTACCATTTAGTATATAGCACCTTTGCCCTATTCTAAGAAACAAAAGTTTTCTCTCCAGAAAAAGAAACAAAAAACTGAATGCAATATAGAGGTTAAGAAAGTCAAAAGAATCTAGGTTTGAGCTGAACTCACATATTGCTGAAGGGGGTAGCTTTGGGGTTTATTTGTCATTTGGACAACTAGCTCTGTTCCTGTGCAAGACAAATCAATAATGAGTCACACTTAGTCATCATTGATCAATTATTCCATGATCAATTCAGCCTTGTTCTCTTGAGACTTTTTAAATAAGTTTAGCTAAAAGGGAGCTTGTTGCCTGTTTGCATTTACTTTTGCAGAACAATCTTTCTCCCTCTCTCTGTGACATGGTGTTGATATATGACAATAACCAGAGACTGCTTATTGTGAAATCAGAAACCCTAGAGAGTAGCTTTTCATTTCAGCACCCTTGTTATGATAAATTCATTTCAACAGAAACTTTCTTGGCCATGTCAAACTTTTCATCACCTCTAGGAGAAGACTCTTTTGTCCTAGGAGCCTGCTGAAGGGAAGAGGTGGGGGCAACACACCACAGGACTGGGATTACATGCTTGCCACCAATTCCACTTTTCCCCATCTTGAATGATAGTGGGTCAACTGCTAGGCCTATCAGCTTATGTAGGGTCAGTGAGATCAAGGTCAGTCATGGTTAATCTCTCTTGCACGCAAGCACGTGCTCATGTGAGATATATATATGTATATGTGTGTGTGTGTGTGTGTGTGTGTATGTGTATGCAGGCTGTGTGTGCCAAGTCCCTTCAGTCATGTCTGACTCTTTGTGACTCTGTGGACTGTAGCCCACCAGGCTCCTCTGTCCATGGGATTCTCCAGGCAGGAACATAAGAGTGGGTTGCCATGCCCTCCTCCAGGGAATCTTCTATATGTAGAGAGGAAGAGACAGAGAAAAAAAAAAAAAAAAAAAAAAAAACAAGAGAATACAATGGATGGATCAGGCCAAATCCAGTCCCTGACTTACAAATGATCACCTGAATGAATGGCCTTCCCACTCCATATTTGCCCCTGAGCCCTGGCTGCAGTGCCATTCAACTGCAGTGAAATTTTTTTGTGAAAATTACTTGATGCTTTCTTAGAGCATGGAGATTTGGCAGGTTTATGGAAGACCATCTTCAGAGCTCCAAATATGGGCTGTATCAGTAAGCTTTTGGTGCACAGCCTGTTTATTAGCAAATTGGGGATGACTTGTGTTCTTCTGACATTTTTACTTAGGAAAAATGCACCAGTTTTTATTATCTACCTAATTAAGCTGTGAGCAATTAAGAAGTAGGGAGTTTATTACCTCAGAATGTGATATGAGCAAAACATAAATGGGTTTTGACTACTGTATGTGTGACATAAAAATAATGCCAGACACATAGAGAGTGCTTCTTAATTGGCACATGCTGTCTTATTTGTTTCCTGTATATGAACTTATTCAGTCGTCTTTGTAATGACTTCATAAGGGAAATACTATCATTATCCCAATTTTACAGCTGAAATACTGCGTTGTATAGAGGCTAAGCAACTTGCTAAAACTTACAGCTACTAGGTGGCCAAGCTGTAATGCCAATCCAGGCTGCCTGACTTCCAGTTGCCACTAGTGTCCCCAGTGTCCCGCCTCATAATCTTTGCTCAAACCGCTCCCTACTCCTCGAATGCTTCCCGCCATTTGTCAAAATTCCTCTCATCTCTTGAGCTCAAGGAATGCCTCCTCCAACATGAAGCCTTCCCAGATCCTCCCAGTTGGACTCACCCTCCCTTTGCTACACCCCCAGAGCTCCGTAAACTGCTTTCATGGCACTTTTCTCACTTTGTCTTTGATTCTTGCTGTTTACAAACTTTCATAGAGTGTGCTGACCACCTCCTCCCATAGGCCTTAATGACTTTGGGGGCAGACTTTTCTCACCTTTATATCCCCTTTAAGAGCCCAGTGGAGTGTCCTACACAAAGTAGATGTGTAAGACATGGTCAGGGTGGGGGGATAAGGTAAGAGTTTGCAATTAACATATACATACTATATTATATGTTAATACAAAATAGGTAACCAACAAGGACCTGCTATATAGCACAGGGAACTCTACTCAATATTATGTAATAAGCTATAATGGGAAAGAATCTGAAAAAGAATCTATATATATCTCCCTGAATAACTGTGCTGTACACCTGAAACTAAGACAACATCGTAAATCAACTACACTCCAATTTATACAAAGCCCTGGTCCCTTGCTTCCCCAGTGGCTCAGCTGGTAAGGAACCCGCCTGCCAGTGCAGGTGACTCAAGAGGCATGGGTTTGATCATTGGGTTGGGAAGATCCCCTGGAGAAGGAATTGGCAATGTGCTCCAATATTCTTGCCTGGAGAATCCCATGGACAGAGAAGCCTGGCGGGCTACAGTCCATGGGTCACAAAGAGTTGGACACGACTGAGCATGCATGCATGCACATGGTTCCTTACCTCAAAAACTTTACAATCACCAACCTAAATGCATCATTTCTCTTCAAGGAGAAACTCAGGCCTTATTTACACAGAACACAGCATTTACCATTTGTGAGACCAGCTCCACATCTTGGAACCCTCATAATGGTCTTTTCTTGGGCAATCCTTGGGTAGAGGATAAGCTGGTGTGGCTCAGTAGTCATAGTAACTGTAGGACATTTGAAGAATTGGAACTCAGCTCAGTCTCCCACCTGAAATTATAATCTCATCCTTAGAGTCCTTGCCAGAGGGGCCAGCATCTATAAGCACTTCCTGTGACGTGGCAGATGCCTCTTCTCTCATGACCTCAGTCCATACCCGTGAAGGGTCTGCAACCCTATTGGTAGAATCTTTCTGGGATCAAGCTAGAATCTGTCTTCCTCATGTCTCTGCAACCTTGTTCCCTCTTCTGCACCCCAAAGTCAGACCACAATAAATCTGTCTTCTTCAGTAAATTATTTTGGCAGTTTGGTCGTCATCAGCTCTTCAATACATGATGTAAAAGATTCAGACAACTGTACTTCGTCATCATGCCCACCAAATCATATTCCCCTTTCAGTCATTCAGTGGATTGTATAGCAAACAGTCCCAAGAAGCTGGAGTGATTGATTCTTATTTCCACATATTGATATTGTCAACAAAAGAGCAATGGCTTGTTAAATGCCTAAATGGCAGGATAACAACAATCAGTTACAATGCAGAATTGGGACCATCAGTTTCTTCCACACTATGGGTCTTGATGTGAGCATTACCTTCTCCCCTTCATATCATACAGGGTTCTGGGAACACATTTTTCCTTTTTCTCTGTCTTCCTCTGGAGTTTTCCATGATGGACAATCTCACATTTCAGGGATATGGAACAAGAGCTTGCCTGGAGGCCTTGGTCAAAGAGAATTTCCTACCAAGACAGCCACCCTGCTCCCTGGGGCCTGTGAACTTCACACATCTAGGTCTCCCCACTCCACACCCATGGAACACAGAAGAGTCTATGCAGGTCTGGCCTTCCCATCAGCCCTGGGGTCCCAGGTTTTCCAAGGCTCAGCTATTTCCCAGTGGACCCATTGAATTTACGGAACTTTCATAATTTTTCTGGCTATTGACAAAAAAGTCCTCAAAGCCAGGAAAACAACCATAATGCTAAGATTAAAGCCTAGAAAGAAGATGCCCAATTTAAAATTTTGAACCTGGCTATTATAAACAGTGCTGCAATGAACATTGAGGTACATGTGTCTCTTTCAATTCTGGTTTCCTTGGTGTGTATGCCCAGCAGTGGGGTTGCTGGGTCAAAAGGCAGTTCTATTTCCAGTTTTTTAAGGAATCTCCAATATTGTAAAGTAATTAACCTCCAATTAAAACAAATAAAATAAAATAAAATAATAAATAAATGTTAAGAGATCAAAGACAAAAAATAAAATAAAATTTTGAACCAAGAGTTGTAGGATGAGTGCATCTGGACAGTTTATCAGTGCACTCGATGTAAGTGTTATCTTACCATCTCACACCACTCAGAATGGCCCTCATTAAAAAGTCTGCAAATAACAATTGCTGGTGTAGAGAAAAGGGAACCCGCCTACACTGTTGGTAAGAACATAAGCTGGTGCAGCCTTTATGGAAAACAGTATGGAGGTTCCTTGAAAAACTAAAAACAAAGTTGCCATATGATCTAGCAATTCCACTCTTGGGCATATATCCCAGAGAAAGCTACAATTCAAAAAGACACACATATTCCTATGTTCATAGCAGCCACTATTCACAACAGCCAAGATGTGGAAGCCACCTACATGTCCATCAACAGAGGAATGGATAAAGAGAACGTGGTCCATGGTACCTATAAACAATTGAATACTACTCAGCTATAAAAAAAATAAATGAAATAATGTCATTTGCAGCAACATGGATGGACCTAGAGATGATTATACTAAGTGAAGTAAGTCAGAAAGGGAAAGACAGATATCATATGATATCACTTATATGTGGAATCTAAAATATGACGCAAATGACCTTATCTACAAAACAGAAACAGACTTACAGACATAGAAAACAGGCTTCTGGCTGCCAAAGGAGAGGGATGGATTGGGAGTTTGGGATTAACAGATGCAAACTAGTATATACAAAATGGATAAACAACAAGGCCCTATTGTGGAGCACAGGGAACTATATTCAATAGCCTGTGATAAACCATAATGGAAAAGAATATGAAAAAGAATGCATATATGTGTGTAACTGGATCACTTTGCTAAACAGCAGAAATGAACACAATATTGTGACTCAACTATACTTCAATAAAAAAAAAGAAAACAAGAGTTATCTTGAGAGAGGTTCTAAGTCCATTGATTCCATTTTATTGGTGCAGTATTTTGTGTCTGACGCCAAGGATGAAGCAGAGCAACCTGGGAAAATGGATCAATTGCATGAACTACTGTCAAGGAAAGAGTGAAATCAGAACCACTTTCAAATTCAGCTGTCACCGCTTACTGTTTTGTCTTGGACAAATCACTTAACCTCTCTGAGGCTCAATTGCATCACGTGAAAACTCAGGAGAGGACTCTTCCCCTGTCTACCTTAGGGGTGGCCTGGGGATGCTGGGACACAAAATATGGGAAGACTCTGATTTGTTTTCCCTCAGAAATGTCTGAAATTACACAGAGGCTTCTTCCTGGGGCTGCCAATGAGTTAATGCTAAGCAACAAGAAGAAGCCCAGCTCCCAAATGCTCAAAGTCACCCTGAAGAAATGTGGAGTGGGGAGGCTCTGGCATCTGCAGACCCTATTTCTTCACAGTCATTTAAACATTAAGTATTTGTTTATGTCTGTCTTCCTGAGTAGTACCTTTATCCTTAAAACTAGACTTGACCTATTGACATGTGGCAAAAATCACCAACTTCTCACCTCGCTGACATCTGCAGTTCCTTCTGTCTTAAGAGGGATGGAGGCAGGTAAAAGGGGGCTGCAAAAAGTCATGTATTTCTATGAGTTTTTGCTTTAATTCTATGTTGTTGTATCATTCCTACATCGTTTCAGACTCTTTGCAACCCCACAGACGATAGCCCACCGGACTCTTCTGTCCATGGGATTTCCCATGCAAGAATACTGGGGTAGGTTGCCATTTCCTTCTCCAAGGGACCTTCCTGAACCAGAGATTGAACGTGCACCTCCTGCATTTCAGGCAGATTCTTTGCCACTGAACCACCAGGGAAGATAATAAACAATTTCTGTTCTATTTAAACTGTTGTGTGAAAGTATGTTGCCCCAGGCCTAGGGATTTGCTAAAGTCTTCCAAAGTCACATTTTCTTGTATTCTTGCATTCTCTGCCTTAAATTCTTTCTTCTCTATCTCGTGGTGGATTAGTCCATTTGAAGCACATTTTATGCAATAATTGGCAAAACTCTCTCAGTTTAATGAGGCTTCAGGATAATTCCAGAACATACACATCCTCATTCCTTCAACGTGTGTGTTGCTCAATAATAACTGGAATGTATGTAAATCCTGCTGCTTCTCCTTAAATATCATCACTAGTTACTTTTTTGTAACTATTGGAGGTCTTTGAATAAAGATTGAATTAACACAATGGCAACGAATATCCATAAGTCATTAAGCCTATCAAAAAAGCCCAAAATTAAATGTTTATTTTTGCATGCCAAACAACTCGATTAATATTTATTTGATTGATATATCTGATATTGTCATAGAGTTGTGTGAAGGGAAAAATCTCTTTCTTGGATTCTATCACATTATATTATATTTTAGTTCAGTTCAGTCATTCAGTCATGTCCGACTCTTTGGGATCCTTTGAACTGCAACATACCAGGCTACCCTGTCCATCACCAACTCCCAGAGCTTGCTCAAACTCATGTCCATCGAGTTGGTGATACCATCCAACCATCTCATCCTCTGTCTTCCCCTTCTCCTCCTGCCTTCAATCTTTCCCAGCATCAGGATCTTTTCCAATAAGGCAGTTCTTGGCATCAGGTGGCCAAAGTATTAGAGCTTCAGCTTCAGCATCAGTCCTTCCAATGAATATTCAGGACTGATTTCCCTTAAGATTGACTGGTTTGATCTCTTTGTAGTCCAAGGGACTCTCAAAAGTCTTCTCCAACAACACAGTTCAAAAGCATCGACTCTTCAGAGCTCAGTTTTCTCATAGTCCAACTCTCACATCCATACTACTGGAAAAACCATAGCTTTGACTAGACAGACCTTTCAGACCTTTGTCAGAAAATTAATATCTCTGCTTTTTAGTATGATATTAAAATAAATATTATATTTATATTATATCATATTTTCCCATTGTGTAACAGTACAAAAAAATAGGTACGTATTCCTGATGGGAAAGAAACAATTTATTCTCAAGAGCACATTTTAGAATGCAATAAGATTTTTTTTACAGATTATGTATTTAATACATTTGCTAATTTTATTAGCAATAAGTTCTAAAATAACATTGGAAACAATGTGCTAGATATGATGAACTCATTCTAGCACATTCTAGTGATGGGTACTTGGATGAATTTTCCTCCTCACACTGACCCCTAAGTGAGCTATTCAGAATGCCTCCTGGTTCAACTAGGAAATCTCCCAGGGCTTCTGGAGTGTTAAACAAAATACATTTCCACAAGGATTTAGAAATCATATCTGACTCTTTGCAGCCCCATGGACTGTATCCCACTAAGCTCCTCTGTTCATGCAATTTCCCAGGCAAGAATACTGGAGTGGGTTCCCATTTCCTTCTCGAGGGGATCTTTCTGACCCAGGAATCAAACTCGCATCTCCTGCATTGAGACAGATTCTTTAACCACTGATCCACTAGGGATTCCCATTTACAATATCATATGAATGCTTAAATACACTTTAAAGCAAGAGTACTTGCATAAGCAAGGTAAAGAGGAAGCAGGAGAGGACAGGGCAGGCCTGGGGCAGAAGAAAGGTCAGGATGCAGGACTCTTTCATGCTGCCATGTCATTTTCAGTAAGCATTTCTGTCCAACCCTTGCAGATGGGAATAAAGAATGTGAGAAGAATCTTATAAATTTTTCTTGAGAAATCACTGAATGTACCCAAATAGCTTTACCACCAGGATCTCTGAAGAGGAGATGGAGAGACCTATCCAGCCTCCTCCTCAGGGGGACCCAAACTGGTGAGAGATGTGGAAAAAAGGCATAGAGGGCTTCTGAGAGATGCCAGACAGAACCAACACTGGGCAGGAGATGGGCCGAAAGTATTAACAGACAGAGAAAGAGTGGGAAGAGATGAAAGAGTCTTTTGCTGTAGGGCAGAGAGACTGACAGACAGGAACTCCATCCCAAAACATGGAGAAATGGGATGTAATGCTTTTAGAAAGATTTATAAAAATGAGACCTATTGGAACATTCAAGTCCTCATTTTGCTCTCTCAAGTATGGCTCCCTTTTGTTCAAGAACCCTCTTTAGCTCTGTAGAGTTAAGATAGACAGGAACCCCACTTCAGGGGTGAAGTGTGCTGGAAGCTGGCCCCTAGAATGACTAGCAAGAGTGGGAAAGCTGGCTTAAAACTCAACATTCAGAAAACTAAGATCATGGCATCTGGTCCCATCACTTCATGGCAAATAGATGGGGAAATAATGGAAACAGTGACAGACTTTATTTTCTTGGACTCCAAAATCACTGCAGATGGTGACTGCAGCCACGAAATTAAAAGACACTTGCTCCTTGGAAGAAAAGCTATGGCAAACCTAGATAGCATATTAAAAAGCAGAGACATTGCTTTGCCGACAAAGGTCCATATAGTCAAAGCCATGGTTTTTCCAGTAGTCATGTATGGATGTGAGGTTGGACCATAAAGAAAGCTAAATGCCAAAGAATTGATGCTTTTGAACTGTGGTGTTGGAGAAGACTCTTGAGAGTCCCTTGGACTGCAAGATCAAACCAGTCAATCCTAAAGGAAATCAGTCCTGAATATTCATCGGAAAGACTGATGCTGAAGCTGAAGCTGAAGCTCCAATCCTTTGGCCACCTGATATGGAGAGCCAACTCTTTGGAAAAGACCTTGATGCTGGGAAAGATTGAAGGCAGGAGGAGAAGGGGATTGCAGACGATGAGATGGCTGGATAGCATCACCAACTCGGTGGACATGATTCTGAGCAAGCTCCAGGAGTTCATGATGGACAGAGAAGCCTGGTGTGCTACAGTCCATGGGGTCGCAAAGAGTTGAAACAACTGAGTGACTGAACTAATGTGTTTTACATGCATTGTTTCTTATCATCTCCATCTTGACCCTTTAATGTAGGGATTTGGGTACAGAGAGGTTTTCTTGTCTCCGAAGCCTAGCCCTTTAAACTACTATGTTCTACTAGCACTGACCAAGGATCTAAGGAGCAAAATGAGGATGTCCTCAGCTCTCCTTCTTCGTTATCATCTTGTCTTATTTCCTGGGATAGGAAAGGAGGCAGAAAGAAAGGGCAGAAGCCCTGGGCAGAAATAAAAAGATGAACTGAGTCGGCTCTCCATAGAAAACCCAGAACAGAAAGAAGGATACACAGAGAGAAGGACACAGAGATACTGGGAGGTTCCTGACACTATTTCATGCAAAGTTTTCTATGTTGGAAACCAAGTCACTATACTCAGAAGTTGAATACAATAAAAGCTGAACATAGTTCCTACATAGTTGGACAGTGAGCATAGTTCAGTTTTAGTGAGCTATTGAATGTGTCAAATTGAGCAGAGGTTTCAGAACCTCGAAGAAAAATAGCTACTCAGACTAAGAAGGTAGATTCCTTGACACAAATGTAGGACCACATTGGACACAATTTTTGAAAGTGTCACACTAGAAAAGCACCAAACTGATTTTAACGTTGCTGCTCCCTCATTCAAGGACCTTTAGCAAGTCTGCCCTCATCTCTGGGCCTCAGTTATCTTCTTTGTAAAGTGGGGGGGGGGGTCTATTGGAGAACTTTTTCTCCTTTTTTTGGCTTGAACATTCGGGGAGCCAGCGATTCCAAGAGACTTGACCAGAATCACACAAAAGGAGATATGGTTGATTAAGAAGCTGTTGAAAAAGGTGGTTGAAAAGAAAAAGAATAGGACTTGAAGGTTGTGACAATGCAGCACAGTGCCTGAGAGGGCATCTGGTCCTCTGGGAAACAGACAAGAGATGGAGTTAGGAGTGTAAGGCCTGAGAATGATAAAGGTGGGCAGAAACAGCTTGGGCAGGAGGAGCCTTCCCAGAGTGTTGCAGAACTGACCTTGAAGAAAAGAATGGGGAAAGAAACAGAATGGAAAAGGGGAAACCACAAACTGTACTGCAGAGCTAACAAACTCTCCATCAATACTGCCTCTCGAGGGGTACCACACTGGGCAGGACTGGCCAGGCACTGGTGCCTTCACTGGGTACAGTCACTGCTTGGGAGCTGCCCAGGATGCATATGGCCGTGGCTCACAAGCTGTCAACTCACTGCACTCCTTGCAGCTTAAAGGCACATTCTTTCTTGAAGAGGGATCCAAGGGAAACAAAGAGAGTGGCATTTGGCTCTGGGCATAAAAGCCCAGTGAGTGAGATATCTCAATTTCAACTACTGAATACTTTCCTATGAACTTGACTTTACCAAGATATTCTCTTAGGTTCAGATCTTGATCAGTCCTTAACTATTAGAATTAAACAGATTTAATTCAATAAAAATAAGATTAGGAGAACTTTGCCTGAAAAACATCACAGGCTGTGTTAACATTATCCAATCATTTACTGCGTTTGTGTTCCCCTGTAGATATGCTATTAGAGAAATATGTTAAGTCCTAAACTTTTAAGGCTGCTTGAGATTTTAAACAGCCATCAAGCTCAAACCTCTGTCACTCTGAACTTCTGACAACATTCCAACCAAGAGGTCATCCAGTCCCTATTTGACTGTCCCCAGAGATCCTTAGGACCTCATTATTTCATGAAACAGTCCCCTTGATTGGGGTCCAAAGGCTCTGACTGCTATGGAGCTCTTCCTCGCACAAAACTGGACTCTATAATCCTGCGCTAATTGCAATAGTCTTTTCAAAACCATAATTTGTGGGTAAGTGGAACTTTGACATTCTGATAACTGCAATAGTTTTGCTTTGAGGAAGGAGAAAAACTGAGTTCACCTACTAAGTTTACAACCTGGGTAGCCGAGCTCATAGAAAGCTCCACACACAGGCCTTTGACAGCTCTTTCTGATTTTAGGTTTGGATTTTCAAAAGCTCATTTTGAGTCATCTCCACCAAAACTCACCAGGGGAGTTTGCAGCTTTCTCGAGGAAAACTCACCAGGTGCCAAGGTCTGTTTTGAGGAGGTGCAAGGAGGAATAAGGTCATTCCAACAACTCAAGCAGCTTACTTCAGAATGCTAAGATATTTCCTGAATAAAATGCAGTGAATGATTTCAAAGTCTTAATGATGCAGTGGCCTATGGGTATGTACTGAAGGATCTCAGAGGCAGTGACTGATTAATTTTCAGTGCTGAAATTTTAACTAGAGAAGCTGCACTAACTGGCCTTAGGCATGCAACTCTGAGTCTTGATCTCTCCACACAGATTTCAAGTTGTATTTGAAAACTCCAAATTTGCTGATATGAAAAAACAAGTACAAAACTGCAGTGGGGAAAAGAAAGGGCACCCTGGAAATCCAAATATTACAATTTGTCTTTGAGAAACTGGGAAATGAGAAATGACACTGAATCAGTTCTTTGACAGACAGAGACCCTCACTGCTAGGATATGACACAGATAAAGCATCAGTAGCTTCATCAGCTGAGTATCTTTTATCTTATTAGTCAAATGTCTCTCACTAGATGTCCATGGAATTCTGCAGGCAAGAATACTGGGGTAGGTTGTGATTCCCTTCTCCAGAGGATCTTCCCAACCTAGGGATCGAACCCTGGTTTCCCACTTTGCAGACAGATTCTTTACCATCTGAGCCACCAGGGAAACCCTTACTAGATGCCAAGTATCTTGCAGATAAACACACCATGGATAATGGTGCAGCATGGCTACAGGTATGTTTAAAATGAATGATCAAGATGACTTCATCTTTAATATCTTTGAAATACTTGGCTGGAGTCCTATTAGCTGCAGACTATGTCGTTGTTGTTGTTACTGTTTAAAAAACAACAACAACAACAACAAAATCTTTCCTTACATGGGGACCTGCAAAATCATTCAATAAACATTCAACAGTCTGATATAGGTGAGGGTTAGGGCCCTTCTCAGCAGTACTGATTTAGGATTCTGTGAGAAACCAACTACTGAAAACATTGACTAAAACACCAGTTTTTCTAGAAAATTTTCATCATGGACATAACTTTATGATTTAGACATTCCTCTGTCCTCAAAATGAAAACAAAGGCATCCAAGGAGGTGAGGGGAGGGGAGATTGCCAGTAAGTTCACCCAAAAAGGCAGCAATGTGCAGGGGAAAGATATATGACTGGAATTGGGTAATCCCTATCACTGAATAGCTGGGTAATCTTAACTAAGATATTTATGCTATTTTATTCAATCTATAAAAATGAGTCAGATGTGAGGCTTATGTGAGATAATATTAAGTAAATATTCTGCAAGTTGTAGAAGTGTTCTTCCGGGGAGCGGAGCCCTTATCACAATTTACCATGGCCCAGGCAATCCCTGATAGAGCAAAGAATTAAGTGTACAGGCTAGGAGGCAGGCTGCCTGAACTCAGACGCAGTTCTCATGAAGGTCAAGTTACTCTACGCTTCTCTGTGTTTCAGTTGCCTTATCTACAAAATATGGGAAATGCAAACACTTACCTTATAGGATTGTTCTGGGGCTTTTAGGAGATGAAACATGGAAGGCACTTAGCATAGTACCTGGCACACATAGTAAACGCTCATCAAATGTTAGGCATTGTTATTACTGCTGTCACACTTTGAATTGTGGGCTTGTGTACTGACAGCCTCGGGAGACTTTCTTCCTGTTGAACACCTGGGCATCCACTGATGATAATGGTGCTGGTAGTGCTGGCAGTGGCAATGATGACATGACACTACTGAGTATCCGGGTGCTTCTGTTTACATCGGGTTCCAGAGCTTACACACTAACTGTATGCGGTAGCTAAAGCAAGCATCCATATCCCTGCTTTATAGATGAGGAAACTGAGGGAAAGAGAGGTGAAGGTCTCATGCAAAGTCACACAGCTAATTGACGGTGGCAGGAATTATGGTACCCAGGACTTTGGATTCTGAACCCAGGGCTCTTTTCAGTGTACCTTGTTTTCACGCAGGGAGACAGCGTACCTGCACATATCTCATCAACAAAGCAAATATGCTTTCCTGTCAAGATCTAACTCTTTTGCTCGCTAATAGAGTACAATGTTTCAGTGCAAGGAAACAGCCCCTGCTCTTCCCTAAGGACATGAAATTGGTCGCTGACATCATTATAGCAACAAAAATGAATATCATTTACAAATCTCACGAACCTGCAAGAGATGCAAATTAAATGTGTACAAAGATATAACTATCCACTGAAACTCTTGCACCAATATGGAAAAGTACTAGTAATAAATTCTGGAAAGCCTATAGGTGAGGAAGGACTTTATTTCTCAGCTGGAAGACATGTAAAACAGCAGGATCCTTCTGGAAGAGTATACGAGCAGCCATTGTGAAGTTCACAGATCCCCATTGCCTTTTTCCGCCTATGCTGGCTCCTGAGGGGGTGATTCTTAAGGAAGTTCAAAAGAGAAAAATTAGCAAATAACATTAAGAATGACTTCAGCAGCTGAAAGCTTTGCTGTATCACCTTGAAAACAAGAGGGGACCTCTATTCTTACATGGCTTAATACAGTCTGTTTCTAATGACCATGGAAAAATATACTTCAATCACAGCTCATGTGTATGAAACTACACCAATATACAGAATCCCATGTACAATGGAAAGGAAAATGAGCACCCAGAGAAATGAAAAGTGCATAATTCAGCTCTCAAAGGCATAAGACATAAAGCAAATAAAAGTCATAAGAGTTCCATTTCTCAAGATGCAATCTTGTAACAGGAAAATGAGAAAACAGAGTAATCAAGTACTTTGAACCAGAAAGAAAAATAAAGGTTAAGATAAAAGAAGACAGGAGAAGAGCATTGGAATAGTGCTGACAAAGTATGTGATAATCAGGCTATGGGCCACAGTCGAAAAGCCATTTTTGCTAAAGTGTATGTAGTTTACAAGTTTTCACAAAGAATAAAAGATAAACAATGGGCCTTAGCAAAATCTGAAAGGCATCCATATCAGTCAGTCCCTACAGTAGCTGGACCATCCTCCTACATTCTGTCTGTCAGTCTTTCAGTCATCAACACTTTTTTTTCCATTCAAGCACTGGATAGTGAAGATGCAGACATATATATATATATATATATATATATATATATATACACACACATATACATATACAGGCAAGAATTCTGGAGTGGGTAGCCGCTCCCTTCTCCAGGGAATCTTCCCAATCCAGGGATCAAACCCAGGTTTCCTGCACTGCAGGCAGATTCTTTACCATCTGAGCCACCAGGGAAGCCCTTCAGTTCAGTTCAGTTCAGTTCAGTCTCTCAGCCGTGTCCGACTCTGTGCGACCCCATGAATCACAGCACACCAGGCCTCCCTGTCCATCACCATCTCCCAGAGTTCACTCAGATTCATGTCCACCGAGTCAGTGATGCCATCCAGCCATCTCATCCTCTGTCGTCCCCTTCTCCTCCTGCCCCCAATCTCTCCCAGCATCAGAGTCTTTTCCAATGAGTCAACTCTTCCCATGAAGTGGCCAAAGTACTGGAGTTTCAGTTTTAGCATCAGGCCTTCCAAAGAAATCCCAGGGCTGATCTCCTTTAGAATGGACTGGTTGGCTCTCCTTGCAGTCCAAAGGACTCTCAAGAGTCTTCTCCAACACCACAGTTCAAAAGCATCAATTCTTCGGTGCTCAGCTTTCTTCACGGTCCAGCTCTCACATCCATACATGACCACTGGAAAAACCATAGCCTTGGCTAGACGAACCTTTGTTGGCAAAGTAATGTCTCTGCTTTTGAATATGCTGTCCAGGTTGGTCATAACTTTCCTTCCAAGGAGCAAGCATCTTTTAATTTCATGGCTGAAATCACCATCTTCAGTGATTTTGGAGCCCAAAAAAATAAAGTCTGACACTGCTTCCACTGTTTCCCCATCGATTTCCCATGAAGTGATGGGACTGGATGCCATGATCTTCGTTTTCTGAATGTTGAGCTTTAAGCCAACTTTTTCACTCTCCTCTTTCACTTTCATCAAGAGGCTTTTGAGTTCCAGAAACTTCACTTTCTGCCATAAGGGTGGTGTCATCTGCATATCTGAGGTTATTGATATTTCTCCCGGCAATCTTGATTCCAGCTTGTGCTTCTTCCAGTCCAGCATTTCTCATGATGTACTCTGCATAGAAGTTAAACAAGCAGGGTGACAATATACAGCCTTGACATACTCCTTTTCCTATTTGGAACCAGTCTGTTGTTCCATGTCCAGTTCTAACTGTTGCTTCCTGACCTGCATATAGGTTTCTAAAGAGGCAGGTCAGGTGGTCTGGTATTCCCATCTCTCTCAGAATTTTCCACAGTTTCTTTTGATCCACAAAGTCAAAGGCTTTGGCATAGTCAATAAAGCAGAAATAGATGTTTTTCTGGAACTCTCTTGCTTTTTCGATGATCCAGCGGATGTTGGCAATTTGATCTCTGGTTCCTCTGCCTTTTCTAAAACCAGCTTGAACATCTGGAAGTTCACAGTTCACGTACTGCTGAAGCCTGGCTTGGAGAGTTTTGAGCATTACTTTACTAGCGTGTGAGATGAGTGCATTGAGGCGTAATTAAAATAACATAAAATTCACTTATTATAAGTGTACAATTCAGTATTTTTTATGAATTTACTGAATTTTACAAACATCATCATAATCTAGTTTTAGAATGTTATTCATCACCCCAGAAGATCCCTTGTGTCTATCCACAATAAATCCTTATCCAAACCTCAATCACTAATTTACTTTTTGTCTCTGTAGGTTTGTCTTTTGGAACATTTCTTATGAATAGAATCCTACAGTTAGACACATATACACTATGATACTATGTATAAGATAGATAAATGTATAAAATAGCTAATGAGACCATACTGTATAGCACAGGGAACTCTACTCCATGCTCTGCAGGAACCTAAGTGGGAAGGAAATTCAAAACAAGAGGGGATATATGTATATGTATAGCTGATTCACTTTGCTGTGTAGTAGAAACTAACACAACATTGTAAAACAACTATACTCCAATAAAAATTAATTTAAAAATAAAAAATGGGCAGAGAATCTGCATAGACATTTCTCCAAAAAGACATACAGATGGCCAACAGGCACATGAAAAGATGCTCAACATCACTAATTATCAGGGAAATGCAAATTAAAAGCACAATGAGATACCTCTTCACACCTGTCAGAATTGGTGTTATCAAAAAGACAAGAAATAATAAATGTTGGTGAGGATGTGGAGAAAAGGGAACCCTCATGGACTGTTTGGGGTGTAAATTGGTGCAGCCACTGTGGAAACAGTATGGAAATTCTTCCAAAAGTAAAAAATAAAACTACATATGATAGATAAATTGTACTCTTGGGTATTATATGAAGAAAATGAAAATGTTAATCAGAAAAGGTATGCACCATTAT
This sequence comes from Ovis canadensis, assembly GCF_042477335.2. Taxonomy (NCBI): domain Eukaryota; kingdom Metazoa; phylum Chordata; class Mammalia; order Artiodactyla; family Bovidae; genus Ovis; species Ovis canadensis. The sequence goes on from NC_091727.1 coordinate 85,993,025, forward strand.
GTTCACTGCAGAATTATTTACAATAGCCAAGATGTGGATGCAACATAAATGCCCATCAACAGATGAAAGGATAAAGAAAATAAGGTAAAAAATTACATATACAATGCAATTTTTCTCAGCCAAGAAAAAGAACAAAAATCTGGACATTTGCAAGAACATAGATGAACCTAGAGGATATTATGCTAAGTGAAATAAGTCAGACAAAGACAAATACTGTATAATTTCACTTACACATGTAATCTGAAAAACAAAACAAACGAACAAGCATAACAAAACAGAACAGTTATAGACACAGAGAATAAACAGATTGTTGTCAGAAGGGAGGGTGGTGGGGGTAGGAAAGAAATAGGTGAAGGAGATTAAGAAGCATAAAATTCCAGTTGCAAAACAAATGAGTCACAGGTATGAAATGTACAGTTTGGGAAATACAGTCAACAACTGTGTAATATCTTTGTATGGTGACAGATGGTAACTAGACTAATTGTGATGATCATTTTGAAATGTATAGAAATATCAAATCAGTAAATTGTGTACCAGGAACTAACATAGTGTTTTAGGTCAATTATACTTCAAAAATAAACAAACTCATAGAAAAAGAGATCAGTTTTGTGGCTATCAGAGGCAGGGCTTGGGGGAGGGGGAGCTGGATGAAGGCAGTCAAAAAATATAAACTTCCAGCTATAAACAAATAAGTACCAGGGATGTAATGTACAAAGTGATAAATATTAATAACACTGCTGTATGTTATATATGAAAGCTGTTAAGAGAATAAATCTTAAGAGTTCTCATCATATGAAAAGAGTTTTTCCTATTTCTGTAATTTTTTATCTATGAGATGATAGATGTTCACTAAACTTATTACAGTGATCATTTCATAATGTATCTAAGTCAATTCATTGTGCTGTACACCTGAAACTTACATACTGCTGTATGTCAAGAATATATAACTCAATATAACTGGAAGAAGAATAATAACAAAATAAAAATAAACTCCTGCATAGGCTGAGGATGATGAAGTGGCATGAAAAAAGATATGATTAACACAATTAATACAATTTTTATATCTGAGGCCCAAAAAGAAGAAAGGTCAACATTTTGAGTACTTATTTCTGATATATAATGAAAATAAAATCAGAGTATAGTTTTTTAATTCATCATATTTCCAGGAATACATCCCATCATAAGAACTCAAACTTTCTACAGTTAGAAATTGTTGACATCGTTCCAAGACATAATCACATTTTTGCCTTGAAGAGGAAAGCTTGTGGATAACAGCCTTGACAGATGTGCTGAGGACACTGGCCTGTAGCTACCTGGGCAATGGTTTGACATTTAATTAGAGGGTTAAAACACATCTTTCTCTTTTTCCTTCAGTATGCAGAACATACTAGGGAGGGAAGGGAATGGAAAGAGAAATTAGATACACAAACTATGCAGTTTAGTCTTAGAGTAATGCTTCATTTATCCCCCAGCATTGCTGGAAATGAGCTATTACTCAGATGTGAACTTTGCATATAATATAACCCCTTTTATTTTATTTTTAAATATAAATTTATTTATTTTAATTGGAAAGTAATTACTTTTCAATATTGTATTGGTTTTGCCATACATCAACATGAATCTGCCACGGGTGTACACATGTTCCTAATCTTGAACCCCCCTCCCACCTCCCTCCCCATACCATCCCTCTGGGTCATCCCAGTGCACCAGCCCCAAGCATCCTGTATCATGCATCAAACCTGGATTGGCGATTCATTTCATATATGATATTATACATGTTTCAATGCCATTCTCCCAAATCATCCCACCCTCGCCCTCTCCCACAGTGTCCAAAAGACTGTTCTATACATCTGTGTCTCTTTTGCTGTCTCACATACAAAATTACTAGCTTTTGAGCTAGGTCTTGAAAAATATTTACCACCAAAATAAATGTAGGCAGTAGGTAACGGGGGGATTAAATCAAAAAGGAATGTTGGACTGAACTGTGGAAGCCCTTGAATGGCAGACTGAAAAATTAAGACTATTTTTGTAGCATAGTATCATTAGTATACTATATTGGTGTTTGTCTTTCTGGCTTACTTCTGGCTTATAACCCCTTTTAAAACCAAGAACACTTTAAAAATCATATTAATCATTTTTTATGAAATCCTGCAAGAAGGCCTACAAACTTGCCTGTTATTTAAAGAGAATGGTATTAAAAGTCCCACTTTCTGCAGTGATCAAGGTTCATCATTCTGAAATAAAATTTTTGCATTGGGCAGTACACAGGGCAGTAGTCAGGACCTATTTGTCCCATATTCTTGATGGTCCTAAACTAGTTTCTAAGCTTTGACATCAGTTTTATGTAAGTTTTCTGTAACTTTCCTCCTAACTAGAACATCAGCCACACCAACTCTCATCCTGTTTGCCTCCTCAAGCATGGTCCTTTGCTTCTAAAGTGGCATAGATGGGAAAACAGGGAAACAAGCCTCATTCATTCATTCATTTACTCATTCATTAAGTACTTTGAAAGCCCAGTATGCACAAACTGGGACCACAGAAGGGAATCAGACACTGATCCCATTCTTGAGGTGCTTTTGATACAGTGGTGAAAAACTGCTGTGTGCACATATACAATGCAAAGTAGTACCCTTTGTAAGAGCAGTACAGGTTATGTGTCAAGGGCATTCTGAGAAGAAATAAATCACATAACGGCTGGGAAATCAGAGAACACTACTTGGGAGTGGAGGCTTTTGAGCTAGGTCTTGAAAAATATTTACCACCAAAATAAATGTAGGCAGTAGGTAACGGGGGGATTAAATCAAAAAGGAATGTTGGACTGAACTGTGGAAGCCCTTGAATGGCAGACTGAAAAATTAAGACTATTTTTGTAGCAGATAGAGAGACACTGAAGATTTTGACCAAGAGATGGCAATCAAAATGATTATTTCAACTGATTGGCAATAAGATATGAACAATGGCCTTGGCATCAAAATTGAGAGTAGAGATATTAAGGAAGTGGAATTGACAGATGTCCATAAATTGTACAGAGAGAACAAGGCAGAGAGAGTAATCAAAGACAGCATTTGCTACTGGGTTTTCTTCTCTTGTTTGCAAATTTCAAGATGTCATTTCTTTATTTTCAGTTCTGTCTTCGTCTCTTACAGTTCTTAAGAGACAATGCCAGTATTGTAAAGTAAAATAAAGTAAAAATAATAAAAATAATCTGTAAAAAAAAATAAAAGAGACAATGCAGCAGTCTTTCCTTTCCAAGGTTTCACTGTCCATGATTTCAACTCCCCATGATCAACCATAGTTCAAAAACATTAAATGCAAAATTCTAGAAATATGCAACTTAAAAGTTTATGTTGTGTGCCATTCTGAGTAACATGATAAAATCACACCCTGTCCTGCTCCCTCCCCCCTGAAACGTGAATCATCCCGTTGTCCATTTATTTCTGCCCATTAGTCACATAGTAGCCATCTCAGTTATCAGATCTACCTTAATGGTATCACAATACTTGTATTCAAGTAACCCTTTTTTTTAACTTAATAATGGCCCCAAAATGCTTTCTTTAAAATGAAAAGGTGCCAGTTCTCAATTTAATACAGAAATACTGAATTTTCAAAGTTCATTTAGCTATAACAAAAAATAGAGATGTTATTAGGTAGCAGGTTGCAGGAGGGGGTGTGAAAAAAAGGAGATGAATCAGCTTCAATTTGAATACATCGAATTTAAGAGTTTAAGGTGGACATGTGGATGGCATTTTCTGCCCATTAGGCAGTAGGAGCTCCTTAGAGGTACTGTGGCTGCCTAAAAGATTTGTTAATGAGTATTGTAGAGATGATCATTGAAGCCCTGTGCTACTGTCAAGAGAAAGAATATAAAAAGAGAACAGTGCCAAGGAGAGAAAGTTGGGGGAAAAAAATATGTATTTAGGAGATAGGGAGGAGGAGCCAACAACGACTTCGGAGAGAGTATTGCTAACTTTTTAGAACTGTGTCCAGAGAATCTTGATCTATGAGTAAAATATGGGCACTCGATTATATAAACATTGTGACTACTTCAGCCATGACAAAATCTTTTTAAAATTTATTCCTGCAATAAACATTGGGGTGCCTACTGTATAGCTCAGGGAACTCTACTCAGTGCTTTTTGGTAACCTAAATGGGAAGGAAATCTTTAAAAAGAGGATATATATGTATATAGAGAGCTGATTCACTTTGCTGTATAGCAGAAACTAACACAACATTGTAAAGCAACTACAAAAAGGGAAAGTGTTAGTTGCTCAGTCGGGTTCAATTCTCTGTGACTTCAAGGACTGTAGCCTGCCAGGCTCCTCTGTCCATATGATTCTCCAGGGAAGAATACTGGAGTGGGTAGCCATTCCCTTCTCCAGGGGATCTTCTCAACCTAGGGATTGAATCCGGTTCTCTTGCATCTCAGGCAGATTCTTTACTGTCTGAGCCACCAGGGAAGCACAAAGCAACTATACTCCAATGAAAATTAATTTAAAAGCTTAAATTAAATTTCTTCCTGGACCTCATGCATATTTTCACATTCGCATTATCAAGATAACCACCAGGCACTTCCTCTTTGAGGAAGGAAGAAAATGTTGCTTTGAGTTTTCCTTGTCTGTTTTCCCAAGGCAAGCAAAGACAAAAGAGTTGTGGAGACACTGATGATGTCAGTGATGGCAATGGAGTTGGTGAAGGCAGTGACATTAGTGACAAGAACTCGGTAACAGCACAATGCTCAGTTATTCATGCATGCACACATTAATGCAACAAGCCTACACTGAGAAGCTGCTATGTGTCACTATTCCACTGACAGGGGTGGAGAAATGAAGAAAACAAACAAAGCTGCCATTTAAGTCAAGGTAGACAGCTCCAAGACATAAACATAATCAAGGGAGATAATTTCAAATAGCTGTAAGTGTCATGCAGGGTACAAAAATGACATCACTGAAAGTGACTGGGTGGTCATAGAAGTTTTCTCAGCAGAGGGGACATTTGACATGAGATCTGGATGACAAGATAACACAAGCTAAGCACAAGATGAGTGGTAAAAGCACTCCAGTTGGAGGGTATAGCAAATTCAGAGGAAAAAGTAAGATTGGCATATTTGAGGAACAGCAAGGCCAGTGAGGTTGAGGTGTGATGAGAATGGCAGGATATGAGGTTGCAAAGGCCCGATCATGAAGGACATTTTGGGCCAGGGGAATTCATATAGCATCTATTTTAAGTTATAGGGATCCATTTGAAAAGTTTTAAGCAGAGAATGATGTAAGCATGATGTAATTCAAATTTTGTTTTTAAATAAGTTGTACTAAGACTTTGCTGGAGGAGAACATGGCAACCCACTCCAGTATTCTTGCCTGGAGAATCCCCATGGACAGAGAAGCTTGGTGTGCTACAGTCCACAAGGTCTCAAAGAGTCGGCACGACTGAGCAACTAAGCCCAGCACTAAGACTTTGTTTTCAGATGGCAATAGGCCACATAAGGAAACAGCCAAGATGATCATCGGGAATCAGAAGAATAGGAAAGAGTGAAGAGAACCCTAACTGAGGTTAGAAAGCGATCTGCTTAAGGTTCAACATTCTTTTGGAAGCACTTGACCCAAAAGAAGTACATGAAGGACCAAAGGATCACATGTCTATGAAGATTCTCAAGATTAGTCCCTGAGAAGTCTCTGTCCTTGGAACATCATGTGATTGTTAAGTTGACAGGAGGAAGGCACCAGCATGACTTCTGTATGACCCTGGCCCCTCACTTGGCAGGCTGTTCCTTGAGAATAGAGATCCTATCTGATTCATTTTCAACTTTCCATTGCTTATTGTTGTTGTTCGTCGCTCAGTCGTGTCCAGTTTTTTGTGACCCCGTGGACTGCAGCACACCAGGCTTCCCTGTCCTTCACCATCTCCTGGAGTTTGCTCAAATTCATGTACATTGAGTCAGTGATGCAATCCAACCATCTCATCCTCTGTCATCCCCTTTTACTCCTTTTGAACTGTGGTATTGGAGAGACCTCCTGAGAGACCCTTGGACTGCAAGGAGATCCAATCAGTCAATCCTAAAGGAAATTAGTCCTGAATAGTCTTTGGAAGGACTGATGCTGAAGGTGAAACTCCAATACTTTAGCCCCCTGATGCAAACAACTGACTCACTGGAAAAGACCCTTAAGCCAGGAAAAATTGAAGGCAGGGGAGAAGGGGACAACAGAGGATGAGATGGTTGGATGGCATCACCGACTCAATGGATGTGAGTTTGAGCAAGCTCCGGGAGTTGGTGATGGACAGGGAAGCCTGGCATGCTACAGTCCATGGGGTCACAAAGTGTTGGACACAACTGAGTGACTGAACTGAACTGAACTCTAGCCCATATAAGGCCAGATTCTTCTTGAAGGACATGAAAAGCTGAGTCAACCTAGCCTCTGTTTCCCAACAAGATCAGAAGACAGTCTAGGAACTACTACCATTTCTCTGAGGAGAGTGGGAAGTGCTGCCAGGAATATGGGTCAACTGCTGGCTCTAGGAATAAGCAGCAATTGAGATTTAGTTTTGCCTTTTGCCTTTACAGTGCTATCTATTAATTAAGTGAATTTGGAGACAGTGATGTAGCATAATATTTGATTTTGCTCTTTATAACTCATATGTTTTATGTGGTCTTGGGAACATTATATTTAATATAAAACATATTAAATTGCAGCAATGAAATGAATTTGAATATGCCACCCATCTGTTATAGCCTCATTTTTCAGTTGATTGTATCATATGCTATTTATGTGCATATTGGGAATTCACTGGAGCCCAGAATCTATTCATTGTTGTTAAGCAATTGTAAAACTGAAGCAACTACTAAACTTTGGGCTGGTCAAGATAAGAAAAAAGTCGCAGCTTCCCTGGCAGTCTAGTGATTAAGAATCCGCCTGCCAATGCAGGGGACAAGGCTTTGATCTCTGGTCTGGGAAGATTCCACATGCCACAGGGCAACTAAGCCCGTGTGCCACAACTATTGAAGTCTGGGCTCTGGAACCCGGGAACCACAACTACTGAGCCCACGTGCTGCAACTACAGAGCCCATGTTCCACAACAAGAGAAGTCACCACAATGAGAAGCCACAACTAGAGAGTCACCCCTGCTTGCCACAACTGGATAAAGCCAGTGCAGCAATGAAGACTCAAGGAAGCCAAAAATAAATTAATTAATTAATCAAGAGAATTCTAAGGGGAAAATGTCACCATTCACAAGGCCTAGTTTTTTAGAATCATTTTTGGTGCTGTGGTGTTTGTTCTTCTTCCAATAAATGCCCTTGGAGTGCCTCCCATTTTCTTCCAAACTTGAAACTTAATAAAGATTTTTATGAAATACCAGCTGCGTTTTCACAGCTCTCGGGGTATAGCAAGTTAAAGATTTGCTGGTTAGACTGATATGATATGGCCCAAACAGCAAGTTAAAACAGACTTGATAGAAGTCAGTCACTGGGATGGTGACCTTAATTGATCTGTGGGGGACCCAACAGAGAGCAGAGGGCCCATCAGTGAGGCATTTATGGATATATTTCTCCTCTGCAAAGGTTCTGTTGACCTGCCACCTCCACCCTGAGGCTCACTTGAGATCCCAGTTCTGATGATGTAAAAGGGATCATGAACAGAGCTGGTTGATCCTCTTTCACAAATAGTCACAGGACCCCAACAAGAGAAATCAATGGCATCAAGGCTGCGGAGAGAACATTTAAAAGATTTGGAGAATGGAAAAGCAGCGGTCTGTGTGGAAACTGCAAATAGTGTAGTAAGTACAGACAACAGAGAGATAAAGAGAGAAACAGAGACAGAGAGAGGCAGACAGAGAGAAAAGTGATGAGGATGGATATGTAAGGAGGGAGCATACTGTGAAGTGCATTATAAGCAAAGATAACGGTATTGCTTTCATTCTGCAGGCAGTGGGAAGCCATTGAAAGGCGTTAAGTTAGAGGAATGATTTGTTCAGAGGCACACACCTCATAGTCAACAACAGACTCCAGTGTAACCCAACACTGTTGACTTCAAATGCTGTCAGCTTCATTGGTTCACAACACATTCCCTCTTCCAGTCCACTTAGGGTCCATCTTCTATGTATTGATACAGTCCTTCTATATATTGATCTGATCTTCTCAGATCATTGCTCAGCTCTCCCATAAGATCTGCATCTCAGACCTAACCCTCTTGTTGGACATTAGAATCTTGCACTGTTTGGGATAGTATGTTGGGCTCTGGCTATGCTAACCCTGGTCCACTGTACATCTACTGGCTCCACTTGAAGGCACCAGGAAAAATAGATTCAAAAGCAGGACAACTTCCCAGAGTCTGTGTAAAGATGATGGAGGTTTTGACAACTATGTAGTACTGTTTAGCAACAGAGCAGCAGGTACCTGTAGAATTTTAGAACTCTCAAAGTGAAAATGCCATACTCCAAGGTCACAAATTCAAAACTATTTCCATGTGACTCTGGAGCCAGTAGCCCTCAGACCACACTTTGAGAAACACTGAACAGGGTGCTTGTGGGAAAGGAAGGCACATTAGGACCCGAAAAGGCAGGGCCAAGTCACTGAGAGCCTTCAGTGTCAGGTTGAATTATCTGGACCTTAGACTTTCTACTCTAGGTGATTGATGGAAAGCTGGGGGAGGCTGTGTGGCCCGAGAGAGACCCACCATTAGAGAGAACTTGGGTCTGGTGGGAACACTCACCTTGGCAAAGAGGGGAGGCAGAACCAGCATGGAGTCTGGGAGCCCAGCAGGGGCACTGGCGGAGAGTCCCAGAGAAGGAGTGGTGATGAACGAGGGCCTGGACTAGGGACACTGTCCATCCAAATGCATTCCTTCTGGGTGCACTCAGAAAGGAGAGAGTCACTTCCAAAAACCTGGGCCAAGAAGGAAGAAAAGCAGTTGCTCTTTCCCCGATGGCATGTGGAATTTTGCTGGTGACTTATTGGAATTCTTCCCAAAGCTGGAATTACCCAAGCAACTCACTGAGGCCACTCGAAAGGGATCTGACATGGTAGTATCCCAGTTTCTAAGATTAAAAGCGAACACCTTTGCAGAGGGGTATTATGTTGCCTACCACAGCCACTTCCCTAGTGGTTTTTGTAGTAGCTCAGCTGGTAAAGAATCCCCCTGCAATGCAGGATACCCCAGTTCAATCCCTGGGTTGGGAAGATCCCCTGGAGAAGGGAAAGGCTACCCACTCCAATATTCTGGCCTGGAGAATTCCATGGACTGTATAGTCCGTGGGGTCGCAAAGAGTCAGACACAACTGAGTGGCTTTCACTTTCACTCCTTCACCACAGCCACTAGTGGGATAAAGAACAAAGGGAGTCTTATTTTACTTCTAAGCTGAAGTGCCATGTCGGAATTAATAGTCCAGGGTGGTTGTGCAACAGCACAATCTCTGCTTCCTAGGAGGGAGTTGTCTGCAAAGGCTAGTAGTTTGTCACCTCCAAGATAGATTTTTCTTTTATATCTTTCACCTTGCTGCAGTCCATGGGGTTGCAAAGTGTCGGACACTACTGAGCAACTGAACTGATCCTTCACCAGCTCAGTCAACTAACACTATGTCTGAGTACTGACAGAATGTACTGTGGAGAGAGAGTCCAGTGTAGAGCTTCTTGCTAGAGTGGAAGGACAGGTCATCAAAAAAAAAAAAAAAAGCTAGTTATTGTGGGAAATTCCCAACAAGTACAGAAGTAGAGAGAACAACATAACGATTATGCAGGTACTGACCACCCAGCCACGACAATGATCAATGTCTGTGCCAAACTTGTTTAACCTCTATCCTCAACTCACTTCTTGACCTCTCTCTTTTTGCCTTGGATTATTTTGAAGCCAACCCCAAAGCATCATATCATTTCATCTGGAAATATTTCAGTTTGCATTTTTAACAGATGAGTCTCTGCCCTACATTTTGTGAGGCCTGACTTTGCCATCAACCACTTGTATTGTTTTAGACAAGAGGCGCCCCCTTAAAGCCTCAGTTTCACTTTTCTATACAATGAACACTTGGGACTAGATGAGTCTGAAATTTCTACAAGTTTTTTTTTTGTTTTGTTTTGTTTTCTGGGAGTCCAGAGTCCAGAGTTATTATTTTTCTTATTTTAAAGTTTGTAATATAATTTTCATTATTAAATATAAAAGAGATTAAACATAAAGATATTGGAAGACTATCTTTCTATACGTGCATGTACCATGACATATGCCTAAAGTTACATAATGGGATGAGTCTTTTCCATCTGTTCTGCAACTTCTTGTAGAGAAATAGATTTGAACACTTTAAGTTATAGAGAATAGTAACAGGTCAATGCTGTATACTCTGCCTTTCTGAAATCGAGTGAGAAATAATTCCTATGGTGGAGTCAAGTGTCAAATATTTTAAGTTAAAACTTTATAGAAAAAAATCCGTTATTTAAATGATTTGACTTCAAGAATCATTCTTTAGATGGAATGAAACAAGCTAAAAACACTAGCTGAAGTGAGCCCATTTTATCTAGGTAACACTTCACTTAATCTTTGATCCAATAACCTCAACTTTCCAGAACATAGTCAAGAAAAAACAAATAAGTAGAAAGGAAAATATTTTCCAACCTCCTCCATCTTTCAAAATCAAATATCTATCAGTCATGAAAATGCATGCTGCACAATTCATACACGAAGATGTATTTTCCTTCCAGGAGTGCCGCAGAGGCTGTGGGTAATGGCTTGGCTTTCTCCATTTTTTCCACAGACCCCAAAAGTGGACCCAGCATCCCAGGCTGTGGGATTAACTCAAAACCCAGGAACAATCTACTTGGGGACCACTCAGGAGCCTACTCAAGAGGCTGCATGGCAAGGCCCCAAACGCCAGCTGAAAGGCTGGCAGAAAGGCAAATTAATCACACACACACATTTGATCTCTTGACTTTAGCTGGGTTACTGTTATGCACTACTGGCTCCTGTAGTTAGCAGAACTGCTGTGAAAGGCTCATTTACCCATCACTAGGGAAGGTTTGGTTAATCAGCTCAAGGAGAATCTTCTTCTCCATGGGTCTGGACGTGAGAGGAAGCTCTGAGGATCCAAGTGCTTGTAGAATGGAAGTGAAGGCTTATCTGGAGCCAGAGACACATATCTGAAGAGCAGATCTCAGTGAAATCTCAGAAGAACTGACTGATGAGCCCACTATACCTGATGGCTGCCTAACCTGAATCTGCCCTAGGTGGCAAGGCCGAGTATTTTGGTCCGTCATCTGTCCCCCAGCAGACAACCCTAAGGAAAGGGCCGAAGAGGTTGGGCACCTTCATAAACTCTTCCAGAAAGAGAATCAGGGACAAGGTGCTAAAGTTAGGATCAGACACCTGCCTTCCGTGAACTCCACTCTTTCTCAATTCTTCAACTGGTGTCTGCATTATTTTCTCTGTTTCAGCCTCCTTCTCTGCAAAACACCTCAGTTCAGTTCAGCTCAGTTCAGTCGCTCAGTTGTGTCCTACTCTTTGCGACCCCATGAATAGCAGCACGCCAGGCCTCCCTGTCCATCACCATCTCCGGAGTTCCCTCAAATGACCATCAGTCAGGATGGTGAGAAAGATCAGTCCATTGCTGAGACACTGGCAATGGATTGGATCACTCCTCAGTCAAAGTCCAGGCGCCGTATAGTTAGACATCAGGAAACTCAGGCTAGACTCTCCCAGAAGATCAGGGAATAGCCCCAGGTAGTAGAAGAGGAGTCCTGTACATGACAGCATAGGGCGTGAGGCAAGGTGGGAAAGTCTATGGGAGTCAGTTTCAGGAAGCCCTCTGTGCCAGGTTAAGAGACTTATATATCATTCTCTAGGCAATGAAGAGCCATTAAAAGTTATCCTTGGGAAGTAGATCAAGTGGCCTGTGCCAGGTGGATGGGGGAGGGCCAAGAATGGAGAAGGGTAGCCCAGTTCTGAGGCTACTGCAGGAGATGGGCCACAAACATGTCACTAAAGAGTGTCAAGACTCTGCTCATTCAAATAAACCCCCATCGCCCCAGGAAAATTCTTTGTAAATCCACTTGGGAAGTGACACTAGAGTGTAACTTTGAAGGTTAAGAAAAGGATTCATATATTTGGAAGGACAGCAACAAATGTGAAGAATTTTGTACCTAAACCAAACAGAAATATCGGAACAAGAAATGGATGAATCATTTGCTTTCAGAGGATACTCATTACTGGGAAACAGAACAAGGCAGAGATTGCCTTACTGAGATGCAAACAGTGCAATGGCCCACCCGCCTCATTTCCCTTTCTACCGCATAGCTCTTCAGGAATTCCAGAGTCTATTATCAGCACGATTTAAAGGCTAATGAAGAAACAATCTTTTTGTAAAGCGACAAAGAACAGAGTTTGAAAGCAGGTCCAGGAGAATGCAAGAGGAAACACTCGGTTCAGTGAAAGGCAAACTTTCCTATGGGCATGCAATTTTTTTTTTTTTAATACCATACGTTGCTGCGCAACCTCTAAAGCCTGTGCTTTCAATGCCTGTTTGGTGGGCAGCACTTGGCTAAATGCACCAAGAGTGGTTAACTGGGGTGATTTAATGGAAAAAAGTCCTAAGAGAAAAATGAAACTCAAAGCAAGAGAGTTCAAAGTAGTTTTGTTTCGTGTTTTCTAGACTTTCCAATGGATGCTGAGGTTACTCTAAAATGGAACATACTCATTTGTTTAAAACCTACTGGATGAAGGTACTATGGGAAATATTCAAGGGAATTGCTTTTTAGAGGAAAAGAGGAGAAGGAACCCAAATCCACACAGCCCGCCCAAAGTGTGATGTTTGTGTCATTTAAAATAGATATTTCATCGGGTGACAAAATGATGTCAATTAGGCAAGTGGAAGGAAGACAGAACACTTGGAATCCTGCCTGTGATGCTTATAAACTCTTGCAGCATTGGGCAACTCATTTCATGATTCTGAATTTTGATAATATTCCTTGTCTACAGAGCAAGATGATTGACAGGCTCCCTTGATATAATGTAGGGGAACACACTCTGCTTATGCTAAGGTTTTAATAAATATGAACTATCATTTATTTTCTCCCCTACAAAACTCTGAGTGGCTTGCATCTTATTCATGTTTTTTTAGATTCCCAGCACCAATAATCAGTCTGATGTTTGTTTAGTCATTCAACAAACATTAGCCACCAACACCTAACAAGTACTAAATCAGATGGGAAAGAAATGGTAGTGCTTTGTTTATATATTATATCTCAGGCACTTCATAACTGCTTGTTAAATAAGAGGATGAAAGAGTTTATTTTTTCTGTAGAACCATTAATGTGGAGCTATAGAATGTGGAAGCCCTGCTGCCTTTCTTGGTGCTGCCTCTTATATCCTAGCAAGTCTGGCCCCTCTCTTATAGTCTTCCTCTCCTTTCTAAATGTCGCTGTCATCTTGACTGACCTTGTCATCTATGACAATGACCCACCCAGCACCCAGGCCCCAGCTTCTTGACCTCCTTATCTGCAGTCCTGCATTCACTCCATCACAGCCATGATGACTCTGGAAGTTATCATCACACATCTATTCCATCTTTAGAAGCAAATTCGTATGGTTTACTACCTGACCTCCTCTACTTCCAGCTTGTTAATTCATTTACTTCCAGCATGTTGGTTATTCAACTGTCTTAGTACTTCCAAGCAATGATGCTTCAGTTTTCTTATCCACTGGCTCTCTCTTATCACCTTCACTTCCCCCTTCCCCGATTTAGCCCACACACACTCCATCACATCATTCAATACTGTTCTCAGTCCAGGGAAAACAGAGCCTTGTTCTGGCTTCATGGCCCAAGAAGCTACATGCTTTGGAATACTTTCATGATGTTTTCTAATTCTCCCTTCAGTGTCTGGGATCAGGCAGGGCCAGCAAGGCTATCTAGACAGAGCACCCTGAACCTAAACCTGAGCCTAAACCTAAACAGTCATGGGCCTCAATCTTTGTTAATTATTTTAAGAGCATTCTCTGATCCTATATCCCACTCATGAGGCAGACCAAATGCCACAAGCAGTCCAGAGTATTAGACTTACAGGGTTTTCCTAGGGTCCTCAGGCTGGGCCTTGGTAATAGGAGGGAGGCCTGGTGAGAAGATGCCTCCCCCTAAGTGAGCATTGAGCAAGACAGAGTAGCCATAATGGTGGTGATATGCTGATTTGTCTGATATTCATTCACGATGGACATAGGATGAGTTCAGGGCCCTGGGCTCCTGAAGAGCCACCACTGATGGGGCCTCTGCAGTGTGTGTACATTCAGACCACAGTGTTGCACTCTGTCTATTGCACTCAATGGTGGGGGAAGGTGGTGGCAGGTGCCATTTATTCTGTGTACCTCCTCTACCTTCACCAACCACTGCTGGCACCCAGAGCATCAAGGCATCCCTTCTGCAGGCTTCATGCCATTTGTCAAACTGTCTTCTAGGGACAACTCTACCTCTCTTTTCTGAACGCTTTTGAGACCATTGCTCTGTGCCACTGGGCAGAACTTTCCAATTAATATCCTCTTATTCCTAATCAATATGGCTATATCTGCTCCCCCAGGTTAGTATTAAACTCTGCCAGAAGATGGACAGACATTTCCTACATGTAAGGGACCACTCTTCACTTTCATGCTTTGCCACTGGGCCCCTTGCCTCTGGTGGCGGTATGTGGAATGCAGGGTGTAGTCAACATGGAGAAAGTTCCCATTCTAGGAAAGCAGTGATTACATTCTAGGGAGTTCAAGAGAGGACATAGTTGGAAGATGTGCTGTTCTCCATTTACATGACAAAATTCAAAGAAATTCAAAGAAAACAACTTATCCTTCACACTTTCCTGAATAGTCTGGGGAAGGCTTGTGTTTGTGTTCATCATCCACGAATCATAGTCACCATGTCTGAGAGTCAGTTCAGAGCTGGTGTCCACAGGTGGCCCGATGGATTTTGGCAGCATCACCATGAATGGTGTAGCCAGCATTGAGCTGATGACATCAGGGACCTGCAGAGCCATGGCATGTGAGTAACAATAGCAATACTTCCTTTTCTTCTCAGTGGGAGATGTTGAACTATCCATGCACCAGGCCCTGGACAATAAGGAACACAAAGAGGTGTTTCCTGGACATGAACAGGAAGACATGAAGCCTGAACCCTACATGGACCTCACATGTACTGAGGACAACAGGCACACAGGGATCTCCCTCCTCTCTTCCCATTGTCCTAACTCTTCAAAACCCTATACATCACATGAACCTGAAAATTTTGTTACATATGTTTATAAGGGCCCATAAAAAATATTGCTGAATGATACTAAAGAAAAAACCCACATCATATAAAGATGGGTACAGGCATACTTCATTTTACTGTGCTTCATTTTTTTCACTTCAAAGATATTGCATTTTTACTAATTAAAAGTTCATGGCAACCCTGGGTTGAGCAAGTCTGTAAGTGCCATTTTTCTAACAGCATTTGCTCATTTCTTGATTCTATATCACATTTTGGTAACTCATAATATTTCTAAAATATTTCATTGCTATTATATTTGTTATGGTGATCTTTGATGTTACTATTGTAATTATTTTGGGGTGCTATGAATGGTACCCATATAAGACAGAGACGTTAATCGATACATGTATGTGTTCTGACAGCTCCACCCAACAGCCATTCCCTCATCTCTCTCCCTCTCCTCAGCCTCTTTAGTCCCTGAAACACAACAATATTGAAAATAGGCCAGTTAATAACCCTACAGCAAGCAGCCTCTAAGTGTTCAAGAGAAAGGAAGAGCCATGTCTCTCAATTTCAGTGAAGCTTAGTGAGGACAGCACGTCCGAAAGCTGCAACAGGCTGAAAGCTAGGCCTCTTGCACCAGTTAACCAAGTTGTAAATACAAAGGAAAAGTTCTTGAAGGAAATTTAACACATGAATGATAAGAAAATGAAACAGCCTTATTGTTGATATGGAGAAACTTTTAGTGATCTGGAGAGAAGATAAAGAAAGCTTAGCAGTGAAGAATTGAAGCTTTTGCATTGAAACATGTATATTATCATATGTGAAACAGATCGCCAGTCCAGGTTCAATGCATGGGACAGGGTGCTCAGGGATGTTGCACTGGGATGACCCTGAGGGATGGGATGGGGAGGGAGGTGGGAGGGAGGGTCAGGATGGGGAACACATGTACATCCATGGCTGATTCATGTCAGTGCATGGCAAAAACCACCACAATATTGTAATTAGCTTCCAATTAAAATAAATAAAATTTTAAAAAGCTGAGCACTGAAGAATTGAAGCTTTTGAACTGTGGTATTGGAGAATACTCTTAAGAGTCCCTTGAACTGCAAGGAAATCAAACCAGTCAATCCTAAAGGAAATCAGTACTGAATATTCATTGGAAGGATTGATGCTGAAGCTGAAACTCCAGTACTTCGGCCACCTGATGCGAAGAACTGACACATTGGAAAAGACCCTGATTCTGGGAAAGACTGAACGCAAGAGAAGGGGATGACAGAGGATGAGATGGTTGGATGGCATCACTGACTGCATGGATATGAGTTTGAGGAAGCTTCGGGAGTTGGTGATGGACAAGGAGGCCTGGTGTGCTGCAGTCCATGGGGCTGCAAAGAGTTGGACATGACTGAGCAACTGAACTGAACTGTATATGAAACACCCCACCACCACCACCATCTAGCTTTCAAAAATGCTTTGCTGAAACTCTTTGGGGAGCTCAAAGCTTTTCAGGGCTTGAGCCACCTTGTCTCCTTGCAGGACCTTGCAATAAATATTTCTCTGCTAAAATAAATGAATAAATAAAAAACATATACACAATGGAATATTACTAAGCTATAAAAAGATTGCATTTGAGTCAGTTCTAATGAGATGAATGAACCTGGAGCCTATTATACAGACTGAAGTAAGCCAGAAAGAGAAACATCAATACAGTATCAGTTCAGTTCAGTCACTCAGTTGTGTCCGACTCTTTGCGACTCCATGAACCACAGCACGCCAGGCCTCCCTGTCCATCACCACCTCCCGGAGTTCACTCAGACTCATGTCCGTCGAGTCCGTGATGCCATCCAGCCATCTCATCCTCTGTCGTCCCCTTCTCCTCCTGCCCCTAATCCCTCCCAGCATCAGAGTCTTTTCCAATGAGTCAACTTTTCACATGAGGTGGCCAAAGTACTGGAGTTTCAGCTTTAGCATCATTCCTTCCAAAGAAATACCAGGGTTGATCTCCTCCAGAATGGATTGGTTGGATCTCCTTGCAGTCCAAGGGACTCTCAAGAGTCTTCTCCAACACCACAGCTCAAAAGCATCAATTCTTCGGTGCTCAACTTTCTTCACAGTCCAACTCTCACATCCATACGTGACCACTGGAAAAACCATAGCCTTGACTAGACGGACTTTAGTTGGCAAAGTAATATCTCTGCTTTTGAATATGCTCTCTAGGTTGGTCATAACTTTTCTTCCAAGGAGTAAGGGTCTTTTAATTTCATGGCTGAAATCACCATCTGCAGTGATTTTGGAGCCCCCCAAAATAAAGTCTGACACTGTTTCCACTGTTTCCCCATCTATTTCCCATGAAGTGATGGGACCAGATGCCATGATCTTCATTTTCTGAATGTTGAGCTTTAAGCCAGCTTTTTCACTCTCCACTTTCACTTTCATCAAGAGGCTTTTGAGTTCCAGAAACTTCACTTTCTGCCATAAGGGTGGTGTCATCTGCATATCTGAGGTTATTGATATTTCTCCCGGCAATCTTGATTCCAGCTTATGTTTCTTCTAGTCCAGCGTTTCTCATGATGTATTCTCCATATAAGTTAAATAAGCAGGGTGACAATATACAGCCTTGATGTACTCCTTTTCCTATTTGGAACCAGTCTGTTGTTCCATATCCATTCTAACTGTTGTTTCCTGACCTGCATACAGTATATTAACACATATATATGGAATTTAGAAATATGGTAATAGGCACCCTATATGCAAGACAGCAAAAGAGACAGACGTAAAGAATAGACTTTTGGACTCTATGGGAGAAGGTGAAGGTGGGATGATTTGAGAGAATAGCACTGAAACATGTATATTACCATGTGAAAGAGATGATCAGTGCAAGTTTGATACCTGAAGCAGGGGACTCAAAGCTGGTGCTCTGGGACAATCCAGAGGGATGGGATGGGGAGGGAGGTTGGAGGGGGTTTCAGGATGGGGGGACACATGTACACCCATGACTGATTCATGTCAATGTATGGCAAAAGCCACAATATTATAAAGTAATTAGCCTCCAATTAAAATAAATAATTTTTTTAAAAGAAATGGCCACATCCACTCCAGCCTTCAAGAATCACCACCCTGATCAGTCAGTCACGATTAACATTGATGCAAGAGTCTCTAGACTACCAGCAAAAAGATTGCAACTTTCTGAAACCTTAGATGATGTTAGCGTTTTTTAGCAATACTATATTTCTAATTAAAGTATCTTCATTATTTTTTAGATATGCTATTTTCCACTTAATAGACTACACTATGGTGTAAACATAACCTTTATAGGAACTGGGAAATCAAAAAGTTGTGTGATCCATTTTATTGTGATATTCACTTTATTGCAGTAGTCTTCAATCAAACCTGCAATATCTCCAAGGTGTGCTTCTACTGCTATATATTCACTCACCTCAACTGGGTCTCCTATTCTCCTAAAGTGCTTTGTTTTTCAATTTTTCATAATTATTTCTTTGAACATCCATCTTTTGCAAGCCTTCAACCACCCGCCATTATTCCCCATACATTTTAGAATGAACTGCTTCTCAGAGAAAATCGACTCCACCAGATGAGAATGTCAATTTCCAGCCACCAAGCCTGCAACCAAGTGCATCCATCTTCCTTCCACTTCCAGCAGAAGTTTCCCTTCTTCCTAATCCCATCCTGGGACAAGTTCCCCAGATCCCAATCCTCAAGGAATCACTCAATGAGTTATTTTTGTACTCTTGGATTGTCTATCCTTTCTGTCTACATGGTCTTCCCAAACAGCATTTAAATATCCTCAAGTCTCTCCTATCTTAAAAAAAAAAAGCCTCCCCTAAACCTCATACTCCCTTTAAACAGCTACACAAGCTCTCCCCTTCCCATTCACAAACATTTCAAAAGAGTCATCTACAAAGATGCCCGGTAATTCTTAGGAGAAAATTATTGGACCGGGGGTAGAGAACAAAACATACAGTCTCAAATATCTATATACCGATGGCGTATGGGGCATGAAAAGAGTGGCATCGATACTTGAACACAAGGAGGGAAATACAAGCTTAAAAGTGTCACCATGATTTGCAAGGATGTGATTCATAGCTGGAAGCCACTCTGAAAATGCATACTTTGTCCAAAAGGAGCAGCTCTGGTAGGCAAAGAGGCAAAATAGCATTTAAAGCAAGCAAATAGCCAGAGCCCTAATGTAGTTCCATGAAAGGCTGATTGAAGTGAAGTGAAAGTCACTCAGTTGTATCCAGCTCTTTGCAACTCCATGGACTGTAGCCCATCAGGCTCCTCTGTCCATGGATTTCTCCAGGCAACAATGCTGGAGTGGGTTGCCTGCCATTCCTTTCTCCAGGGGATCTTCCCAACCCAGGGATCGAACCCAGGTCTCCTACATTGCAGGTGGATACTTTACCATCTGAGCCACCCTGGGTTTGAAAGGCCAATGGGCAGGGGCAAAAGCCAGTGCCTTGCACATACTGCCTCAGTCAGTGTTTACTTCATGAATGAATGAGTGAATAAGCGATGAAATCGTCCTGTATGGACAGAGCACCAAGCATTTAGCCTGGTTGAGAGATGATGGTCATTATGTGAATTTCAAAACAGACCTAGAGACAAGATCTACCAGTGATGAGTGACTGGCAGATCCTCAAGCCCTATATGCTGCATGTTTCATATGACTCTGCAGCACTTGACCCAACTGACTGCTTCTTTCTATCCCACCAAATTCCTCCTCACATCTAGCTACCTTCTTGGATCTGACAATCCTCTCCAAGACCAGAAAGTTCCAGAAGGTCCAGCTGGAAATTTTAATGCTCCTTACCATACTTGGGCTGAACAGGAAGAAAGTAGAGTGAGCTAAGTCTCTAGAGTTGTGTCTAGCGCCTAACTGCCATTCAATAAATGTTGACCAAATTGAGTCTAATTCATCTGCTCCACCCCAACCACCCTCTCACACTCACACTTTATAGGTAGAGAAACCAAGACCTAGAGGAGAGACGGCACTTGTCTAAGTTCCATGTGAAAAACCTGACACCAGAGTCCCAGGGTCCCAACTCCTGGGTTCGTACTTTTTATCATCTTTAAGTCATTGCTTTTGACAATTGTTAGTCTTCTCCATTTATTCTGGCTTCTGATCCCTGAAGGTAGATTTTTTAAAGTTCTGTCACTTGTCACTCATTTCCTCCTTGCTACCTACCCATATCAAATTTGTAATGGATTCTCCTTAGCCATATTCTTTGTGCCTGTCTTATTTCTGTCTTTCCCCCATGGAATATTTTCCATGTAATAAAAAGGTTCAGTATCCTCAGTAGGAATGATGAGCAAAGTCAGAAAAAAAATCTTCAAGTTAATGAAACTCTATACAAAGGTGGTGAGCAGGCTGTTCAATCACTAGTAGCACTTTGTGAGCCAGACTGGAAAGAGTAGTGCAGGTCTCTAGAAGGCAGGCTAAGATGCTAGTCAAGTTTTATATTACATTTTTCCTTCAGAGATAGAGAAAACCTCATTCCTACTCTTTCAAGAACTGAGTATGTTAGAAATTGAATGCCAAAGATTTGAAGAGCTGACTTAAATCCTCTGGAAATATACCAGAGCGAATTACAGGTTGGTCAGAGGTTTAAATGTGAAAAATAAAACTATAAATATGTAAAATAACATACAGGTGGAATATTTTTATACTCTTAAAGTACAGAAGGCAACCTTTTCTAGCATGAGTTTAAAGACAGGAGCCATAAAGTAAAAGATCGATAGATTTTATTACTTTTAAATTGAATTCTTTTGCACAACACACAGAAACAACAAGTTGTGAAAAAATTTGCAATATACCTAACAAAGAAGTTAACAGTCATACTATTTAAAAACTTAAAAATCTATAAGAACATAAATAACTGGACAGAAAAATGAGCAAAGAACACAAATGAAAAAGTCACCAAAAGTTAATTAAGATTTGAAAAGATGTTTGATCAAACTATTAATAGTGGAAATGTATTGTTGATGTGAATGCAGATTAGTGCAAGCTTTCAGCAGGGTGATCTGGAGAAGTGCGTGAATCAGACAATAATGGAGCATATTAGAAAAATGTCCACTAGTGGGATTTAGTCAATTAAGTTCTTTGTGTACCAATGCAAAGGAATATTATGAATGTGCTAAAAATGATGATGCAAATCTGTATTTACTGACATTAAATGAGGTCCTCAGCACATCATTAAGTGAGAAGCTCAGGTTACAAGACAATGTGCATCAAATATCATGAAAAAAGTTTTCTTTTCACATTATAAAAGCCTGCACCAACATCAAAATGTTAATTATGGCTTCTCTAGTGTGGGACTAAATGTGATTTTCATTCCTCTTTACATTTTTTGAATTGTCTGAAAAATTTTTAACGATAATAATGTTTATTGGATTTATATAGCAAACATATTTATGGCTTATATATGTCAGGCATTGTTCTAAGAACTTTATAAATATTACCTCATTTTTCCCAGAACAGAAAACATTTTCATGTGGGGGGTAGAGTGGAGGGGGAGCTTCTCAGAAGTGAGAGGATGCTAGAGAATATGAGACTCTTATAGAAGAAAACCACCATGTTTTGACTCAAAGCTATCTCCTTTTAATGACACAATAAGGTCAGCAGGTCATGGGATCCCCATTCCTTTGCCTTTCTCTGATTCTTTTTAATGATGGGACAACTAATTAGTCATTAAGGATTAGCCAAAGAGAGCTTAAGCAGAGGGGCAGGCTGGAGCTGGGGGAGGGGGAGTTTCCAGTCACACAGACCCAGCTTTGATTCTGGGCTCCACTACTTGGGAGCTGTATGATTCTGTTCAAGTTGCTTTGTTGTTCAGAATCTCAGTTTCCTTATCTGTAAGATGGGGAAAGAAAGAAAGTGAAAGTGAAGTCGCTCAGTCGTGTCCAACTCTTTGTAACCCCATGAACTGTAGCCTATCAGGCTCCTCTGTCCATGAAATTTTTCAGACAAGAGCACTGGAGTGGGTTGTCATTTCCTTCTCCAGGGGATCTTCCTGATCCAGGCATCGAACCCAGGCCTCCCTCATTGCAGGAAGACACTTTACCATCTGAGCCACCAGGGAAGCCCAGGTGGGGAGGGCAGCTAGAATGTTTATATCAGAAGACCATTATCTCCTAAATTTGTGCTCCATCGTCACTTCTTTAAAGACCTAGGAAGGCTGGCTTCCATCCTTCTGAGAGCATCCCAAGACTCTCTGGTCTGGGCCACCTGGACCGTAGAAAGTGTTACATTCATGTGATGACTGGATTATCTCCAGAACAAGCTGTGAAGGCAAGCTTGGCTTGTCTGCTGGGATCTGGAATTATTGATTCTTGGTCTTGGAGGTCTGAATGTTTTGTGTTTTCAAGTGTGTTTTCTATCTTGTTAAACTTGCCCTGGAATAAACATCAATAAACAGAGTGTTTGATTACCACATAGACGGCCTGAGTGTATGTTAAGTCATTTCAGTTGTGTCTGACTCTTTGCAACCCCGTGGACTGTAGCCCACCAGGTTCCTCTGCCCATGGGATTTTCCAGGCAAGAATACTGGAGTGGGTTATCATTTCCTCCTCCAAGGTATCTTCCCTTCCCAGGAACTGAACCTGCATCTCTTATGTCTCCTGCATGGGCAGGAGGGTTCTTTACCACAGTGCCAACTGGGAAGCCCACATGGATGGCCTACTTGATACATTTATTCTCTGACTAGAACCACCTCTAAGGATGGCTCACTTGTGCAAATTACATGCAAACACCAACTTTTTCTTGGTCCTCTCCATTTCAGCTCCAAACTGCCCAAGAATATTTCCTCCCCAACTTTCCAAATGTTTGACCCTTCCCCTCTTCACCAGCCCCGACTTATTATCTCATACTTTTGAACATAACACCAAGATTTGGAGCATAAATGACGGCTTAGGGCCAGGGCGAGGTCATACCATAGATTTGGCCTGACCCTCCCAGGAGCCTTGGATTTAGTGATGGTGAAGGCTTCTAAACTGTCACATATTTCAGGTCTCTTAGAGTGTACCACCTTCATTCTGTAGAAGGCAAGACCAAAGTCCAGAAAAGGGCAGGTCTTAACAAAGGTCATGGGAATTAATGGTGGAAACAGGACTGGTTCTAAAGACAGCACTGAATCATTTTATCAGTGTCAGCTCAGCCCAACTCTATTCATTCATCCAAAAAATATTTACTGAATGTCTACTTTGTATTCAGTACTGAGGATACAGCAGTTACCAAGACAGACATGGTTCCTGACCCCCATGGAGCTCACAGTCTGGTGGAGGAGACAGACTTGAGTCCCAGAACAGCTCCAGGAGGGTGTGCAGTATGGTATGTAGAGGCATGAGCTCTACTGCTTTGCCCTGCATTCTGATCATACTTCTGACATTCAATAACCGTGTGAACTGGGGCGATTTCTTTAACTTCTCTGGAGCTTGCTCTCTTCATTTCTAAAATAGATATATAAATAGGGTTTTGTAGATAAAAAGCTACTTTGAAAGTAAAGCCTGCCACATAGTAAGTGCTAGCCAGTACAATATCATCACTAGGAAACCACAAAGAGAAATGTGCTAAGAAGAAGTCCATTTTGAGTGCCCAGAGTAGGCATTCAGCATCCTGTCTGGAGCTACCAGAAGGTGATAGACAGCCAGGGGCTAGTAGAACAGGGTCCATTAAAGGGCCTTCCTGCATGACCTAGAGGAATTTGTAAAGGGCTCTAGCACTGACTCCAAACACCACATGACCTGCTCAAGGGCTTTCACCTCTCAGGTTCTAATTGCCTTAGCTGCAACAGGAGGAAGCTGGGTGACCTTGGTGATTGCTGACAGCTAGGTCAAGGAGAATTATCACTCCTCAGTGTTAAAATGTTCTGGAAGGAAACACTACAGATTTACTCTCCAAGTTGTCTGGGGCTGTTGTTCTTTCTTATTTACTGAGTTCTCTTATACAGCTTGATGCTTTTCCAAGGATGCCTATGAAAGGCACTCCTAAGGCATAATCTTCATGGCTTTCAACAATGCAGTCTTGTTACTTCTTTACTTCCAGACCACCTCTGCAGCTGGTCTCATAAAAGCAACTGGATTAGTAAATAAGCCCACTCCCTTGCTGGAAACATCCCAGCATTATTTTTCTGCCCCTTTCAGGATTATTTGTTGATCTCCCCCCTGAAATCCAGTTTTGTGCTTAGGTGGCTTGCCTTGGAGACTGTGAGTCCCTTGGGGATTAGGGACTCAGCTTCTTTCCTTGTGAACCCCTCAGAGTGCTTAATGCAGAACCTTAAAAAGACAAAGCCAGGATAACTGTGTGATAACAGATAAAAGTTCTCTATGGCAATGATTCTTGAAGTGTGGATGTTGACCACTTGCAGTAGAGTCACCTAGAGAAACTGATTTAGAGATGTAGATTCAAGGCCTCCTCCTCATCTGAATGAATCAGGATTTTAGAAGAGAAGCAATAATGCACATTTTTAACAGTTAAAATGGTTTGAATGCATCCAATAGTCTGAAGACCACTGGGTAAGATGTTCTATTTAGTTGAATGCTCAGTGGGACAGCAATTCATTTTCCCAGTTGTCAGCCAGAGAACTGATCTAAGTGAGTTTTAAAGTCCAGTTCAGCACTAATGTGTTCAGCTTCCAAGAATAAAATTTTGGAAATTTTCTTTGTTTTTTCCTGACTACGACAGATTACTTCCATGTACATCTCTGCAGAGTTGACTTATTAAAGCAAACTACGACATCAGATCCCTTTCAAGTGGCCTCAGTGAGTTGCTTGGGTAATTCCAGCTTTGGGAAGAATTCCAATAAGTCACCAGCAAAATTCCACATGCCATCGGGGAAAGAGCAACTGCTTTTCTTCCTTCTTGGCCCAGGTTTTTGGAAGTGACTCTCTCCTTTCTGAGTGCACCCAGAAGGAATGCATTTGGATGGACAGTGTCCCTAGTCCAGGCCCTCGTTCATCACCACTCCTTCTCTGGGACTCTCCGCCAGTACCCCTGCTGGGCTCCCAGACTCCATGCTGGTTCTGCCTCCCCTCTTTGCCAAGGTGAGTGTTCCCACCAGACCCAAGTTCTCTCTAATGGTGGGTCTCTCTCGGGCCACACAGCCTCCCCCAGCTTTCCATCAATCACCTAGAGTAGAAAGTTTAAGGTCCAGATAATTCAACCTGACATTGAAGGCTCTCAGTGACTTGGCCCTGCCTTTTCGGGTCCTAATGTGCCTTCCTTTCCCACAAGCACCATGTGCTCCAGTTCAGTGTTTCTCAAAGTGCAGTCCAATGGCTACTGGCTTCCTACTGAATCGAATTACTCAGGGTGAAATTTTGAAATATGTGCTTTAAACAAGCATCCTGGGGGATTCTTATACGTGTTAAAGTTGGTGAACCACTCCTCTTAACCACCTACTTCTCTAATCCTCTGCTACCAACATTTAAGTCAGTGCTACTTCAATTCCTTTCTTGGATTCATGGACCACCACTAAGCTTCACTGCCCACTAAGTTGGAAAACCACTGGTCTAGAGAGCAGGTGGACAGTTTGGAAACAACCTAAATAAAACTCTCAAGGGAAATTTTCAGTCTAATTGAAAGGAAACAATAGCCATGATGACTCTTAAAAGCCTTGGAAAAGGGGCTGAGAAAATGGCTAGTACCACAAAGAAAGGAGTATTCATAAAGCTGTTTTTCAGAGAGGAGAGAAGAGATGTTAGAAATTGGAAGTCATTGGAATTATCAAATGCTGATAGATGATTGGGCTGTGAAATCTGGCCAGACCCAGATGAGGAGACAGAAGCCCTAGAAAATGAACCAACTTCTGATGGGTATGCTGCGCTTAAGAAATTGCATATCCCTCAATTGTAACGCATTCCTGTGGGGGCAGCAGTTGTGGCTGGTCACCACTGTGCTCATAGTGCCAACCTAGAACCTGGCATAGAAAAGCTCTCAATAAATATTGGTTAAACAGGTGAGTGAATGACTGAGTGGTTGCCCAAAAATTAAATGGGAAATGTATCCTTTTTCTATTGGATAAAATAAAATCTTTGGATCACTGATAAAATGTTTTCTTCTAGGCTATATAATACAAACAAGAGAGCTATGCTTTATACAGTTTCTCTAGAAAGACTTGGATTAAGAGATTAAAAATTTGGAAAGTAAGAGAGAAAAAATAAATATGTCCTCATGTCACTGTGCTTTGTCCACTTTTCTAGAAAGGGAGCACACAGGGGTATGCTGTTCTAAGGAGGCTGATTTGGGATTTTCAAGAGTAACTACTTTAGGAATGATAATCCACTCAAAAAAAAAAAAAGAAGTTATTATATCCTTGAAGGCATCTGACTAACAATTATGGGTCCCAACTGTTGTAGGTTGAGCTCTGTTCCCTCCGAAAAGGCATGTTGCAGTCCTAACCCTTAATACCTCAGAAAGTAAGCTTAGCTGCAAATATGATCTTTACAGAGGTAATCAAGTTAAAATGAGGCGATTCTGATGAACCCTAACCAATATGACTGGTGTACTTATGAAAAGGTGAAATTTAGACACAGATACCTACAGAAGAAACACAGCGTGAAGACAAAGGAAGAGGAATTACTTATAAGCTAAGAAATGTCTGGGGTTATAGAAGTTGAGACAAGGCCTAGGACAGATTCTCCCTCACAGCCCTCAGAAGGAACCAACCCTGTTGACATCTTGATTTCAGACTTCCAGCTTCCAGAACTGGAGCTTCCCAGGGGACGTTAGTGGTAAAGAATCCGCCTGCCAATGCAGAAGGCGCAGATTCGATCCCTTGGTCAGGAAGATCCCCTGGAGGAGAGCATGGCAACCCGCTCCAGTATTCTTGCCTGGATAGTCCCATGGACAGAGGAGCCTGGTGGGCTAGAGTCCATGGGGTCACGAAGAGTCAGACCTGACTGAAGTGACTTAGCAGAGCACAGTACAGCACACAGCCTCCAGAACTAGGTGACAATGCATTCCTGTAGTTAGTACTGTTTGTGGTACTTTGTTACAACAGCCTGAGGAAACTAATACACTCATCATTATGAGCAATAGGACACATAGAAAGAAATGACGTCTTAACCTGGGTAGTAGTAGTAGGTACAGAAGTGAATAGGAGAGTTTAAGAGAAGGGTTGAGACAAGAACACAAAGTCCAGGAGAATGCAAAGAACTGTATAAGAGGTTTAAGAAGGGTTATGAGAATTCAGAGGACTGGGGATCTTTACAGGTGTTGAGGGATGGGGAAAGGCTCTAAGGGAGGACTTTCTGGAGAACGTGTCATTGGAGCTACACTTTGAAGAGAAACAGAATTTGGACAGGTAGAGAGGAAATGTGGAAGAAGGAGAGGAATCCTTTCATTTACAAAAAACTTAAGTAAGAAATTCCTTTAAATAACTATGAATGGTTCTTTTATTATATTAATAATATAACTTGAGGTACAAATGCAAAATCTTGTTAAGTGCTGAAGCTGAAGGACGAACATGTGGGGAGTCATTGCATTATGCATGTTTGAATATTTTCATATGGAAATTAATATGTATATAAGTATGTATGTATTTCAGAGCAATCAAAATTTTCTTAACACTCTCTAATGCAGCAGAATAGCTTTTGGACCAAAAACTATTTGGGTGTTAAAAAAAAATATTTTTCACTTTGAGTATTAAAAGGAAAGCAGTTTCTTCTTATAGGTCAACAGTGAATGTATCTTCAGAGAAATTATAGTACACTTACCAGCTCCTAAAGTTGAAATTGATAAAGCCCTAAGTTCACAGGGAATTTGAGGAGACTAGTGGAAAGCATGGGACTAGTGGTATCCAAGTCTTGACTCTTAGACTCTAGTTTTCACGCTGTTCTATGCCAGTATCTTTTGGATGTTTCTAATTTTCATAATGGTTCTACTTTGGTTGCTTTCGACCAAGGGACCATAATATTTCACTGGTCATCTCTAAATATATTTGTAGAGTCTCAGGGGGAAATTTGCCTTAACTCCGAGGCACTGGTGCCCTATTCGTCACTTGTTTCCATGGAATCTACATCCATTAAGCAGAATGAGGATAAAGAGTTTGACTTTATTATCTAGAAACTGAGTTTCACACTGAGATATACAGAGAAGTGTGCCTTAAAAAATAAATCTGTCTTTAGAAATTTACTCTGAGTTTGTTTGCTAGAGGAAATGCATTTTTTCCTTAAAACAATAGTGCTCTAGTGCATGTCTGTACATATGACACAAATGATGTGTAGCACACAATTTACAAACAATAATAAAATATATTGAATATATTCCATAACATAAGATGTTATGGAAAGACTCAAATGAATTTTTTGGCCAACCTGATACAATACTCTTTTTTAATAAATTATACTTTTATAAATTATACTTAAATAATACTTTTTTTCATTTTTGCCAAGCTATTGCACTCATAGACTATCTATGGCTGCAAACAGAGTTAACCATAATTTAACAAAAGTAACTATCATGAACTCTGATATATGATTACAAACAAGCTATATTTTTCCCTCATAGAAATTATATACATTAAATTAAAGCGTCTTTCAGTTTCTGCATTACAGATGGTAGAAATTCACTTGTTTATCAGTGATATGAGTGACTTTTTGCTGAATCAGAGGATAGTTTTCAAATACTGGAAGACTATTTCCTTATTTTTTGCACTGTTCACAAATGTTATGGTTACAAACACAACACATTTTTAAGTTTCATTTGCATTATTAATATTTTCACCACCCCTTTCTTAAGTCTTGACAATCAACCAAGCCTTTAATGTTTTCCGATTCCCATGGTATACATACACTCACTACAGCAGATTTCAAACTAACAATAAGATGTCACTGAATATAATGTTGGAAAGAGATGTACAGTGGCACATGACTGTACATATACAATTTCCATCATGCAGATACAATATTAGGACCACACATAATATAAAACCTAGTGAACAAATAGGCAATGAGGAGTTTAAAATATCCATTTCCTCAGGAAGTCTGCTTCTGTACATCTAGAGGGGGCCCAGGATGGCATCATCGACGCAATGGACATGAGTTTGAACAAGCTGCAGGAGATAGCGAAGGACAGAGGAGCCTGGCGGGCTACAGTCCACGGGGTCACAAAAGAGTCAGACACAACTGAGTGACTAACACTTGCAAAAAACTTTCTTATGATGGACCTTTCTCCTGTTGTTTTCAGCCCATTTTTGCAGTGTAGGTACAGTGGAAATATCCTTCCACTCCTATATTTCATCTTTTGCGGAGGGAAAGTGGAATTTGCTTTAAATAATGTTTCCTTTGAAATTTATTTTGCTTTTCATCTTCACAGTGCTGCCTGCTCTCTCCCAAATTCACCTTCAGAATCCTATATCTTGAAACCCTCCACTTGCAGTTCCTAGAAAATGCAAACTGCGTGAGAAACTCAGCCTTCCCTTCTGGCTTTCCTCCCCGCTGCCCCTTGTGAAGAGCCCCCAGCCCCCTTGGCCTCCCCAACAATACACTATCCTTTTTGTCTTCAGCCTTGTCCTTATACTGAAGTGACATCCCTTTTCTCTTCTCCCAGGGCCCCAACGGCTACCTCTCTGGCCTTACGCATTCTTAGGCCACTTGTTGTACATGTTCCTACGCTGAGTTGTGATTTGTGTTTGTGTCATTTTAATGAGTCCTTCGAGGCTGCCTTTGAACTCTCTGCCCTATTCCCCTCCCCCTTCAGCTCCTTGCTTTCCCCTATCACAGGCTGGAGGTGACCTCTGTATTCTCACTCCATCTATGCTGGGTCTGCTGAGCTCATTCTCTTTGCTCCTTCCCTTCAATGGACCTTGGAAGCCCTCCTCCCTACCTCCGCCACCCCCTCTATCCTGGCCTTTCCTGCTCAGCGGATTCCTGCACAACAGCCTCTTTCGAGGAGCCAAGGGGGTGAGGCTCCTGGCTCCAGGGCAGGGACCGTTTCCTGGGACCCATATGGCCGCCATAGCTCCTTTTCCAGTTGAGTTCTGTTTCCCGCTGTAACTTGAAAGGCAGCCTCTTCCTCCTCGTCTGTCGTCGCCTTCTCAGAAACACCTCAGCCACTTTGTTCTTCCTTTTCTCCTTTCCCTCTGCAATTCAAGCCTGGGCATGCCTCTCTCCCTAGACAACGTGCATGCCCAATGTCCTTCTGCCAATGACACAGCCGAGTCACCAAGGCTCCTTGCTCCACCAGTGGTTGCTGGTACAATATCCATGTCCTGTCTTTGGGTCTCCCCAGTACCTACACACAAAACAATTTCCAGACCAAAACTGGAACTATGACAGCCTTCTTCTGACTTCAGTTCAGTCGCTCGGTCATGTCCAGCTCTTTGCGACCCCATGGACTGCAGCATGCCAGGCCTTCCTGTCTATCACCAACTCCCAGAGCTTGCTCAAACTCTTCTGACTCTAGGCTTTGCAATTATTAGAGTCTCCCCTAAAGCAAGAGTCCTTACAATGTCTTCCCTGTGTATGTTCTGGGAAATAAACCCCAAAGAAGCAGAATTCCTTACCCAGATTCAACTCTTGCCTGACTCAAGCTGAAGAGTTCCCACTTGTCCCTCCAGCTCTTTGGGTCACATTTGCAGGCTGTCTCCAGACTGTCAGCTCCTTGTCCTGTAACTGTCTACATCTCCAATGGCTGGCTCATCGGCTCAGTGTTTCATTTCAGCAAAGAGTGAACAGCTTCCCTGGCTATAGGCTGCCAAGTAGAATCATCCCCGCTGCCACTCTGGCCCCTTCTCTCCTGATACGGTCTCCACCACAGATCACATTTCTCAGCCCAGCTGAAGCTGCCATCAAACCTCTCACTCCCCAGGATGTGAATTACTGTTAATCATCTCATGGGTCGGTTGCAATCAGATTAATAAGTAAAGTCCCCACCAGATTGTTTCTGACTGCACAGCAGCTATTGTCCTCCCTATGGACCAATACTCCCCCTGCAGAGGTCTCCAGCTTTTCTCACCCCTGGCCTTCCCTTCCTCTCAATGCCTTTAGTCAGGACACTGCAGACACAGCAATGTTATCCTGGAAATTCTTCACAACTACCTCCCTCCTCTCACCTGCCCTAGTTCTTGTGGTTTTCTTTATCTTACCTCTAGAGGTTTCTTGCTTACAGCTGGCTCCAAAGCATGTGTCATAGTCAAGGTTCCTTCCCCATCATGATCAATGCCCACCCTGTCATCCTCTTCTTCTCCCTCTGGATCTAGCTGAACTGCTACTTCTTCAGAGCTCCGTGCACCCCTTTTCATGGTGACCATGTTGTCTTCTTCCCTGCATTCATTGTTTACTTACAGGTTGACCCTGGTCCTAACCTACCAGTGCCCCTTTAGGTAAATAGGGCAGGATCAGGTAGCATCTCAGTGTTGCATTAGGGAAAGGTGAAGCCCAGAGAGATTTCATGATTGTCCCAAACTCCCTTGGTGAGTTCGTGTTTGGGGAAAAACTATGACTCAGGCTTCCTAGCTCTTAGCTGGGTAATCTGTCTAGTAGAGGCTACTGCTCACGATGCATTATCTAAATAACTTCTGACTTAGTCCAACCATCTACGAATAATCCTTGTTTCCCAGACCACTGAGAAATGGAGGGTCTGGTTATAGTTAACAGTCGCTAAATGACTGGAGCTCCCACCCAGAGTTTCTGATCTTCTAATAACAGACTTACTGCAAATAATTGTGTATTAAGCACACTATGCACATTCTGTACCCTCTTGACAGTAAGTTCTGTGAGCAGAAGAGGGGCACAATGGTCCCCCACTCTTTGCCCTTATCACTCCTTCCACCCATTTTGTGGGTGTATCCTAGTTCCTCCCTTTGCAAAGATAATTTACCTTCTGTGCAAAATATCCCTGTTTCTCCCTATTTTTCTTTCTCCATCTCTGTCTCTACCATCAGCCTAGCCCCATCATTAATTTGCTGTGTGACTCTGAGACAATCATTCCCTTCCTTGTCCCTGATCTGCATATCCAATTACTCATTAAGAAAAATCTACTTTATCCAGACTGGCCCAAATGTCAGAACAGAAGCTTGATGAACAGCAAATCTAGAAGGATTTAGAAGAACCCAAATCATATCAAAGGACACACAATAAGATCCAAATGGATGGGACACACCTGATTCCTACAGAGAAAGATAATATCATCACGAGACAGAATTTTTGCAAATTATTATAAAAATATGACTCCAATCAAAGAATCAATGATAATTTTTTTGAACATTACAAGTTGACTCTGAGTTTCTTCTGGAAGATTTAATGTAATTATAAATAAGAACATTTTTATATAAGAACAATAAAGAACGTATGTACTAAATATCAAAATATACTATAAATATCAAAATCTATTAAAATAGCCTATTACCAGCACAGAAAGAATCAGGTAGATCAAATAAACAGAATAAGTATTCTAGAAACAGACATATATACCTGTCCATGAACATAATGTATAATAAGGTTTATGATAGTTACAAATCATTGGGGAAAGTAAACATTATTCAACAAATAGCACATAGGAACCATTATCTATTTGAAATAAAATATGCAACTTTATTTCACACATATACAAAAAATATTCAGGTAAGTTAAAAAGCAACATGTAAAAACTGGAGTTTTACAAGAAAGTAGAAAGTAATATATAAGTAAAATATTCAAATGGAAAAACCATAAAGCAAAATATTGACAATATCAGTACCTAGAAGATTTTAAATTATATGACAAACTATATATACAAAGTTAAAGGACAAGCAATAGAGTAGGAAAAATATTTGCAGTATATTTGACAAAAGCGTTAATAGTTCTTCTAAGCAAAGTATTTCTACAAACAATCCAATCAAAAAATGATTGAAAGGGACTTCCCTGGTGTTCCAGTGGTTATGACTGCACTTCCAAAAGGGGCTCAGGTTAGCTCCCTGGTTCGGGAACAAAGATCCCACATGCCACCTGGCACGGCCAAAAATAAAAATTAATTAATTATAAAATGATCAAAAAATACTGGATGTTATTCACAATTTTTTTTAAATAATACAGTCAATTAATGTATTAAAATATGTTCAGTTTTACTAAATAAGAGCATAAAAATTAAAATAATACACTATTTTTCCAGTCAGATCAGTAAGCATTAAAAGGTTGGTAATATCATAGATTACTGGGTGTAAAAGGAACTAGATATGCATGGCCTGTTAAATAGAATGAGCATATGTAAATACATATATATATATATATGTGTATGTGTGTATTGATACATGCATTTATATATGTATAATACTAGGTAATATGTAATAAAATTTTGTATCTATATGCTTCACAACACTAAAATTCCATTTCAAAGAATCTATAATTCCTTCTATAAAAATATTTACTTAGGTAAACAACCTAAGTTTTTATCAATAAGGAATGTTTCAATTTATTACAGTATGTCCACACAATGGGGCTCTATGTAGCCATAAAAAAAGCAGGGATAGATTTATGTGTCCTGTAAAGATATCCATGATATCTTGTTAGGTGAAAGAATAAATTGCTTCTCATATGTCTAATGTGATTACAATTTACAACATATGTATACATATATATGTATATATAACTGAATCACTTTGCTATACACTTGAAACTAACACAATTTTGTACATCAACTGTACTTCCATTAAAAAGGACATATTTATATGTGTTTACATTTAACCATGTACTTACAAGTATAATCAAGATCAAGATGTTTATGCAGCAAAATGTTGTAGGGCTCAGCCTTTAATGTGACTGGAGGGAGTAAAGTGGGCACTTTCATTTTTTGCTTGATATTATTCCCACAAAAGATAGCAGAAGGAAAGCAATTTTTACATTTTCCTCTCTTTGCTTTAAAAATACAAGCAAAATCAGTGAAAGAGTCTAAAGAATTAATGTGAATAAAAAGTCAATAATTTCCTTCATTCATTTAATCAATATTTAAGCACCTACTTGGGTACCAGGCACTACACAAGGTGCTGGGTACACTGACAACTAAGCCATGGTGCCTGCTATTAAGGAGGTTGAATGTGCATGCATGTTCTTAGTGGGTAGTGAGGGAATAAAGATAAGGGTGAGAGAGAGAAGGTGAAAAGAGAGAAATAGCATACAAAGACATTCCTACTGAAAGAGTAGTGAACATTCCTACTGAAAGAGTAGTGATGCCACCAAGTGAAACAGTAAACACTATACTGAGGGACTTCCAGATGGAAATATCCAACAGACAGACAGACACGGTTCTGAAGTTTGAAGGGAGAGATCTGGCCAAAAGATAGGAATCACAAGCGTGCTCTGCCCAAGGTAATAATGAAAATCCTGAGAGTGGATAAGATCACCTAGGAAGAGAGTGAATAGTCAGAAGATTCCTGCTTGGGAACCTAATCTTAAAAGGGCACGTGGAAGAAGACAAACCAGCCCTGACTAGTGTGGAGACCTGCAATGGATCTTCCACACTTAGTAACAGAGATGGCATTAGTGGTTAGTTTCTGGGAGCAGATTCAGGGCTAGAATCCAAATCATGATGCTTTAAGAATGAAAAAGAGGTGAGTTTGTGGACTACTCTTATGAAAAATTTGGACATAAATAGAAGAAAAGGAATCTTGGTCAGGTAGTTAGAAGAGAATGAAGTGTCAGGGAGAGTTCTTTTTAAAATGAAACTACTTAGAGGAGAGAGTAATCTTGATTCCTCCTTTATGTATTATTTTTCCATTTCTGGAGAATGAGCATTTCCTCATATCAGTACTCTGTTAAAATACTTTAAAATTTTTTATGTAACATTCATATAGCAATAGTATAATTGCTTGACTAATAATTACTTAACTAATATATTGAACTAAATGGCAATCCATGAACATTTAGGTTAGTCACAATTTGAGGCTATTATGAGTAAAAATCTTTATATGTAAATCTTCAAACACTGAACCTCTGCAGGAGTTTAGGATGTGTGTCCATAAAAATAGAATTCCTGGGCCAAAGTCTATGAAACATTCTAAGGCTCTTGATATACATTGCCAATTGCCTTCCAGCTGTGTAGATGAATGTTCTTCTCACATCTCTGCCACAACTTGGCATTAGCACTAAAAGAAAAGCTTCCTAATTTGATAGATAATAAAGATAGCATTTTTAAATTTGTGGGTTTTACTGCTATTATGGTTTTCATGTTTATTGGCTTTTGTATTTCTTTATTGTGAACTGTCTGTTCATATCTGTGGCCTGTGTTTCTATTGAGTAGATTCATCTTTTCTTATTGACTTGTCAGAATACTTGATATATATATTCATTGCAAATATTGTTCTGACTCTGTCATTGGCCCTTTAATTTTATTTTTGGTGATTTTCTTGACTTGTAGTTCTTTTTTAAAATCAAGTTTATTAGAGTTTCTCTTTATGGTTTCTTCCTCCGCTTTCAAGCTGAAAATGTTTTATTTACCCCCAAATCACATTATTATTCAGCTCATTGCCTCTTTCATTATTTGTTTTTGTATAGATAACTCTTTTTGCTTTTATTTTTTTAATCAAAGTGTATTTCATGCTTATTCCAAAACACACAGAGATTCTGTGGGGGGTTTTGTTTTGCTTTTATGAGTATATGTCAAAGTGTCATTGTAGTATGTCATGCAAGGGAAAAGGTTCTCTCTGATAAACTAAGCAATTATTTTTACTGGAGATATTTTTATATAGAGTTTTCTCAAAAGAGATTTGAATTCTCAAAAGAGAATTGAATTCTGCAATTGGATTTTTAAAACTAATAATATCTCATGTCTAGCCATCTATGTTTATGCATGTCTATCTCATTTCATTTTAAATGGCCCCATATCAAACTTTTTTTTTAATTGAAGGATAATTGCTTTATAGAATTTTGTGGTTTTCTGTCATACATCAACAAGAATCAGCCATAGGTATACCCATGTCCACTCTCTCCCAGACCTCCCTCCCAACTCCCTCCCCACCGTACCCTTCAGCCCCTGTTTGAGTTCCCTGAGTCATACATCAAATTCCCATTGGCTATCTATTTTACATGGAGGAGGGAGAAGGGGAGATGTATGGAGAGAGTAACACGTATCAAACTTTTTAAACAATCAGAATTTGTTTAGGAGTATCCTGTGAGGTCTATCTTTAATAATGAATGTTTATATTTAATAGTTAACCAATTCTTCCACTGCCTGTTATGGATCAAGTTGTCCTTTTCCCCAGATCAGAAAGAATACCCTTAATGTATAATAAATTCTTATATACTGGGGCCAGTTTCTAGACTTTTTATTTTGTTCCATCAATCTATGTCTGTTTCTTTGAGTGATACTGCAGTTTTGTTGTATTTTTTTTGTATAATGCTTTCGAAGGTCTAGAAACACAGGTTTTAGAGGGAGGGAGAGAAAAGGAGGAAAATGAAATCCTCCTCTTAGGTACAATTCAGTGAACTTCTAAACATCCCAGAGACTTTTAGCACCAACCAGCCCAGCTGCTTTTAACTGCACGGGATTTGTTTGTTCTTTTAGTTTGACTTGGTCTTTTGGTCCATTCAGCAGACTTCCTGGTAGGACTTGAAGGCATAAATCAGTGTCCAAATGTCAGCTCTGCCAGGACAGAGGAGACACAACCCCCCACTGCGCTGTGCAGTAAGAGCAGGTATTCTCAGTTTGGTGGCAGTGCCCTAGGTTCTGAAGCTGACTTTGGGAAAGTAGTGACTCTTCTTGCTTTTCTGTATTAGGGGAAATTTTTCTGTATTAGGGGAAGGTGTGCGTGTGTCTGTCTATCTATGGGGAGTGGACATAGACCCACACATTTGCTCATGATCAACCCGCACCACCTCACATGTTGAAGAAGGCACCTGTGGGGCTTTCAAGGACTTCAGGTCAAAGCAGCCTAAATTGAATTTGATAAAACCCAGAGAAATGTTCACTTCCCACAAATTCAAATCAGGCCTCTCCTCTTCCCAATACACCAAACCTACATCAAGCTTCCCAGGCTCTTCATCATTATTAGTTTATAAAGATTCATTGATATTCAATTAAGTAGTCCTAATGTTCTCAATGCTGCCCTAGACAGCACTTTATAAAAGAATACATCCGCCCTCTGGAGACAGCTGGGGAAGCCAATTAGTGGGGGTAAATTTGCATATCAATCCAGCTGTGGAATGAAGTCAGCCTTGTTCACCAGTCCCAATGTGAAGAGCACAGGGAAGAATCCAAGTGCTCCCTTGTCCTTTATTCCCTCACCTCAAGTGAGCCACTGCTTTCATTGAAAGGCTGTGAATAGTGGGAGAGAAAACCCATAAATGCTCCCATTCCTTGCCAAGTATACACTATCACTCAGAAGCCGTTATTAATGGGGAATGCTTAATGCCATCCCAAAGGTTGGTGCTAATTCACATAAATATTGTATCACTTAACAAAGAATTTTTGTTTCAGGGGTTTAAAAATTAGGTAATAATTCCACTGTCAAGTTAAACTCCAATATAGTTGAGATTCAATTTTCTAATGATTCCATTATATTTATAGCAAGGGTTTTGTTTGACTCAAGAAACAATTAAAGAGTTAGTACTATGCTCAGGTCCTGTGCAAAGTAGTAGAATAGAACACACTTAGATAAGGCACAGACCACAACTTCCAATGACCATGAATTCGTGGACTATGAGAGCTGAAAATGTCCCTGAGCTCAATGAGCCAAACCCTAGATACTTTTTCACAAG
Organism: Ovis canadensis; assembly: GCF_042477335.2. Taxonomy (NCBI): domain Eukaryota; kingdom Metazoa; phylum Chordata; class Mammalia; order Artiodactyla; family Bovidae; genus Ovis; species Ovis canadensis. Next base: position 86,030,909 of record NC_091727.1, read on the forward strand.
TTCTGCCACTAGAAGCTTCCCAACACAGCCTTTCCAATCTCTGAGGCTATTTGTTTTTTCTCCCCTGGTTTCTCCCTTCCTGGGCTAAACTGAAGCTCTTCCACATTGCACAGAACTGTAGGAAGCTTGTACCCCAGCATCAGCTCTCTGCTCAACATGATGGTAAAGTCTGTTCCCAAGCCCTCTAAGAGCATATTTCCCAGAACTGGACACAATACCTGAGAAGAGTTCTGATAGGCCAGAGGAGGGCAAAATTCCCATCTCCCTCTTTTTAAGTTCAGTTCAGTTCAGTCGCTCAGTTGCGTCCGACTCTTTGTGACCCCATGTGCAGCACGCCAGGCTTCCCTGTCCATCACCAACTCCTGGAACCTACTCAAACTCATGTCCATCATGTTGGTGATGCCATCCAACCATCTCATCCTCTGTCATCCCCTTCTCCTCTTGCCTTCAATCTTTCCCAGCATTGGGGTCTTTTTCAATGAGTTGGTTCTTCTCATCAGGTGGCCAAAGGATTGGAGTTTCAGCTTCAGCATCAGTCTTTCCAATGAATATTCAGTAGTGATTTCCTTTAGAATTGACTGGTTGGATCTCCTTGCAGGGGAGACCTGGGTTCGATCCCTGAGTTGGAAAGGTCCTCTGAAAACAGAAAGGCTATCCACTCCAATATTCTGGCCTAGAGAATTCCATGAACTGCATAGTCCACTGGGTTGCAAAGAGTCGGACATGACTGAGCGACTTTCACCCTCTTTCTAAACAGCAGACCAATTAGGATCATCTTTTAGCAGCCACAGCACACTGGAGTCACACCAAATTTTCACTGAAAATCCTAAAATTAGCAATCTGGCATCAGAGAAAGCACAGAGGCTTGTGAATCAGATCCAGGTTTCAATCACACCTGCAACATGAGCTGTAACCTTGTATGAGTTAATTAATCTCTCTAAACCTGTTTCCCCATTTGTCCATATTAATCTTTATTTAGCATCCTTTGAGAAGGCTCACTCTACCACTAGTAAGAGTGTATCTCAGAGCAAGGTGAGTTCAGGTCAATTGTTAGATAAATCTAACAAATTCCCAATTAAAATTTCAACAGGATTTTCTGCAGAAATTGACAAGATGATACTAAAATTTATTAAACCATCTTTAACAAGCACAGAGTTGAAGGTTTCACACTATTTAATTTTGAGGCAACATAAAAACGATATTATCAAGACAGCATGGTACACCTGAAACTAACACAACATTGCTAGTCAACTATGCTCCAATATAGAATAAAACTTTTTTTAAAAGAAACAAAAAATTTAAAAGACAGCATAGTATTGAAGGACAGATGGAAATATAGATCTATGTAAAAAAATGGAGAGTTCAGAAATACATGAAAACATCTATGATCATTTGCTTTTTAAAACTGAGATACAATTCACATACTATAAAATTCACTATTTTAAAGCTCACAATATGCTTTAGCATATTCATTAGATTGTGCATTCATCATCACTAATTCCTGAGCATTTTTATCATTTCAAAAAGAAAGTGTACTCATTGGTAGTCATTCCACATTCTCTACTATCTCAGTCCCTTGTTACCACTAGCCTACTTTCTGTCTCTATGGATTTGCCTTTTCTGGACATTTCACATGAATAGAATCATACAATATGTAATATTTTGTATCTGGTTTTTTTCACTTAGCATAATGTTTTCAAGCTTCATGCATGTTGTAGTATGTATTAATAATTCATTCTTTTATGTCTGAAAATAATATTCCACTATATGGATGTACTACATTTTGTTTATCCACTTATTTGTTGATGGATATTTAAATGGTCAAATCTATTAAATAACTATTTCTCCAAATAAGATATACAGATACTCAGTGAGCACATGAAAAAGTCATGAGGGAAATGCAAATCGACCACTTTATACTCACTAGAATGGCTGTGATCAAAAAGATTGTTGTGACAAGGATGCAGAGAAACTGGAGGCTTCATTGACTGCTAGTGGAAATGTGAAATAGTGCAGCCACCTTTGAAAACAATCTGGCAGTTTCTCAAAAGTTTAAACACAGAGTTACAACATGACCAAGCAATTTTAACTCCAAGGTATATACATAATAGAAATAAAAACATACATCCACACAAAAACTTGTACATGAATGGAATGGTCAATTGGTTTTTTGGAGTGCTTGGTCCAGGGTGTGCCCCAGCAGAAACATAGCCCAGACAACAGAGACTGTTGTCTGTCCTTTTTCTCCTATGCCTGGGATGAATCCATATGTACAAATATAATGACCAACATTGCCAAATTTATCACTGTTTTATTAATCAAACTCTTTTCATCCTAAACCTCAAGTTGACCAGGCTAAATTACTACATTAATGGAAAATAATAAAAATCAAATATAACAAAGTATTCTGTGTATACTATGTAAGCCAGTAAAATCATGTGTGATATGACAAGAACAACTCTGTTTTCAGTGACCTCAAAACGTCAGATTTCATCCAATAGTCTTGTGACTTTAGAAAGATAATCTTCACTATACTTGAAATACTTGCCCCTTGGACACAGCTCCACAGTTTTCAAGTCTTTCCACACTACACCATGCATCTAACATGAAATTCCAAAACAAGAACCTTTAGACTACATGTTTTGAGTTTCTAGTAATATCATCTTGAAAAATGAAGTTTATTTCCCCTGAACCTCAGCTAACTCATTTGTAAAATGATGATATTAACTACTGCCCTCACTTCATAGTGTGTTTGAGGATCCAGATAAATAACGGATATGAAGATATTTGGAGAGAGACCAGTTGTTCTCAGATGATGCTGGATTGTGGTAATGTGGTAAGTCATGCCAAATAGACATTAATTTTTTTAATCCTAAAATTTTATTTTAGATACTACATCAATGTAAAGTTGAAAGTTTTCTTTCTTGGGGGTGGGGATTATCCTACATTCTCATAAAAGACATTTCTATTTCTAAATGAAATGATGTAAGATAGTATTTGTTTCAGGTGTCCCTATTTTGAAAATAAAATATTGACCACTCTGTATTGTTTTCCCAATTTTTTGAAAAATAATTTCTTCTAACCGAAGATGTCATCAATTTTAGGATGCATTTAAATCTCAAAGATGTTAAAACATGAAGAAGAGACTGTGTGTTTGAGTCTATGAAATAGTATATCTCCTTTATATCTAATAAATGCTTTATAAATGCAAGTGACTAGTATTAAGGGCTAACAATAGTGCTAGGTTTATTAGCCATGGAGACTTGGTAGCATTCATAGTTAGTTGTTGTGCATCTCTCATGTTGCTCAGGAAGGAAACTGAGGATCTGAGCAGGAAAAGATTTTTCTATGACCTCAAGGCCAAATACATATCTGCTTCCCCTAGAGAATTTCTCTCTGTCATGGTCTTGCCCTAAATGGAGTAAAAGAAGGCTCGGGACACAGAAGATTTGGCATGCAGTGTGCATGGTGAGAGAACTAAGGTTTTCAAGGATCAAGATGATGTCCCTTTTCATCATCCCTTCCCAAGATATCTTCAGCCATCATAATAGCTACAATACATTGTCTCAGATTCAGGATTAAATGAACATCCTGGCCAGATCATAATTTTGAAAGGTGCAGAAGCCCAAGATGAAAGGAGTTTGAATAAAACCCCAAAATGTACAGCTCATCTTGGGTTTGAGTCAAAAACAGAAATGGAAAGTAAGGAAAAATATCTATAATTCTATCTTTGATTTATTTCACTTTTTTCTGAATTATACCTTTGTACTAACTAAATAGACTTTTTCCAGTTATCCTAACAGGTGTTCATAGAACATTTAGGCAAAACTAAAAACTCTAAGTCACACATGAGTTTGAGAACATCCTTGAGAGAATTTCCTAGAAAGCAAGATTATCTCTTTTTTTCCAAATGCATCAGTTGTTTCAATGCATCAGGTTTGGAACCAAGCAGGAGTTCCATCATGTAAGGGCTGATAACCAGTGGTCCAAGAGCAGGTTGTCATATGAAGGTGGAGGGGGCAATTTTGCCCCCCAGAAGACTTCTGGCAATGTTTGGAGACTTGGGAGGTATGCTACTGGCATCTAGTGGGTAGAGGCCAGAGATGCTACCAAACATCCCCCAATTCACAGGGCAACCCTCCATCACACACGAAAGTTTCCAACCCAGAATGTTAATGGTGCTGAAATTGAGAAACCCTCTCCTGGTAGGATGATTCAGCAAATCTTACTATGAATCTTACCTTGTCACTTACTAGCAGGGCAACTGCAGATCTGTATGCCAATTTGCAGCATCTGTAAACTGGGAGAGATGGTAACAGTAGCTATGTTACAGAGGAAGTGCTCAGTGTTAGTCATTCTCATCCCTCAGCTGTGCTGTTTACTAGGTCCATGGCTTTGGGCAAGTTACTTAACCTTTCTGAGCTTTCACTTCTTTTTTTGTAAACCAGAGTTGTATGAAATATTGTGGGGTCTCACAAGAGATGGCACTTGACCTGGGCTTCAAATAGGCCAGTTTTGACCATTATGAGATGAAGTGGAAAGTGTCAAAATAAGAGAAAATATCCTTGTGTGGACAGGGGCTTGGAGGAAGAAGTTGTTCTTCTAACAGTTATTTTTTAAATTTTATTGAAGTATAGTTGATTTACAATGTTGTGTTATTTTCTGGCGTACAGCAAAGTGATTTAGAAACATATGTATCTTTGTATCAGTTCAGTTCAGTCGCTCAGTCGTGTCCAACTCTTTGCGACCCCATGAATCGCAGCATGCCAGGCCTCCCTGTCCATCACCAACTCCCGGAGTTCACTCAAACTCACGTCCATGGAGTCGGTGATGCCATCCAGCCATCCCATCCTCTGTCGTTCCCTTTTCCTCCTACCCCCAAATCCCTCTCAGCATCAGAGTCTTTTCCAATGAGTCAACTCTTCGCATGAGGTGGCCAAAGTACTGGAGTTTCAGCTTGTATATATATATATATATATATATATATATATATATATATATATATATGCTCATATATATACATATAAATATATATATATAACTATATATATATATTCTTTTTCACATTCTTTTCCATTATAAGTTATTATAAGACACTGAATATAATTCCCTGTACTATACAGTATGTCCCTGTTGGTTATCTATTTTATACACAGTAGTGTGTTTCTGTTCATACCAAACTTCTAATTTATCCCTCCCCCTCCCCACCTATCCCCTTTGATAACCATAAGTTTGTTTTCTATGTTTGTGAATCTCTTTCTGTTTTGTAAATAAGTTTGTATCTTTTTTATATTCCATATATAAGTGATATCATATGATATTTGTCTTTCTCTGACTTGCTTCAGGTGGTGTGATAATCTCTAAGTCCATCTATGTTGCTGCAAATAGCATCATTTCATTTTTTACGGCTGAGTAATGTTTCATTGTATATACGTACCACATCATTTTCTTTATCCATTTATCCGTAGATAGACATTTAGGTTGCTTCCATGTCTTGGTTATTGTAAATAATGCTGCTATAAACATAAGGGTGCATGTATCTTTTTGAATTATAGCTTTATCAAGATACATGTCTTCTGGCAGTTTTGTTTTCATCCCCACTCCCTCCAGCTTCCTCTACTCTGCAAGGGTCTTATGGCAAGTGAGAGTGCCAAGGAGCAGATATGCCAGTGTTCAAACAGTTGTGCGTGTGCATGTGTAAATGTGCTTAGTTGTTCATTCATGTCCAACTCTTTATGACTCCATGGACTGCAGCCCACCGGGCTCCTCTGTCCATGGAATTTTCCAGGCAAGAATACCAGAGTGGGTTGCCATTTCCTCCTCCACTGGGTCTTACCTAGCCAGGGATCAAATCCAAGTTTCCTTGAATTGTCCTTAAAGCATTGCAACACATCAAGGTGACAGCCAATCACCAAATATTGTGAAAGTCCCTATTATGTACTAGCCACCAGGCTAATCAAAAAGGAAATCAAGGGGAAGAGAAGAAGAAGAAATTCACACTCACTGAGCACCTACTCTGTCCCAGACACTGGAGAAGGGGTTATGTTAGTCCATTTGGTGCTCACAATTACCTATGTAGTGAGAACTACTGTTTGTGTGACCTATACCCAATTTCAGGTCAAAAAATAAGCTTAGTCCAATAAGTCCCTTGCCAAATTCACCCAGCTGCAAAATCAGAACATACAACTAATTCTGTGACTCTGGAATAAGACATGTTCTGCCCAATTGCTCTCTCTGTTCTCAGACCATTAAAATATACAGATGTGACCCTGAACAAGTTCCTTCCTCTCTCTGGGCCTCAGTTTTCATGTGAAAATTGGTGGCTTTGGAGTTCAAAGTTTCCTTTTCTCTCTTTTGCTGACTTTACCTAAATTGAATTAAAAGAAAAATCTCTGGCATTACTATTTTTTCAGTGAGTTGCCCAGAAGTCATTCTGACAGAATCTCTCCTTCCAATTTGGTTAATTTGCAGTGAAAAGTGCTTTTTCCAAACTGAAATGGAAAACCAGGAAATTTGTCGATTAGCTAACGGCAAGAGGAATAAGCCTGTGAACATGCATTCAGGCATGTTTGTGTGGTGAGTACAAATAGATCTTTTTTTGTTTTGTTTTGTTTTTTTATTTACTTATTTATTTTTAATTTATTTAAATTGGAGGCTAATTGCTTTACAATATTGTATTGATTTTGCCTTACATCAACATGAATCTGCCATGGGTGTACATGTGTTCCCTATCCCGTTCCCCCCCTCCCACCTCCCTCCACATACCATCTATCTGGGTCATCCCAGTGCACCAGCCCCAAGCATCCTGTACCATGCATCAAACCTGGACTGGCGATTCGTTTCACATATGATATTATACATGTTTGAATGCCATTCTCCCAAATCATCCCACCCTCGCCCTCTCCCACAGAGTCCAAAAGACTGTTCTATACATCTGTGTCTCTTTTGCTCTCTAGCATACAGAGTTATCGTTACCATCGTTCTAAATTCCATATATATGCATTAGTATACTATATTGTTGTTTTTCTTTATGGCTTACTTCACTCTGTATAATTGGCTCCAGTTTCATCCACCTCATTAGAACTGATTCAAATGTACTCTTTTTAATGGCTGAGTAATACTCCAATGTGTATATGTACCACAACTTTCTTATCCATTCATCTGCTGATGGACATCTAGGTTGCTTCCATGTCCTGGCTATTATAAACAGTGCTGTGATGAACATTGGGGTACACGTGTCTCTTTCAATTCTGGTTTCCTCGGTGTGTATTCCCAGCAGTGGGATTGCTGGGAATGACAAAATCAAACAAGTAAATTACTTCTTCTAACCCTTTATGAAAAATATATTTGCGTATGATATTTTGTCCACAATTTGTCTGATGGAAACAGAGATCCTCTAATACATCTGATTTCGTCTTCATGGAGGCAAATCCTTGGACAAATGACTATTAGTTTCTGGATAATTTGGGCTTCCCTGATAGCTCAGTTGGTAAAGAATCCACCTGCAAGTCAGGAGACCGAGGTAGGGAAGATCCCCTGGAGAAGGGATAGGCTACCCACTCCAGTTTTCCTGGGCTTCCCTTGTGGCTCAGCTAGTAAAGAATTTGCCTGCAATGTGGGAGATCTGGGTTCAGTCCCTGGGTTGGGAAGATCCCCTGGAGAAGGGAAAGTCTACCCACTCCAGTATCCTGGCCTAGAGAATTCCATGGACTGTATAGTCCATGGGGTTGCAAAGAGACAGACATGACTGAAAGACTTTCACTTCACTTTCTGGATAATTCATTCATTGAATGGACATATAGTAAGCACAAACTACATGCCAAACACTCTTCTACATGTTCACAGGATAAAGGATAAACATGAGATGAGATACTAGCCCTCTGTCAAGAAGCTCATGGTGTAGTAACCTACTCTGAGATGGGAACAGAGTTAAGCACTTTGCTGTCAGAGACCCCAGCTAACCCATCGTGGCATCCACTGCTTTAGAGGTTCCAAAACACTCTAACATCTACCATCTCACTTTGATGCTTTCAATAGCTTCTTGAGGTGGATAGGGAGAATTTCTCAGCCTCATTTTATAGAAGAGGAAATGGAAACTTATTAGAAATTGTGTCTCAGATGCTAGTTATTGAGTAGCGAAACCAAGAATACATCATGCAAAATGCCGGGCTGGATGAAGCACAAGCTGGAATCAAGATTGCTGGGAGAAATATCAATAACCTCAGATATGCAGATGCCACCACCCTTATGGCAGAAAGCGAAGAAGAACTAAAGAGCCTCTTGATGAGGGTGAAAAAGGAGAGTGAAAAAGATGGCTTAAAACTCAACATTCAAAAAACTAAGATCATGACATCCAGTCCATCACTTCATGGCAAATAGATGGGGAAATGATGGAAACAGTGAGAAACTTTATTTTCTTGGGCTCCAAAATCACTGCAGATGGTGACTGCAGCCATGAAATTAAAAGACACTTGCTCCTTGGAAGAACAGTTATGGCAAACATAGACAGCATATTAAAAAGCAGAAACATCATTTTGCCAACAATGGTCCATATAGTCAAAGCTATGGTTTCTCCATTAGTCATGTATGGATGTGAAAGTTGGACCATAAAGAAAGCTGAGCACTAAAGAATGGATGCTTTTGAACCCTAGTGTTGGAAAAGACTCTTGAGAGTCCCTTGGACTGCAAGGAGGTCAAATCAGTCAATCCTAAAAGAAATCAGTCTTGAGTATTCATTGGGAGGACTAATGCTGAAGCTGAAGCTCCAATACTTTGGCCACCATTCTGACTCATTAGAAAAGACCCTGATGCTGGGAAAGATTAAAGGCAGGAGGAGGAGAGGATGACAGAGGATGAGATGGTTGGATGGCATCACCGACTCAATGGATATGAGTTAGAGCAAGCTCCAGGACTTGGTGATGGACAAGGAAGCTTGGTGTGCTGCAGCCCACTGAGTTGCAAAGAGTCAGACATGACTGAGTGACTGAACTGAACTGGAAGCCAGGAATACATTCTTGGGTCCTCTTGACTCAGGAGTCAAATGCTCCCTTCCCTTTACCATTATCTTCATTTCTTTAGGCCAAGTCTTCCTTCAAGTGTTTGGTAGCTGAATAAAGGTTTTCCTTGAAAATACAGTATCCTCTGGGAAACATTTCACTTAGATCATCCCCTAAAGAGCAATTCAATAGGACAGTCCTGTCTCTAATTTTTACAAAAGATTATGGGAGGAGGGGTTCAGGATGGGGAACACGTGTACACCTGTGGCAGATTCATGTTGATCTATGGCAAAACCAATACAATATTATAAAGTAATTAGCCTCCAATTAAAATAAATGAATTTATATTAAAATAAATAAATAAATAATGAGGGGAACAAAAAGATTATATTCTCTTTCACTTCAGTAGAATCTCATAGAAAACCTACTGAAGGTGCCATCACAGAGGAATAAGTAGGGAGAAGTTCTCACATTGACTTTACGTACCACCTTCAACTCTCTTGCTGCTTTGTTTTCTTGCCAGGTCAAAGTCAAAATGCTGGCAAGAATGGACCATAAGTGGTGTGGCAATGCCATTTGCTGTTCCTGAAGCAGCACTTTTTCAATGCACCTTTAATCCCTCACTCAATGTGAGTTTGATCCATGCCCCTGATGAACTGGGCATCTGGTACCGGCTTCTTGATTCTTCTTACTAGCTGGGTGGCTGTCTGCTTCGCTCTCTGAGATACAGTTTCCTTATCTATAAAATGGGAGAATAAGATTAAAATACATGAAGCATAATCTAGCAGAGTAAATGAGCATAGGATTGGGAGACACGGGTGTTTAAGAATGAGAAACGGACCTAATAGCTCTTCTTGGTTCCTTGAATAAAAGATTAGCTGTGTGGTCTTGGTAACCCAGAATCTCTGTAGCCTTGATTTCCCCGTTTGTAAAATAGCATTGCAGAACAAAAGTCTCTCCAAGACCCACAGTACACAGATATTCCACATCTGTTAACTGCCCACTCCGACATTAGGAGACACCAGGGACAAAAGCATGGAAGAGGAGGATGAAGAATCAGGGGGGAGGAAGGGGCAGGAAGAGCATTTTCTTCCTTGGGAGGATAAACAGACTGAAAACACAGGAACTAAATTATTCAAACTAAAGCCAATCGATTCTTTAAAGTGTTGAATATTGGCAAATCAAAAGATAAGGTCTCTTTAGCACTGCAACTGTCAGAACACACCCAAGCTCCAGAATTCCTGAATGGAGAACTAGAAGGGCACTCAGTGAAACCACAATAGACCAGGTCAAGTTGCTATTATGGGGGTGGATTCAAAAGGCCAGACTCTTGAGGGGTAGGTGCCTACATCATCATGCACTTTTGCAAGAGCATTTCGTCTCTGTTTTCTGGAGAATCCAGGCAGCAAAATCAAGTAAATTTGCCCAGTTTCCACGAGGATTGTGGGAGATAGATTTTGGAGTAGGCATGAACAGTAGGAAAAGGCAAAATGATAGGATATCAAAAGAGGAACTCCCCAGGTCATTAGGTGCCCAATATGCTACTGGAGATCAGTGGAGAAATAACTCCAGAAAGAATGAAGGGATGGAGCCAAAGCAAAAACAATACCCAGTTGTGGATGTGACTGGTGATAGAAGCAAGATCCAATGCTATAAAGAGCAATATTGCATAGGAACCTGGAATGTCAGGTCCATGAATCAAGGCAAATTGGAAGTGGTCAAACAAGAGATGGCAAGGGTGAACATCAACATTCTAGGAATCAGCGAAATAAAATGGACTGGAATGGGTGAATTTAACTCAGATGACCATTATATCTACTACTGCGGGCAGGAATCCCTCAGAAGAAATGGAGTAGCCATCATGGTCAACAAAAGAGTCTGAAATGCAGTACTTGGATGCAATCTCAAAAACGACAGAATGATCTCTGTTCGTTTCCAAGGCAAACCATTCAATATCACAGTTATCCAAGTCTATGCCCCAACCAGCAACGCTGAAGAAGCTGAAGTTGAACGGTTTTATGAAGACCTACAAGACCTTTTAGAACTAACACCCAAAAAAGATGTCCTTTTCATTATAGGGGACTGGAATGCAAAAGTAGGAAGTCAAGAAACAACTGGAGTAACAGGCAAATTTGGCCTTGGAATGCAGAGGGCAAAGACTAATAGAGTTTCCCCAAGAAAATGAACTGGTCATAGCAAACACCCTCTTCCAACAACACAAGAGAAGACTCTACACATGGACATTACCAGATGGTCAACACCGAAATCAGATTGATTATATTCTTTGCAGCCAAAGATGGAGAAGCTCTATACAGTCAACAAAAACAAGACCGGGAGCTGACTGTGGCTCAGATCATGAACTCCTTATTGCCAAATTCAGACTTAAATTGAAGAAAGTAGGGAAAACCGCTAGACCATTCAGGTATGACTTACATCAAATCCCTTATGATTATACAGTGGAAGTGAGAAATAGATTTAAGAGTCTAGATCTGATAGATAGAATGCCTGATGAACTATGGAATGAGGTTCGTGACATTGTACAGGAGACAGGGATCAAGAACATCCCCATAGAAAAAAAGTGCAAAAAGCAAAATGGCTGTCTGGGGAGGCCTTACAAATAACTGTGAAAAGAGGAGAGGCAAAAAGCAAAGGAGAAAAGGAAAGATATAAGCATCTGAGTGCAGAGTTCCAAAGAATAGCAAGAAGAGATAAGAAAGCCTTCTTCAGTGATCAATGCAAAGAAATAGAGGAAAACAACAGAATGGGAAAGACTAGAGATCTCTTCAAGAAAATTAGAGATACCAAGGGAACATTTCATGCAAAGATGGGCTCGATAAAGGACAGAAATGGTCTGGACCTAACAGAAGCAGAAGATATTAAGAAGAGGTGGCAAGAATACATGGAATAACTGTACAAAAAAGATCTTCACAACCCAGATAATCATAATGATGTGATCACTAATCTAGAGCCAGACATCTTGGAATGTGAAGTCAAGTGGACCTTAGAAAGCATCACTACAAACAAAGCTAGTGGAGGTGATGGAATTACAGTTGAGCTGTTTCAAATCCTGAAAGATGATGCTGTGAAAGTGCTGCTCTCAATATGCCAGAAAGTTTGGAAAACTCAGCAGTGGCCACAGGACTGGAAATGGTCAGTTTTCATTCCAATTCCGAAGAAAGGCAATGCCAAAGAATGCTCAAACTAATGCACAATTGCACTCATCTCACATGCTAGTAAAGTAATGCTCAAAATTCTCCAAGCCAGACTTCAGCAATACATGAACCGTGAACTTCCTGATGTTCAAGCTGGTTTTAGAAAAGGCAGAAGAACCAGAGATCAAATTGCCAACATCTGCTGGATCATGGAAAAAGCAAGAGAGTTCCAGAAAAACATCTATTTCTGCTTTATTGACAGTGCAAAGCCTTTGACTGTGTGGATCACAATAAACTGTGGAAAATTCTGAAAGAGATGGGAATACCAGACCACCTGACCTGCCTCTTGAGAAATCTGTATGCAGGTCAGCAAGCAACAGTTAGAACTGGACATGGAACAACAGACTGGTTCCAAATAGGAAAAGGAGTACGTCAAGGCTGTATATTGTCACCCTGCTTATTTAACTTCTATGAAGAGTACATCATGAGAAACGCTGGACTGGAAGAAACACAAGCTGGAATCAAGATTGCCAGGAGACATGTCAATAACCTCAGATATGCAGATGACACCACCCTTATGGCAGAAAATGAAGAGGAGCTAAAAAGCCTCTTGATGAAAGTGAAAGTGGAGAGTGAAAAAGTTGGCTTAAAGCTCAACATTCAGAAAACGAAGATGATGGCATCTGGTCCCATCACTTCACGGGAAATAGATGGGGAAACAGTAGAAACAGTGTCAGACTTCATTTTTTTGGGCTCCAAAATCACTGCAGATGGTGACTGCAGCCATGAAATTAAAAGACGCTTACTCCTTGGAAGAAAAGTTATGACCAACATAGATAGCATATTCAAAAGCAGAGACATTACTTTGCCGACTAAGGTCCGTCTAGTCAAGGCTATGGTTTATCCTGTGGTCATGTATGGATGTGAGAGTTGGACTGTGAAGAAGGCTGAGCGCCGAAGAATTGATGCTTTTGAACTGTGGTTTTGGAGAAGACTCTTGAGAGTCCCTTGGACTGCAAGGAGATCCAACCCGTCCATTTTGAAGGAGATCAACCCTGGGATTTCTTTGGAAGGAATGATGCTAAAGCTGAAGCTCCAGTACTTTGGCCACCTCATGTGAAGAGTTGACTCATTGGAAAAGACTCTGATGCTGAGAGGGATTGGGGGCAGGAGGAGAAGGGGACGACTGAGGATGAGATGGCTGGATGGCATCACGGACTCAATGGATGTGAGTCTAAGTGAACTCCAGGAGATGGTGATGAACAGGGAGGCCTGGCGTGCTGCGATTCATGGGGTCACAAAGAGTCAGACACGACTGAGTGACTGAACTGAACTGATGGCTCCCGAGATTATGAGTTGATCCATATCAGACTTTTTTAATATTCAGCTGCATTATTTATAATAGTGAAAAATTAAAATTCATCCAATTATCTTCAATAGGGAAATGACTACATATATTATGATATCCATCTGCAAAAGACCTCTGAGATGGTGGCCTGATGTGGGTGGGGTAGATCAGCCTGCCTGTAATAAAAGGCTCTGGTGAAGTAGCTGACAGCCAATGCAGCTTGCACAGGGGTAGACTCCAGCGGTGGTTAGTGTGCCCAATATGGCTTATTAGTGGACCCATATCTGCCCGTTCTCTACCTGTCCACGCATGCATACATACACACACGCACAAACACACACACACACATACACACACATACACACACACACCCTAAGCCAAGCCTTTTCTTGGTTGTTTCTCTTAGTAATCTCCCAGGCTCCTCAATTAGAAACGTAGTTATCATGCCCTGCCCCCCTCACTTTTTTCTTTTTCTCTTTCATTTTCTTTCACTCCACATGTCCAGTCATTCAAAATTTCTCTCTGATTTGTTTCTTCCTTTCTATTCCCTAGCTCTTCATCCTATAAAGTAATCGTTGTCATTTCTTCCCAACTACTCATCCTGCCTCCAGTTCGCCTTTCTTTCCAGCACAGCCTATATACCCATGTTTAATGAACCTTCTTCAAACATTACATTCCTAACATCATTTTTCAGCTCAAAAATGTCCAGTGCTTGTCATTGTCCTCAGGATTGATTCTTGATTCCTTAGCTGGATTTTCTAGGCCTTCCTTAGCTAGTTCCCACTCTGCACTTTTGTTGTGAAAATAGGGCAAGTAAGAATTATAAAAAGAGAGATCCTACTCAAGATTGTATCTCATTTGTAACCAAATTCCAGCTATAGTATCCAATGTTCTTACCCATGGCTTTGTCTTACTTGCTTTCAGAAGAAAGCAATAAGCAACATACTCTCGCTCTGCTCCATAGCTGATAATGTACCATTATGTTTGAAATTTCAATAATCTTGTCAGTGGGTGTTATCTCCATTTCAGAGATGAGCAGCCTAAGTCCCAAAGAGAGAAAGTGACTTATTCAAAGTCACACAACTGAGAGATGGTGGAGTGAGGTCCAACTCTTCAGTAATTTCTTGTCAACATCCTTTACCACCTTGCCTCACTGTCCATAGTTGGATTTGTCCCCTCCCTGAAGCACCCACAAGTGGCTCTGTTCCACTGCTTTCTCTCTCTCATGGAGTGCTTCTAGAAAGTCACCAACTCATGCAGATACTTCCACTAATGATTCATCCCATTCATTTCTAGTCAGTTCCTCAGGACCACCACCTGTCAGTGTTATGGTCTCTTGTCTGGCTTTCTCTTCTCAGCACACAAGCATAATCACCAATCCACATGCCCCACTTCAAAGAACCCATCTCTGAACCTGTACCTTGTTCTAGCTACAGTGTCATATTGCCTTCCCTCCTTAATAAAATTTCTTAAAAAGAAAGAAAGAAAGACAGCTCCTAGTCACGACCTCATTTGCCTTACCTCCATTGCAATTCTGAGTATCATCTTCACTCTTCCCCTGAAACTGTTAAGGCCAAACTCACTGGACATATATATGAATTCTCATCTTACTGACCACGGCAACAATGACTTCTTCATTCTTTAAACTCTCTTTTGCCCTCATTTCCAGCACACCACTGCCTCCTCATTTTCCTTCTATTTGTCTAATGGCTCCTTCCTAGTCTCCTGCTCAGATTGTCCTCCATGTGCTCCAAGAAAATATTTAACTATTTAACTGAAGAACATCCTTGAGCAGGAGAGAGTTCCCCATCACTAGTAGTGCTCAATCAGAAGTAAATAAGTATCTGAACAAGAAATCCCCATACTGAGTATTAAGCTCAATTAGAAACCTTTAAATTTTTTTCCAACTCTAAAATTTGGGAGTCTATATATTACATGCCGAATAAAAGGTCTGGTCAAAGAATGCTGTCAGAAGCAGGAGAAAGCTTCCCTAGTTTTAAGGCAATTGAGTCTGAGGGAAGGTTGGCAAATCCCAAAAGACATAATAATTAAATGAAGTAGATCAATGTCAGTCTATCCCAACATAAAAGCTTTCCAAAACTATTGGCTGGGACTTTTACAATTGTTTTTCTATGACAAGCCAATTGGATTGGATTGAATTGGATTTTACAGCTGAATTATATAAGTGATAAAATAGCTATCTAGGCTGCCCCTTTGTCAGCAGCTCTGAACAGACAGTGGTTGGGAGGAGTGGACTGATCAGCTCCAAAATGCAGTCCTCTTTTTCTTTCTTTCTTTTCTTTTTTTTTTTTATTTGTTCACTTATTTTTTTTAATTAATTTATTTTAATTGGAGGCTAATTATTTTACAATATTGTGGTGTTTTTTGCCATACATTGACATGAATCAGCCATGGGTGAACATGTGTCCCCCCATACTGAACCCCCCTCCCACCTCCCTCTCCACCCATCCCTCTGGGTTGTCCCAGAGCAACAGCTTTGAGTGCCCTGCTTCATGCATCAAACTTGCACTGGTCATCTATTTTACATATGGTAATATACATGTTTCAATGCTATTCTCACAAATCATCTCACCCTTGCCTTCTCCCACATAGTCCAAAAGTCTATTCTTTACATCTTTGTCTCTTTTGCTGTTTTGTGTATAGTGTCATCATTGCCATCTTTCTAAATTCCATATATATGCATTAATATACTGTATTGGTGTTTCTCTTTCTGACTTACTTCACTCTGTATAATAGGCTCCAGGTTCATCCACCTCATTAGAACTGACTCAAATGTGTTCCTTTTTATAGCTGAGTAATATTTCATTGTGGATACGTACCACAACTTCCTTATCCATTCGTGTGCTGATGAACATCTAAGTTGTTTCCATGTCCTAGCTATTGTAAACAGTGCTGCCATAAACATTGGGGTACACATGTCTCTCTTTTTCTGCTGCTCTGTCCTCGTTATGTCTCATCCAAGTGCACAACTCAGAATCTTACAACCTGCCACACATGTTCCCTCCTCTCAGCCTCTGGCCATATGATTCCTTCTCCTTAGAATGTCACTTTCCTTCTCAGGTTAATAAAATATTGCCCACTCATTAAAAAATGTCTGAATATGAGCCACCCCATTCTAATATGTTTGGAGAACATCATTTTCATGAAACATCATCCACAATAGGCCAATGGCTATAATGATACTCATTTTTGCAATGAAGGACTTATTTGTCTTTGGTATATTACCACGCCAGAGTCTGTCTGCAAAGGAAGAGGCAAGAAGTAGAGAGAATCCCCCATTCTTTGGTCGCAATTCTAAAATCTCTCCAACATTACTCCTTCTACTCCCCCACAAGAATCTTTTGTTTCTGCAGATCCTTGAAAGAACTAGTGGCTTCCTCTAGAGCTCTAAGGTTCTGTGGAAATTGTCGCACCCCAAATAACTATCTTCTTCTATCTCTTAAGAGTAGATTTCTTGGGATTTGCCAGTGGTCCAGTGGTTAAGACTTCTCCTTCCAATGCAGGGGATGTGGATTCAATCCCTGATCAGAGAGCTGACATCCCACATGCTTCAGTGGCCAAAAAAACCAAAACTTAAAACAGAAGCAATACTGTAACAAATTCAATAAAGACTTTTAAAATGGTCCACAAAAAAAAAATAAATAAAAAAGATTTCTCTTTGGTGTCAAGCTGCTTTTTGCTAATATTTATGGGCTTGGGTAGAATTTACATTCAAAATGTGGGTCACATTTCTTCTACTGTTATCTTGATAACAGGATTGTCATCTTAAATTTTCAATCATGCTTTCAAAATTTCCCCTTTACATTTTGAGTTGTTTTTACATCATTGAATTCTGAGCTCTGGCACCTTGAACTGGTGCACTTGTCATTTTCAAGCACTACTTTAGTAGCCATAGCTGTAGAGCTTGAGGAACATTCTCAGGTCAGAAAGCAACAAAATCCAAATTTTACAGCTGCAAGTTTTAGAGTAAATTGTTATCTGTATTCTGGGTGCTCGTAGAGGTTTTTCAGTGCCTTTAAGTAATTGCTTTCAATCATGACATTTCTGTCATTGTTATCTGTGTGAGGGTTTATATTACTGCTTCATTCTTCTGACATTAGCATCCCTAAGTATTTTAGGGCTGAGAAAACAGAGACCTACTCTGTGCACTCAATAAAAAGCACAGAATGGCATGAACAAGGAAAAAGGATGAGCCAGAATACAGTTGAAAATTGTTGCACCCCAAATCCTTATCTTCTTAATTAATTAAAATTTCAAACCAGTCCCAAACCCTGAGGTCAGCACCTCACTCTATCAGTGCAAGGGAGAAAGCAGGAATGACTACATGGTTCTCTTATGTACTAGAAATAAGAAAAGGTACAAATCATGACTTACAATCAATTTTTAAAATATAACACAAGCAGACCCACCATTGCATGAAAGGCATAGACTTCCTCCTCTATTTCGAGATAAAATCTGGATTTAAACAATAAGAATGATTACTGGAAATGAAGAATATGGAAAAGAAAGAATACAAAGAACCAGAGAAGTATCAACCCTTCTGGGAAAGTAAATCAGGATGAAATAGATGTGAGAGTTATCTGTCAAAGCATTTAATGTAGCTATTATTAACTCCCAAGAAGTAAAGGCAAATATTCTGGAAATAAAAGGAAAGATTAAAAGAAAAGAAATAAAAGTTATAGAGAACAACCAAATGGAAAGTATAAAACTTAAAAATAAAATAACAACAAAAAAAATCAAACTAAAAACCTTAACAGGATGGGCTCAATGAAGATGGATCAATGGAAATTATTCAATATGAATGATAGAATAAAAGGATTTTTTAAAAAAATGAACAGAGGCTCAATGACATATGGGACAAAACCAAAAGTTATGACTTTTCTGTCACTAGAGTCCCAGGAGAGGGCTTCTGTGGTACAGAACAAGTATTTGAAGACATACTGACTGAAAACTTCCCAAATTTGGCCTCAGATATAAACCTACATATTCAAAAAAAATTCAGGGAACCCCAAACAGGGTAAACCCGAAGAAAATAATGCTCTGGAAAATCATCATCAAATTGCTCAAAATATTAATAGGAGCCAGAGAAAAACTATCCTTTATTTAGAAAGGAATAATCATTTGAATCATGAAGCATTTGTCTCTCATCAGAAATCAAAGAAGCCAGAAAAATATGGCTTAATCTTTTTCACGTGCTAAAAAGAAAGAACTCTTGATCCAGAGCTCTATATCCAGTGAAAATATTATTCAGGGGTAGAGGTTAAATAAAGAACATCTCAAAAGAAAAAAACTAAGAGAATATGATGCCAGCAGATCTGCTCTAAAGAAATTGGTAAATGACTTTAATCCGTTAAAAAAGAAATAAAATCAGAAGGAAATATGGAATGTCAGAAATAACAGGAAAGTAACAGAAATGTTAAAAATCAGGTAAATGTTACAGTTTTTTTGTCTTTTGAGTTTTTTAATATATATCTAATGGTTGAAAAAAATTAGAACATTTACTGATGAGATTTTTAAAGCATATAAATGTGATACATGAGACAATTACAGTAGTAAAAGAAAAATGGAAACAAATCTATATGCTTGATATATATATATTATATTTTATATATTAGGGATATATATATATCTTAAATAAACCACTAAGAAACATATACAAAGATATATAGTCAAAACCAGAATGGATAAAATGAAATGAATACTAAAAATGTTTTTTTAAAAAAAGAAATTTAACAACACAAAATACTACAACAAAAAACAAAGAGAACAAAAAGAGAGCAAATAAATAGTAGATTTAAATTCAATTCTAACAATAATTGCATTGAATTTAAATGATCTAAACACATCAATTAAAAGACAAAGGCTGTCAGAATGGATGAAAAAATATCACCCAATTATATGTACTCCAAAAAGAAAACTCTCTTCAAATATGATGGTATACATAGATTAAAAGTAAAAGGATAGAAAAAGACATATGAACTCAGTATTAAGTGCAAACTCAATAATGATACCAAAAGGTGAAAAGAACATTACAAGAAAAACTTACAAACCAGTATCAGTCATGAAATATTTGCCAGAAAATCCTAGAGAAGATACTAGTAAATGGAATCCAGCAATATATAAAAAAGGATAATATATTATCACCAAGTAGGAATAATTTCAATAATGCAAAGTAGGAAAAGAAGCTCCAATATTCAGTATTCAAAACCCTGTGTTACTAGCATAATAATATAGATATCAAAGCAACAGACAGAGCTTAGGAATAAACCGTTTTGGTGATTTTTAAAAAGGATACCAAGGAAATTCAATAGAGTAAAAATCTGGTGAGTGAAAAAGTTGGCTTAAAACTCAACATTCAGAAAACTAAGATCATGGCTAAGATCCGGTCCCATCACTTCATGACAAATAGATGGGCAAACAATGGAAACAGTGACAGACTTTATTTTGGGGGGTTCTGAAATCACTGCAGATGGCAACTGCCACCACGAAATTAAAAGACACTTGCCTCTTGGAAGAAAAGTTATGACTAACCTCAGTTCAGTTCAGTCGCTCAGTCATGTCCAACTCTTTGCAACCTCATGAACCACAGCATGCCAGGCCTCCCTGTACACCACCAACTCCCGGAGGCCACCCAAACCCATATCCATTGAGTCAGTGATGCCATCCAACCATCTCATCCTCTGTTGTCTCCTTCTCCTCCTGCCCTCAATCTTTCCCAGCATCAGGGTCTTTTCAAATGAGTCAGCTCTTCGCATCAGGTGGCCAAAGGATTGGAGTTTCAGCTTCAACATCAAATCCTACCAGTGAACACCCAAGACTGATCTTTAGGATGGACTGGCTGGATCTCCTTGCAGTCTAAGGGACTCTCAAGAGTCTTCTCCAACACCACAGTCCAAAAGCATCAATTCTTCGGTGCTCAGCCTTCTTCACAGTCCAACTCTCACATCCATACATGACCACAGGATAAACCATAGCCTTGACTAGACGGACCTTAGTCGGCAAAGTAATGTCTCTGCTTTTGAATATGCTATCTATGTTGGTCATAACTTTTCTTCCAAGGAGTAAGCGTCTTTTAATTTCATGGCTGCAGTCACCATCTGCAGTGATTTTGGAGCCCAAAAAAATGAAGTCTGACACTGTTTCTACTGTTTCCCCATCTATTTCCCGTGAAGTGATGGGACCAGATGCCATGATCTTCGTTTTCTGAATGTTGAGCTCTAAGTCAACTCTTCCACTCTCCTCTTTCACTTTCATCAAGAGGCTTTTTAGTTCCTCTTCATTTTCTGCTATAAGGATGGTGTCATCTGCATATCTGAGGTTATTGATATTTCTCCCGGCAATCTTGATTCCAGCTTGTGCTTCTTCCAGTCCAGCGTATCTCATGATTTACTCTGCATATACGTTAAATAAGCAGGGTGACAATATACAGTCTTGATGTACTCCTTTTCCTATTTGGAACCAGTCTGTTGTTCCATGTCCAGTTCTAACTGTTGCTTGCTGACCTGCATACAGATTTCTCAAGAGGCAGGTCAGGTGGTCTGGTATTCCCATCTCTTTCAGAATTTTCCACAGTTTATTGTGATCCACACAGTCAAAGGCTTTGCATTGTCAATAAAGCACAAATAGATGTTTTTATGGAACTCTCTTGCTTTTTCGATGATCCAGCGGATGTTGGCAATTTGATCTCTGGTTCCTCTTCCTTTTCTAAAACCAGCTTGAACATCAGGAAGTTCACGGTTCATGTATTGCTGAAGCCTGGCTTGGAGAATTTTGAGCATTACTTTACTAGCATGTGAGATGAGTGCAATTGTGCATTAGTTTGAGCATTCTTTTGCATTGCCTTTCTTTGGGATTTGAATAAAAACTGACCATTTCCAGTCCTGTGGCCACTGCTAAGGTTTCCAAACTTGCTGGCATAGTGAGTGCAGCACTTTCACAGCATCATCTTCCAGGATTTGAAATAGCTCAACTGGAATTCCATCACCTCCACTAGCTTTGTTTGTAGTGATGCTTTCTAAGGCCCACTTGACTTCACATTCCAAGATGTTTGGCTCTAGGTGAGTGATCATACCATCATGATTTTCTGAGTTGTGAAGATCTTTTTGTACAGTTCTTCTGTGTATTCTTGCCACCTCTTCTTAATATCTTCTGCTTCTGTTAGGTCCCTACCATTTCTGTCCTTTGTTGAGCCAATGGGACTGGTGATAGAAGTAAGGTTTGATGCTATGAAGAGCAATATTGCATAGGAACCTGGAATGTTAGGTCAATGAATCAAGGCAAATTGGAAGTGGTCAAACAGGAGATGGCAGGAATGAACATTGACATTCTAGCAATCAGTGAACTAAGATGGACTAGAATGGGTGAATTTAACTCAGATGACCATTATATCTACTACTGTGGGCAGGAGTCCCTTAGAAGTAATGGAGTAGCCATCGCAGTCAACAAGAGAGTCTGAAATGCAGTACTTGGATGCAATCTCAAAAATGATAGAATGATCTCTGTTCCTTTCTAAGGTAAACCATTCAACATCACGGTAATCCAAGTCTATGCCCCAACCAGTAATGCTGAAGAAGCTGAAGTTGAACAGTTCTATGAAGACCTACAAGACCTTCTAGAACTAACACCCAAAAAAGATGTCCTTTTCATTATAGGGGACTGGAATGCAAAAGTAGGAAGTCAAGGAAGATGGCAATGACGACCCTGTATGCAAGACAGGGAAAGAGACACAGATGTGTATAACGGACTTTTGGACTCAGAGGGAGAGGGAGAGGGTGGGATGATTTGGGAGAATGCCATTCTAACATGTATACTATCATGTGAATTGAATCGCCAGTCTATGTCTGACGCAGGATGCAGCATGCTTGGGGCTGGTGCATGGGGATGACCCAGAAAGATGTTATGGGGAGGGAGGTGGGAGGGGGGTTCATGTTTGGGAATGCATGTAAGAATTAAAGATTTTAAAATTTAAAAAATAAAAAACTAAAAAAAAAAAAAAAAGAAAGAAACAACTGGAGTAACAGGCAAATTTGGCCTTGGAGAACAGAATGAAGCAGGGCAAAGGCTAATGGAGTTCTGCCAAGAGAATGCACTGGTCAGAGCAAACACCCTCTTCCAACAACACAAGAGAAGACTCTACACATGGACATCACCAGATGGTCAACACCGAAATCAGATTGATTATATTCTTTGCAGCCAAAGATGGAGAAGCTCTATACAGTCAGCAAAAACAAGATCAGGAGCTGACTGTGGCTCAGATCATGAACTTCTTACTGCCAAATTCAGACTTAAATTGAAGAATGTAGGGAAAACCACTAGACCGTTCAGGTGTGACCTAAATCAAATCCCTTATGACTATACAGTGGAAGTGAGAAATAGATTTAAGGGACTAGATCTGATAGACAGAGTGCCTGATGAACTATGGACAGAGGTTTGTGACACTGTATGAGAGACAGGAATCAAAACCATCCCCAAGAAAAGGAAATGCAAAAAAGCAAAATGGCTGTCTGAGGAGGCCTTACAAATAGCTGTGAAAATAAGGGAAGCAAAAAGCAAAGGAGAAAAGGAAAGATATACCCATTTGAATGCAGAGTTCCAAAGAATAGCAAGGAGAGATAAGTAAGCCTTCCTCAGTGATCAATGTAAAGAAATAGAGGAAAACAATAGAATGGGAAAGACTAGAGATCTCTTCAGGATAATTAGAGATACCAAGGGAACATTTATGCAAAGATGACCAACCTAGACAGCATATTAAAAAGCAGAGACATTACTTTGCCAACAAAGGTCTGTCTAGTCAAAGCTATGGTTTTTCCAGTAGTCATGTATAGATGTGAGAGTTGGACTGTAAAGAAAGCTGAGCGCCGAAGAATTGATCCTTTTGAACTGTGGTGATGAAGACACTTGAGAGTCCCTTGGACTGCAAGGAGACCCAACCAGTCCATCCTAAAGGAGATTAGTCCTGGGTGTTCATTGGAAGGACTGATGTTGAAGCTGAAACTCCAATACTCTGGCCACCTGATATGAAGAACTGACTCATTTGAAAAGACCCTGATGCTGGGAAAGATTGAAGGCATGAGGAGAAGGGGGTAAAAGAGGATGAGATGGTAGGATGGCATCACTGACTCGATGGTCATGAGTTTGAGTAAACTTTGGGTGTTGGTGATGGACAGGGAAGCCTGGCATGCTGCAGTCCATGGGGTAGAAAGAGTCAGAGAGGACTGAGCGACTGAACTGAACTGAACTGACTGAAATATCTTTTCAATAAATGATGATGGGATGATTTTTCATCCACATGAAAAAGGATGGAACCAGACTTTTACCTTATAAAGTACATAAAAATTAACTTTAAATGGGTCACAGACCTAAATGCAAGTTAAAACTGAAAATCTTGGAAGAAAAATATAAACATAAGTCCTTGTGTGACCTGGGTTTAGGCAAAGCCTTCTTAGATATGATGCCAAAAACTAGTGACAGAAGAAAATATTAGATAAATTAAACTTCATCAACACTGAAAATTGTGTGCTTTAAAGGATACCATCGTTTTAAGGGAAACTGGGATTTGTTTCAGTAAGATGTGGTAAGACATGTGGACACTTCAAGGACTGTCATGAAGGAAGAAATTTATACTCACAGATCCCTAGAAATAAGAGGCATGATATGCCATGCAGGGAGCCATATGGGGAAGCAAGAGCTTGGTCCAGAGGCATGGGAAGCAAGAGAATATATAGCCAAAAGCCTTGACTGTAGTTGCCATGGGAAGGAGTGGGTAAAGCAGGGTAAGGAGGCTCTGGGGCATAGGAGTTGTGCCTAGTTATCTAACACCTGCCCCAGGGCAATCCACTCCAGCACTCTTGCCTGGAAAATCCCATGGACGGAGGATAGGCTACAGTCCATGGGGTCACAAAGAGTTGGACACGACTGAGCAACTTCACTTTCAGGATGATAAAACAGAAGAATAGTGCAGCTTGGAGTATAAGAACCACATAGAAGAGCTGGCTGAGGGTGTGGGCTCTGGAGTTTGTATATAAAAGGCATGTTTAGAGGAAATCATTTACTATCTCCAGGAATTGACTAGCCCCAGGATGAGCAGAACTTCTAGAGTCAGCAAGGCCCCCAAGATGCCAAAACATCAGAAATACATAAAATTTAAAAGCATGATAATACACATCAACAAAGAGAAAAGACAACTCAGAGAATGGGAGAACTAGTTGCATTTATTTGTCTTATAAGAGCTTTCTATAGAATATTTTAAAATCTCTCCCATGTCAAAAAGAAAACGATCAGTAACCCAGTCTCAAAATGGGCAAAAAAATATGAATAGATACTTCACCAAAGATATAGGAAAGATAAATAAGTACATGAAAAGATGGTTTTGTTGTTGTTGTTTGTTTATTATTTGGCTAGTTGTGGCATGTGGGATCTTTCATTATGACACACAAGCTATCTAGTTGTGGCAGGTGGGCTTAGTTGCCCTGCAGCATGTGAAATCTTAGTTCCCAGACCAGGAATTGAACCTATACCCCATGTATCAACAGGCAGATTCTTAACCACTGGACCACCAGAGAAGTCTCACAAAAGATGTTTAACCTCATTGGTCTTTCTGTGTACTCACTCACTCAGTCATGTGTGATTCTGTGACCCCATGGACTATCTGTCCATGGAATTCTCCAGGCAAGAATACTGAAGTGGGTGCTATTTCCTATTCCAGAAGATCTTCCTAGCCCAGAGATTGAACCTACATCTCCTGCATTGGCAGGCAGATACTTTACCATTGTGCCATCTGGGAAAACATTGGCCTTTAGGAAAATGCAAATTGAAACTTCAATATTATTACATAACCATTAGAATGATTATAATAAAAAAGAAAGATTATAACTGTTAGTGAGAATAGAGAGAAACTGAAACCATCATAGTTTCAAAAATTTAAACACAGAGTTAGCATATCACTTATCAACTCCACTCTTATGGATATATACTCAAGAGAACTGAAAACTTGTACACAAAAGTTTATAAGAGCATCGTTCATAATAACCAAGAAGTGGAAACTCCAAATATCCATAAACCAATGAATGAATAAACAAAATGTGGTCTACCCATACAATAAGATATCATTTAATAGTTGTAAAATTGGATTGTGGTTGATGTTTGCAAAACTCTATATGAATTTACTAAAAATCATTGGTTTGTACACTTAAAACAGGCAAATTCTGTTAGGTAAATTATACCTCAATAACGTTACATGACAACGTTTCTGTATGCAAGACATACTCCTACAACAAAATCATTCAGAAAGACAAAAAATAAAGGGATAGATAGACAAAAGTTCACCAGACAAATGGAAGGCAAAAGAAAGTGTAGCGATCCTGATATCACATAAAGTAGAATTCAATCCCCAAAGTATTAAACATGGCAAAGAAGGAGAATTGTGCACCAGCAGCCACATTTTTGAAGCAAGAACTAAAAGAATTCAAGGAGTCATAGATAAACATTCACTAATAATAGGAGATTTTAATAAACCATTTCAGTGTAATACAAATCAAGTGTAAAATAGTATGGATGGAGATAGAATGTACATATTGATTAGGAAACAAACTGGCAAGACAGGTATTTTGAACATATGTTGAAGTCTACACCATGATAATAGTGTCCATGACACAATCACAAACACTAATCATTTATCAGATCACAAACAATATCTCAGTAAGTTCCATAAAATGTGACCATCACAAGCAACATTCTCTGATTAAAAACGCAATCACAACTAGAAAATTTTAACAAAAACAAAAATAGAAAGCCCCTTTTACTTAAAACTTTAGAGGTCTCCTATTAAACAACTTCCGTGTGAAATGAGAACTACAAACTGCAATTACAGAATTAAAAAATAATTACAATAAACCACAACATATAAGAATCCATGGAATACATTTGAAGAAGTGATCCAGGGGGAGAGGAAATGTTTGCATTAAACATTTTTATTCAGATAATTGAAAAAAACAAAACATTGACTTAAGACAGCAGCTCATAAAACTAGAAAAATAATTTTTTAAAGTGAACCAAAAGAAAGCAAAAAGGGCATAATAAAGATAAAAACAGAAATTAATGAAGAAGAGATTAGAAAAACAGTGGGCCTGAAAAATTAAAAATGGAGAAAGGGCACACAAATATACAAAATAAGAAAAGATAAGAGGGAAATCACCCCTGAAATAAAAGAAATTTTAAAAATCTTGTGCAACTCTATGTTAACTAATATGAAACCAAATTTTAAAACCTAGAGGAAATGAATAATTTCCTAAGGAAACCCAAGTTACCAAAATTGACACTGTTAGAGTTAGAAAGTTGAAACAGACCAATTTCTATAGAAGGAATACGTAACAGGAAGTTACTAGCAGACAACTACACACACACACACACACAAAACAGACCAGATGATTTCAAGGGGAAAAAGATAAAATTACATCCATATCTCACTCCACAGTCAAAAAAATAGATTTCAAATGGATTAGAGAGCTAAATGTAAAAAATGAAACCATGCAAGTATACTACAAGGAAACATGGGGAATTTCTCTTTAACCTTGGTATGACTCAAATTACAGAGGCAATTAATTAACTAAATTAATAAATTTGATCACTTCTTCAAAATTTGCATGGCAAATGTACCATAAACAAAGTCAAAAGACAACTGGCAAATGGGTAAATTTTGCAACATATACCACAGGTGAAGGATTAATAAACTTAATATATGACATAGAGTGGGTCAAGGGAGAATTACTATCAAGTTAAAGTTAGGAGGAGCCTGGAGGAGAGACATATTTAGGTCTGCACCTTGGGAATAATACTAAGTTGGCTTGATGCAAGTAGATTAGAAAGGCAGGGAGAGGGGTTCAGAAGCATTTTTAAGTAATCTATCTGAGACAAAATGGTGATTCAAACTAAGAAAGTGACTATGAGGATTAAGAAGGAAAGATGAATTAAGAGCTGTTGAAGAGGCAGAATTTACTGGAATTTATAAACTAAATTGATGTAGGTGAGTTGGGAGTCATGGGAGAAATCTGAGATTTCAACATAGGCAGTGAGGTAGGTGGTAGTGTCACAGAGAATGTAAAGAATGCAAACCTTTAAATTCTTTCTCAGGATTAAAAATATGGTGACCTTTAGGACCTCATGGACTTCTTTAACTCTCCAGGCTCCTCAGTCTATGGAATTTTCCAGGGAAGAATACTGGAGTGGGTAGCCATTCCCTTCCCCAGGGGATCTTCCAACCCAGGGATTGAACCCAGGTCTCCTGCATTACAGGCATATTCTTTACCTCTGAACCACCAGGGAAGCCCTACATTGACTATAAAGTACTATTCATAATGCGTAATGACAGATCTGAATTCAATTGCACAACTTCCTAGCTTTGCAACTCTAGACAAGTTTCTTAACCTTTCTTTGCCTCAATCTGCTCTCAGAAAAAAAAAAAGAGAGAGAGAGTAATAATATGAACCTAGTAACATTTTATGAGAACTAGAGATAAGAGACACGACTGAGTGACTTCACTTTCACTTTTCACTTTCATGCATTGGAGAAGGAAATGGCAACCCACTCCAATGTTCTTGCTGGAGAATCCCAGGGATGGGGGAGCCTCATGGGCTGCTGTCTATGGGGTCGCACGGAGTCGGACATGACCGAAGCGACTTAGCAGCAGCAGCAGCCGAGATAAGAGAAGTAAAGTGTTTTGAGTGATCCCTACCATATACTGAGAACATGTTAAATTATAGCTTAAACAAAAGGCAACACCGTTAGTTTCATGCCTCTAAATTAGGTCAGATTTGCCCTTGTTTGTCTTGTATTTCTCATAGACTGCTTGCCCTAGAAGAGGGTCTTATACATAATAGATATTCAGTAAAATTATGTATCCAGTCTATGATGGTTGTTTCTTTGGCTCAACCTTTGGTTTTTTTCCCAGCTAATCTGCCCAAAGCTGCTATCCTTTATTTGTTGTTGTTGTTTAGTCATTAAGTCGTCTCCAACTCTGTGACCCTGGGGACTATAGCATGCCAGGCTCCTCTGTCCTCCAGTATCTCCCAGAGTTTGCTCAGATTCATGACCATTGAGTCGGTGATGCTATCTAACCATCTAATCCTCTACTTCCCCCTGCTCCTTTTGCCTTCAATCTTTCCCAGCATCACGAAAAGTCACTTCTTTCCAATGAATTGGCTCTTTGCATCAGGTGGCCAAAGTATTGGAACTTCAGCTTCAGCATCAGTTCAGTTCACTCAGTCGTGTCCAACTCTTTGCAACCCCATGAACCACAGCAAGCCAGGCCTCCCTGTCCATCACCAACTCCCAGAGTTTACCCGAACTCATGTCCATTGAGTTGGTGATGCCATCCAACCACCTCATCCTCTGTCATCCCCTTCTCCTCCTGCCCTCAATCTTTCCCAGCATCAGGATCTTTTCAAATGAGTCAGCTCTTCACATCAGGTGGCCAAAGTATTGGAGTTTCAGCTTCAAAATCAGTCCTTTCAATGAACTCCCAGGAGTGATCTCCTTTAGGATGGAATGATTGGATCTCCTCCTTCCAATAAATATTCAGGGTTGATTTCCTTTAGGATTGATTGGTTTGATCTCCTTTCAGTCCAAGGGCTCTCAAGAGTCTTTTCCAGCACCACAATTCAAAAGCATCAGTTCCTCAGCATTCAGCCTTCTTTATCATTGAACTCTCACATCTGCACATGACTACTGGAAAAAACCATAGCTTTGACTATAATGGACTTTCGTCGGCAAGGTGATGTCTCTGCTTTTTAATATGCCGTCTAGGTTTGTGACTGTTTTCCTTCCAAGGAGCAAATGTCTTTTAATTTAATTTCATGACTGCAGTCACTATCCACAGTGATTTTGGAGCCCAAGAAAGTAGAGTATCTTACTGTTTCCATTGTTTCCCCATCTATTTGCAATGAAGTGATGGGACTGGATGCCATAATCTTAGTTTTTTTAATGTTGAGTTTTAAGCTAGCTTTTTCACTTTCCTCTTTCACCCTCATCAAGAAGCTCTTTGGTTGTGGGGAGGGAGGTGGGAGGGGGGTTCATGTTTGGGAATGCATATACACCCATGGTGGATTCATGTCAATGTATGGCAAAACCAATACAGTATTGTAAAGTAAAATAAAGTAAAAATTAAAATTAAAAAAAATAAAAACCACAAAAAATAAAAATAAAAAAATAAAGAGACCTGGGCTTACTAGGAAAAAAAAAAAAAGAAGAAGAAGAAGCTCTTTGGTTCCTCTTCACTTTCTGCCATTAGAGTGGTATCATCTATATATCTGAGGTTGTTGATATTTCTCCCAGCAGTCTTGATTCCAGCTTGTGTTTCATCCAGCCTGGCATTTTGCATGATGTACTCTGCATATAAGTTAAATAAGCAGGATGACAATTTACAGCCTTGTCATACTCTTTTCCCAGTTTGGAACCAGTCCACCATTCCAAGTAAGGTTCTAACTTGCTTCTTGACCCACATACAGGTTTCTCAGGAGATAGATAAGGTGGTCTGGTATTCCCATCTCTTTAAGAATTTTCCATAGTTTGTTGCAATTCACACAGCCCAAGGCTTTAGCGTAGTCAGTGAAGCAGAAGTAGATGTTTGAAGTAGTACATTGGACACCTTCTGACCTGGGGGGCTCATCTTCCAGTGTCAAATCTTTTTGCCTTTTCATACTATTTGTGAGGTTCTTCTGACAAGAATACTGGAGTAGTTTGCTGTTATTTCCTCCAGTGGACCAGGATTTGTCAGAACTCCACTATGACCCATCTGTCTTGGGTAAACCTTCATGGCATGACTCATAGCTTCATTGAGTTATGCAAGCCCCTTCGCCATGACAAAGCTGTGATGCATGTAGGGGAACCTTCATTTTAAAAGTATTCTTTTTATGCTTATAACCCATCCTCCTTGCTCAAAATTTTTTGCTGAATATGTCTCTCTCACACACAGACAAATGATGACTGATGATGATGACTGACGTCTGAAAACTTGTTGACAACTCCTCCAATCTCCACTCCCAACCCCACACAGGAGTTTTGTTCAACAGTGGAATCTCAGTCCCTGTATGGCTTGGCTCTGATGGAAATTACTGAGGCTGTTGAACTTTTTCTGAAACTGTGGGTGATCTCCAAAACTTCCACCAGAATTAAGAACAGTCAATTAATGACATGGTCAGATAGCTTGAATTTAATCAAAGTGAACCACAGCCACTGAACAGGGCATTTAATTTAATATAAAATATTTAGACAAGAAAAAATGTCAAATCTCAGACATGACTTGTGATTAACAACTCTATAAAAGTAAAGAACAATTTGAAATTTTTTAAAAAATTGAGTGCAAGGGACTAAAACTCAATAGAAAAGTGAGGAGATATATATATATATATATATATATATATATATATATATATATATATATAAAGGCAATTCAGTGAAAAAATAAGATATAAAAGTGTCCCTTAAATACATGAAAAAATGTTCAAATTTGGTACATAATTTGAGAACTGCTCATTAAAACTGAGATACCATTTCTTACCTATCAGAGAGGCAAAAATTTTTTAAGTGTGATGACAAAATCTATTGATGAGCTAGTGGTGAAGCAGTCACTCTTGTACATTGCTGTTTAGAATACTAATCACTGCAATGCTTCCAGAGGGAAATTGGCCATACCTAACATAACCTTTCAACCTAGAAATTCTGATTCTAAGAATTTATATTTGAGGATGAACTTCCAACAATCCAAAAATATACATGTACAAAGATGTTCATTGCAGCATAGTTTGCAATTGCAAAATATTGGCAATAACTGAAATGCCCATAGATAGGAGAATGTGTGAATAAATTGTGCAACATTGGAACAATGGAGTCTTATACAGCCATTAAAAAAAGAATGAAGAATTGATACACAGTGTTTTCCACAACATACTGCCCAAGAGAAGAAAATTGAAGCACAGCAGGGCAGGGAAAAAGGCTTCCAAGAATGTGTTTCTCCATAAAAGCAAGGAGAATGCTGCAAAAACTGTCAAAGTCAACTTTTTCAGAAAGCTGGAAATTTATGTAAATCTTGCAACAACCCAAGGAGAATTTAAGAAAAAAGACGAATCTTGGTAAGTTTGGTGGTGCTTTAACTAACCCTAACTCCATTCTCCTCCCTTAGCTCTTCAGTAGGTTTGAAAGGCAATCCTTCACGACTAAAATAGTTCTGAAAACCAGAAGCCTAGTGGCCACTGGCTAAGAGGTTTGGAGTAACACAAAATTCTTTGCATGGGTTTTAGTGGGTTGTGTCTTTCAAGGAATTGGTCCATTTCATCTGCTTAACAAAGTTATGAGCATAGAAGCATTCATGTGTGTGTGTGTGTGTGTGTGTGTGTATACACTCTATATATGTACTATGCGCTCATGCTCAGTCACTCTTCATGACTCTATGGACTGTAGCCACCCAGGCTCCTCTATCCATTGGATTCTCCAAGCAAGAATACTGGAGTGAGCTGCCATGCCCACCTCCAGGGGATCTTCCCAACCCAAGGACTGAACCCATGTCTCCTGCACTGCAAGTGGATTCTTTACTGCTTAGCCAGTGGGAAAGTCCCATATATGTACTATATATACATACTGTGTGTAAGTGTGTGTGTGTGTGTGTGTGTGTGTGTGTATGTGATGGAATACTACTCATAAAAAGAATGAAAATTTGCCATTTGCAACAACATGGATGGACTTGGAGCATATTATGTTTAGTGAAATGAGTCAGAAGAGAAAGACAAATATTGTATGATATTATTTATATTGTGGAATCTAAAAAAATAAAACAAAGTATTGAATATAACAGAAAAGAAACAGACTCACAAATATATAGAACAAACTAGTGGTTACCAGTTGGTGGCAGAGAGGGAGTGCAATATAGGGGTAGAGGATAAAGAGGTACAAAATATGTATAAAATAAATTAGCTAAAAGGATATATTGGAATATAGAAATATTGTATAATAACTATAAATGGAATATAGCTTTTGAAATTATGATTCATTATATTGTACACTTGAAACATAATATAATATTGTACATAAACTATACTCAATTTTAAAAAATAGTATTGAACACTTTAAAATGATGAAATTTATAGTAAATGAGGGCTTCCCTGGTGGCTCAGAGGTTAAAGCATCTGCCCGCAATGCGGGGGACCTGGATTCGATCCCTGGGTCAGGAAGATCCCCTGGAGAAGGAAATGGCAACCCACTCCAGTATTCTTGCCTGGAGAATCCCATGGATGGAGGAGCCTGGTGGGCTACAGTCCATGGGATCGCAAAAAGTCGGACACGACTGAGTGAATTCACATAGTAAATGAATTATATCTCAACAAGAATATATGTGTGTATATATCTACTATAGAAGATGTTTAAAATGTGTCTTTTCATATTTGTATTTTTATTTTGTTAGCAAAATTGCATACTATTTTTATTATCTGCTTTTTCAGCTTAATATCGACTGAATATGTTCCACATCATTAAATGTTTCTATGACAAATTTTAAAAATTACTAATACGTCCAACAACACACATGCCTCTCAAAAGCATAATGTTTACCAAATCTAATCAGATTCAAAAGCATACGTGCTATTCTATTCTTCTTAATGAAATTTAAAATGTACAAAACTAATCTGTGATATTAATGGTTAGACTAGTGGTCAATTTTTGCAAAGTTACTGACCAGGTTAAAGGGCCTTTTGGAGTACTAGAAGCATTCTATATCTTCATCTGGAAGATGGTAAAATAAAAACATGCATATAAGTAAAAATCCACTTATCTTTACACTTAACATGTGTTCATATCATTGTATAGAAACTATAGTTCAATTAAAAACAACAAACATTGTGGCGTTGGTTCAAGACAAGACAAACAGTCTATGGAACAGACCAGATAGTTCACAAACAACTTGATGATAGACAGATAATTTTTATTTCTGTGTGATTAACTATTTTACAACAAAATCTCCACTACAGTTCAGTTGGGCAAAGGACAGTCTTTTCAATAAATGGTGATTAAATGAGAATATGAACCTTCACTATATACAAAAAAGAAGACTGACCCCCTACTTCACACCAAATGCAGAGAATTAACTTGAGATTAAGCAAAGACTCAAATGTTAAAGGTAAAATAATAAAGTTTCCAAAAGAAAATGAGGAGAATATATTCATTATATTAGAATAATCAGAAATTTCTTAAACAGATAGCATAGTCATAAAAGCAAAAAACTAATAAATTGCACTTCATATTATTAAAGACTTTTGCTCATCAAAAGATACGAGAGAGGGAACGCAAACCACAGATGGAGAAGATATTCTTGAAATATATTTATTCATATCCAGAATATATAATATAAAGAATTTCTACTTCCAATAAGAAAACAGTAACCTCAAGTTTAAACCAGTCAAAATATTTGAATGAACTGTTCACTTTTAGAATATCCAAATGGTCAATGATCATATGAGAATATGGTCAACAACATTATTCATTAAAGAATTGAAAACTGCAAATACAATGAAATAGCAGTAGACAACCCAGTAGAACAGCTAAAATTAAAATGGCTGCCTGGATGTGAGGTGAATTGGGGGGAGAATGGATACATGTATATTTATGACAGTCTCTGCTTTTCACCTGAAACTATCACAATGTTATTAATCGGCTTTACCCCAATACTGGATTCCCTAGTGGCTCAGACAGTAAAGAATCTGCCTGCAGTGCAAGAGACCTAGGTTCGATTCCTAGGTCAGGAAGATTTCCTAGAGAAGGGAATGTCCACTCACTTCAGTACCCTTGCCTGGAACATTCTATGGACAGAAGAGCCTGGCAGGCTTCAGTCCATGGGGTCTCAAAGAGTCAGACATGACTGAGCAGCTAACACTATACAAAATAAAAAGTAAAAAAATAAAGTTCTGAAAATGCTGAATGTTGGCAAGAATACAGAGCATATTGAAATTAATGCATGGCTAGTGAAAATACAAGCTGTTTCAACCACTTTGGAAAACTATTTGACAGTGCTTACTAAAACTAATGGAGAAGGAAATGGCAACCCATTCCAGTACTATTGCCTGGAAAATCCCATGGAGAGAGGAGCCTGGTAGGCTACAGTCCATGGGGTCGCAGAGTTGGACACGACTGAGTGACTTCACTTTCTTTTCACTTTTCACTAAAACTAAATACATATATACTCACAACTCAGTTATTTCAATCCTAGGTATATTTCCAAGAGCAATGAGTTCATATATGTACTACAAGAATGTTCATTAACAACTTTCTTCATAATAGCTACAAACTAGAATATACTCCAAATGTCCATCTATAGTAGAATTGATAAGAAGTTATTATACTCAATATAACAGAATTCTACACAGTGATAAAATGGATGGACTGCTTCTACCCAAAGTGATAAGAGTAAACCTCACAGACAAAATGGTAAGCAAAAGAAGCCAGATACAAGAGAGTATATTCCATATACCTCCATTGAAATAAAATATAAGAACCAGCAAAATTAAGCTGGCATAATGGAACATTCTAAGTGCTGGAGATGTTTTATATCTTGATGTGTGTGGTGGTTACATAGATGTGTACATATGTAAACATTCATTGAGCTTTACACTGAAGATTTATGTACTTCACTATAGGTAAAATTATAATTAAATTGACATGCACAAAAATCTATATAGAAGCATTTTTCATAGTAGTCCCAAGTCATAAACAACCCAAAAGTCCATCAATAATACAGTCAATCAGTAACTTATAGTATATTCATACTGTTCAGTTCAGTTCAGTCGCTCAGATATGTCCGACTCTTTACGACCCTGTGGACTGCAGCACACCAGGCTTCCCTGTCCATCACCAACTCTCGGAGCTTGCTCAAATTCACGTCCATCGAGTCAGTTTTGCCATCCAACTAACTCATCCTCTTTTGTCCCCTTCTCCTCCTGCCTTCAATCTTTCCCAGCATCAGGGTATTTTCTAATGAGTCAGTTCTTCGTATCAAGTGGCCAAAGTATTGGAGCTTCAGCTTCAGCATCAGTCCTTCCAATGAATATTTAATATTGATTTCTTTTAGGATTGACTGGTTTGATCTCCATACAGTCTGAGGGGCTCTCAAGAGTTTTAGAGCACTACATAAATATGGAAAATCACCCCAAACTACTGATACAAAAACATGAAGGAATCTCAAAGACATAATTAATTGAGCAAAAGAAGCCAGACTAACGAATTAACATTTCCACTAGTCAATGTATTTCCAAAAGAATTAAAATCAGATGCTCAAATACTTGTAAATCAATGTTCATAACAGCCAAAAAAGTGTAAATAGCCCAAATGTCCATCAATGAATGAGTAGACTAACATAATATGATGTACTCAGTCATAAAAATAATGATGTACTAACACCTGCTACAACATGGATGAACCCTGAAAACATTATGTTCAGTGAAAGAAATCAAACACAAAAGGAGAAATATTAATAATATATGATTCTATTTATATTAATATCAGGTACCTAGAATAGGCAAATCCATAGAGACAGAAAGAATTAACAGTAGATTTTAATTTCTTGGGCTGCAAATCACTGCAGTGACTGCAATCATGAAATTAAGATGCTTGCTCCTTGGAAGAGAAGTTGACCAACCTAGCCAACATATTAAAAAGCAGAGACATCATTTTGCTGACAAAGGTCCATATAGTCAAGGCTATGGTCTTTCTAGTAGTCATGTATGGATGTGAGAGCTGGCCCATAAAGAAAGTTGAGTGCCAAAGAATTTGTGCTTTCAGACTGTGGTGCTAGAGAAGACTCTTGAGAGTCCCTTGGACTGCAAGGAGATCAAACCAGTCCATCCTAAAGGAAATCAGTCCTGAATATTCATTGGAAGGACTGAGGCTGAAGCTCCAATACTTTGGCCACCTGATGCAAGAAAAAAAAACCAACTTACTGTAAAAGACCCCTATGCTGGGAAAGACTGAGGGCAGGAGGAGGAGGTGGACAAAGGATGAGAAGGTTGAATGGCATCCCTGACTTAATGGTCATGAGTTTGAGCACGCTTCAGGAGATAGTGAAGGACAGGGAAGCCTGGTGTGCTGCCAGTCCATGGGGATCACAGAGAGTCGGACATGACTTAGCAACTGAACAACAACAGCAATTTAACGGCTACAGAGTTTATGTTTGGGGTGATGAAGAAGTTCTGGAAATGAACAGTGGTGATGATTGCACAACACTGTGAATGTATTTAATGCCACTGAACTGCACGCTTAAAATGGCTAAAATGGTAAATCTTTTTAAATTTCTATTTTTGTTGAAGGATAATTGCTTTACAGAATTTTGTTGTTTTCTGTCAAACCCCAACAAGAATTAGCCATAGATATACATATATCCCCTCCCTTTTGACCCTCCCTCCCAAATTTTATGTTGTAAATATTTTATCACTATTTAAAAAAAGAAACTGGACAAAAATGCATGGTGCATGTTTCCATTTATATGAAGCTCTGCTGCTGCTGCTGCTAAGTCACTTCAGTCGTGTCCGACTCTGTACGACCCCATAGACGGCAGCCCACCAGACTCCCCCGTCCCTGGGGCTCTCCAGGCAAGAACACTGGAGTGGGTTGCCATTTCCCTCTCCAGTGCATGAAAGTGAAAAGTGAAAGTGAAGTTGCTGAGTCGTGTCCGACTCTTCATGACCCCATGGACTGCAGCCTACCAGGCTCCTCCGTCCATGGGATTCTCCAGGCAAGAATACTGGAGTGGGGTGCCATTGCCTTCTCCAATGAAGCTCTAGAACAGGCAAAATTAATGTTTGGTGATAGAGGTCAGGATAGTGTTTGCCTTTGGTTGGAGTAATGACTAGAAGGATGTAAAAGGAAGCCTTCTGGAGGGTCAGAGTGGTCATTACACGGATGTATACCTATGTAAAAGCATTGCTAAATTTTCGCTTTACAGTACATACATTATATATTCATTTAAAAAGAAAATCAAGAGGAGTAGAAATTGGGGAAAGCAGTCATTTAAAATTTACTTCCATTTCTTTATCCCTTGTTCCTGGAGACAGGCTCACCTGGAGGCAGATTCTCTCTTTGGGGAAGTTAGTAAGTTTGGCCCTTCCATTACCGCTTGTTGAAAACCAGAAGCTTTGCATTGTCCTGGGGACAGCTACAAAACACTTAAACCTGATCACAGAGATTCAGTGTCTTGCCTTGGCCACTCATGGTGGGCATGGCTAGTTAGAGATATGTTTACAAGGCTTCTTGACTTTGGGAGTGGAGAGGGACAGAATAAGAGAAAGGGGAGCAGAGAAAAATTTTTCTTGGCTATGTATAAACTGGAGGCACCATACTTCAACTGATGCTTGTTCCCATGGGAGTAGATTATGGGGGTGGAGGTGGGGAGGCAGGAATGACGAACACATCTTGCTGGTTAGCAAAGTGGCTGAAGTGGCTGCTTTCATGAGACTTTGTGAGAGACACTCTGGACATAAGTAGTGTTGCCAGGCACCTCAGGGCAGAGTGTGAAACAAGGTTGTAAAAATATGCCAGTAGTTTTTTTTTTTCACCTCTCCTGTCACCTCTCAGAATCCTGCACCCAGTTGGGAGCATCGTGACCCAGCACCCTT
This sequence comes from Ovis canadensis, assembly GCF_042477335.2. NCBI lineage: Eukaryota > Metazoa > Chordata > Mammalia > Artiodactyla > Bovidae > Ovis > Ovis canadensis. Next base: position 86,069,067 of record NC_091727.1, read on the forward strand.
GGTTTGAACACTTGCAATATTACCTAAAGCAAGCTCCCTGAGTTACAGCAGACAGGGAGAATGAAAAAAACATGGGGCGGAGGGGGTGGGGCGCGGTGAGAGACTGCAGAGCAATTTGTGAGCACTCAAGTAAGCATCCTTTTTGCATATCCGGGGATACTTAGGAATGTTGATGCAGAATTGGCCTGAGGTACAGCAGTCACTCTGTTGGGGCTTGAACCCCTGTAATTTGGGCATCAAACATGAAGATGACCTCAGTTTATACTTGCAGTCTGGTTAAACCTGGATGGAACAACTACATAGGTATGCATAACTCTGTGAGTCTATGTATATGTGCATATTTTAATGTACATGTTCTTAACCAAATTGATATCCTACCATATATTACTTTGAATCCATCTTTATTTTTATAGAGTCATTTGTTTGAGGCATTACCTGAAGGTAATTAGAGATTCTTTTGAGGCTATGTTCCTGAAGCCAAGGAGGCTTGCCCCATGGCTGGGATCTTGTCACCTAACTTCCACCCATCCTTCTGTCCCTCACCCCTGTGCCTGCCCCCATTGGATCATGACCTCTGTTATTTGGTCCCAGCAGTCTGTGGAGTTGTGACATAATTTAGGCCCCACTCTACTCCTTCCATGAGGGTAAAAGAGGACCTATTTTCAGAAGCCTTGACAGGCAGGGTCCAGGAGTCCCAGAGCAGGCAGGTCATGTTGTCCATTGTCACCACATCAGTGAGAAGAACACACCACACCCAGGGAGCCCTCCTCTGCCCCACCACACCCGGACCAGCTCATTAAGCCACACAGCTGTGGAGAGAGGGGTCATGTGATTCACCCTGGGGTATAACAGGGAGACTGCTTGCATCCAAGTCTCTTGGTCCCCCCAAGGGGGACACTTTTCCACCTACCTCTTAGCCCTCCCCATAAGTAACTCTGGTGGGAGAAGCAACTTTATCCACAAATCACACACCAAGGACACAAAAATGCTTTTATTTAATTGCTAGCACAAATACAGAATTGAATTAAGGCAGTATAATACATTTCCATTATCCTTACAAACGTCTGTACAATAAACTTTGCTTTAAGTGCTGATTTGAATCAATAATTGAGATTTTTATTAAACAATGTTTTCTTAAATTCTAGAGAAAAAAATCATTCCCTGGGCTGCCAACAACTTAATGCTGTGGATCACAGAACCTCCACCAAGGTGGTGAGCTTGGCTGATGTTGGCAAGCATTCCTCCCCATGTCCCTCCACACTCCCCACCACAGCGAGGAGGCTCAGAGGGACAGGGCAGGAAAGAAAGGCTTTTAGAGAGGCACTCGTTTACAAGTTCAAGCAATACTCCATTCACTTCTGGCTACCAGTTATTACCTCAAATTCCCTTTTAAATGAAAAAGAAAGGTGTAAAACTGACTACATAAAAAATCAAGCTGTGTAAAAAAAATCTCTAAGATAAAGAGGAGTTGTGAATTATAATATTAAAAGCATGACATAAATGATCTTAGCAATGATAAATTTGGACCTGGGGAAAAACTAGTTATGGATGGATTTGTTTTTCTGGAACTAAGTGAAAGAAAATCCTGGCAAATATTGAAAAAAGGTAAGCAACTACAAATAATGTAAAAACATCTCATCATTTACATTCGTGTTTGACTATAAAAATCAGCACCAACATTTGAATTTTCACAAAATAGAAATGATTCGGTGCAGCCACATCCTTCCTTTTGCCATTTGATCTCATAGGCATGAATATTTCTTTTAGTAAGATCTTATTAAGTGTGTTCTTCAGATATGGGTCATAGTTTGTTGCTGGAACTTAGAAAAACTTTTTCAAGTACTTGTACTTTATCATAACTGCCTTTCGGACTGCCATTAAAAGTACAGTAAAGAGTTACACACTTAAACACATAAAGCTTGAAGGAAGGCTTTAACATAGCGCACCTTTACCACTGAGCATGCGCTCCTCCCCCATCCCTGGAGGAATGGGAGAAGAAAGCAGAAACAAGGAGGAGGAAATGAGAGGGGAGAATGGGTTACACAGGCGTGGGGAAAAATCATAGCCTACAAGTTCAAGGATCACTGTGGGTTCACAGTTAATTCCAGGAGGAAAGGGAAGCTCAAAACAACAGAAGTCAAATGTGAGGGAAATTTGGTATCTCTAATAGCAAGCGCACACACTCACGCTTTTTCAGAGTACATAATGTAAAGGAGGAGTATGCCTGAAAAGGTGGGTGAAGCTTCTACCATGTCTGTGAGTCCATGCCCACGCACATCTGTCTGTGGGCAGATTCACTAAGCTATCTCAGTGTGCATTACATATGCTAGGCAAACTTAAAAGTGGACCATTGCTTGGCCACTCCAAGAGCATTTTTTACACAGCCATTTCATCAGAATCAGCATCAACATCAATAAGCACAATCTCATGGTAATCAGTGGTGACCACAGTGGGGTTAACAGTGGCAGCAGCGGCAGCGGTAGGGTCCAGCAAGCTAGCAACAGAGTTGGAGGAGTCACTGGTAGGGCTGGAGGTAGGGTCAGAGAGGTCAAAGATGTTACACTCTAAGTGGCAGGAGGCTGCAAGCTCAGAATGGCTGGCGATGACAGGCTTAGAGTGGCTGGTGGTGATGGGCTCGAGATAGTCAAGAGTGGTGGGCTCAGAGTGAATGGTAGCATGCTGGGTGTAGCCAGTGGTGGGTTTAGGGAAGCTGGCGGCAGGGCTGATGGCAGTCTTGGAGGGACCAGTGATAGGCTTGGGGTGGCTGGAGGAAGGCTTGAAATAGACAGAGTCAGCCTTGAAATAGACAGAGGAAGGCTTGAAATGGACAGAGGCGGGTTTGGGATAGACAGTGGCAGACTTGGACTGGCCCGAGGCAGACTTAGGGTGAGCAGAGGCAGATTTGCAGCGGGCAGAGACAGACCTGGAATGGCCAGAGGCTGGTTTAGGGTGGCCAGAGACACACTCAGGTTGGCCAGCTGCACCATGACCAGGTAGAGGAACATTCCGGACGCTCATCGGTATTTCCTCCACAGCAGGACAGGCATGGGCATGGTCTTGTTCATGGGCTTGTGTGCGGGCACGGGCACGGGCACGGGTGTGGGCTTGGGCCTCCTGCATCTCACGGACATCAGTGAGGAGGCCAGAGAGGAACAGGACAGGATGCCGCATCGCATGGAAGATGGTCCAGTATTCTCTTCGGAAATTCTCATTGAGGACACCATATATCACCGCGTTGAGGCAGCTGTTGAAGTAGGCTATAAAGTAGGCTGCAAGATAAACCCAGTTGGGGATCTTGCCTGCCATCTCCTTCGGATTGACAGCCACCAGAACAGTGAGCGCATTGATAGGGCACCAGCACACTGCAAAGAGGAGGAAGATCACAAACATGGTTAGAAAATTTCGAACCTCAGCAAGCTGGTTGTCCGGGTTCTGTCCAGCAGGGTCACGGGCTGCCAGCACTTTGGTCCAGATCTTCACGTAGCAGAAACCCACTATGAGCAGAGGAAGGACAAAGTGGATGCAGACGATGGTCACAGCAAAGGCAGGGTTGTTCACATAGTTAAAGATGCAGGTGTAGGTGCGAGGATCATACTCGATGGTGCCAATGTACATGTTGGGTAGGACAGCCAGAACGGTCATGATCCAGGTGACAGCCAGATAAATGCAGGTATTGCGCACACTAAAGATGCGCTCATACTGGAGGCTGTGGCAGATGTAGCAGTAACGGTTGATGGCGATGGCCATGATGTTGAAGATAGAACCGACCACACTCAAGCCTGTGATGAACCCCACCATCTGGCACTGTAACTTGCTGAGATCCCAGCCGCCGATGGCCATGGCATGTAGCATCAGAGGATAGGGGTAGATGGCCACCAGCATATCAGCCACAGAGAGGCTAACCACGAAGACGTTGCCTGAAAAATATACAGGGGTGGGGGGGGGGGAGGAGGAAAGACAGAGAGGAATAAATGGTTAAGTTTCAGAAATCTACAAATATAAAGCTGGAGGGAAAGGCCAGCTGGAGTAAGTGACTATTTAGAATTCTTTCAAAGAAATACAGTCGTGTTTTTATTTTTAGTTACAAGCATGTCCCAAGTGGTTTTGATGCACAAGCAGGTTCAAGCTCCTGTCCTTTCACCAAGTTGTTGTTTTTTTTGTTTTGTTTTGTTTTGTTTTGTTTTTCCTTTCAGAAAATGTCATCGCTGCTTTGGGAAAGAAGTGAAGTTACCACAGAACAAGCGTGTTGGGGGGACCACACTCCCCCACACACGGACAGACCCGCGGACACTATTTTAAACAAAAACAAAATGTAAACTTTTGGCGAGGGGAGTAGGAAGGGAGCACTGGGTTCTAGATGGAGCTGTCCGTTGAAAACAGGCTGGAGGGTGGGTATGAGGGGGTGCGAGGGAGAGTCTGGAGGACTGTCAAGAAGTCTCAACCTCGCCTACCCCAAAACATAAATTTGCCCCCTGCCTTCTCTAACTTAAACCATTGCATTTACAACAGCAAACGCGCCTAAAGAGAACTGCCTGAGAAACGGCATTAGAGGCCGTCCTTGTCTTAAGCGGTCTTTCCCAGCGGGATCAGACAAGAATCTCAGACCTAACCCTGTAAATACTTACCATTTCCCAGGTAACGTAAGAGTAAAAACTGAGGCGGGTGAGGTAGGAAGGCCCTATAAAATTTTGTCTTGAGAAATAGTGAGCAAGGAGGGGGAAAAAATCAGAAAAATCTCCGCAAGGATCAGCAGAAGAGCCTGCTCCTCGCGGGTCCCGGTGCAGAGCCCCAGCATCAGCACGTTCGCTCCCCTGCACACAGGCTCCAGGCGCCCGGCCCCAGGCTTTACTGAAGCTAAACATGAAATGGGGGAAGGGGAGACATGCCTCCGCTCCTGTTTCGTAGGGCGGCGATAGGAACGCTGTTCGTAAAAGTTGTAAGGTCAAAGTGCAGACACCGATCCCTTTTTCTGGGAACACCTCGTTGCTAATGAGAATTGATTTGGCAAAATACTGCACTTCATCTTGGACTGGGAGAAAATGAGCACTTTTAAAAGGGCAAAGGAACGGCTCCTTTTGACGGCTTCCGCCCGCGCTGCCAAGGCGGGGCCTCAGTGCTTCTACCCAAGAAGTTCTTTCTAGGTTTTTCCCTCAAAGTCATCATATCGGAGAAGAAGAGAAGCAAAGCCTTAAAAATAAAACCACGACAACCAAAACACCTTTATTTCAATTATAGAGAGAAAGGAAGGAGAAGAAGGAAAGAAGAGAAAACGGACTTTGCAGGCGCGTTCCCCTCTGGGGCGCTCCGGCTTTGGGCACCTTCGGACCGCACTGCTGGGGTGCAGGTGAGATGCCAACGGGCCGCCTTGAGCCTCTGGGGGACAGCGGAGAAATCAGACACACCTATCAGAGTTTAAAAGAAAACTTTTCATGACTGTGCTGTTCTGTGCCTCTAGAAACTTTATGGTGTTTGTGATTCCTCGTCCAAGCAAAGTAATCTCCCAGAGATTGGCGCCCTCCTATCCCTGGTACCCCTCCGGCCCGGGTCCCGTCGGTGCCTATCCCCTTCAGATCCCATCCCCTTGCTCCCCTCTGCTCTCGGGCCCCAGCCGGCCAGGATCTAGGCGGCGAAGACCCTGGGCACCGCCCCCTCCCTCCGGAAGCCGGAGCAGGGTGTTTGGGCCCCTTCGCCCCTCCTCCGCCTCCCCCTCCCAAAAGTCCTCTCCGGCCCAACCTGCAAACGCTGCTCGCGGGCCCGCAGTGTCCGCCGCCCCCGCCCCGGACACACAGCGCCCAGCACCCTCCTGCACGGTTTCCATGGCCCGCTCGCAGCCGGCCCCCTCCCCTTGCCACTGGCGAGCCACGAAGGGAATCTAGATCTGCGCTCCGCCCCATCCCAGATCCCCAGGCTTTGCGGTCTCCCTGCGGTCCCCCTTTATGCCGTCTGAGCTCTCCCTCAGCCTTCCAGCGATCCTTATCGGTTCTGCTGTCTTCTGTGCCTCCGGAACCCCGAGTTCCCGAACCTTTCCGCCGCCTCGTCCTGCGACCCCCGACATCTCGCTTACGGACTTTGGGGTCTCTGCCGCAGCCGCTGCCACCGCCTGCTGCGCCCAGCCGCCCGCTCGCCTCTCTCTGTCGTGCGCCCTGGGACGGGCGGACAGAGCTCGGCTCTGGCGGGCTCAGACAGCCCTGATCCACCCGCAGGCTCGAGGGGTCTGCGCTCCGCCGCCCGGGAGCCGCCCTGGAGTGACAGGGCTGAGGCGAGCAGGGTCTCGGCCAGGCTTGGGCTCCACCGCCGCCGCGCCGCGCTCTGGCAAATGCCGCCTCGGCCGCGGAGAACTTAACTTTACCGAAGCGGGTCGCAACCCCGCTGCTCCCTCCGCGTCAGTTCCCCCCGCGCTGCCTCGGCGCGGCCACCTCTGCGGCGTCCGGCTCGGCGTGCTGTCCCCGGGCGGCTGCTGGACTCTCCGCTCGGGTGCCGGCTCCCTCTGCATCAGGTCCCCGACGGGGCAGGGCTCAGCGGTCTGCTGCACACCTCAGGGACCTGAGATTTGCACTTGGACGCCCAGAGCTTCTCCGAATGTCCGCAGCCTGGAGAAGCTCTAAGTTGATGAGACCTCCCCCCTGGCAGAATATCACCACCGCGATTCGCCGGGACATGGGAAGCAGGGCCGCCCACACGTTCCCTATTCCAGGCACCCAAACTAACACCCTAGGGGTTGGAAGTGGCTGCACCGTGGGTAGGGGGTCTTACCAGAATTTCGGAGCTTCTTGTTCTTCGACACAGCCAAAATGACCATAGAGTTGCCGATCAGGTCTACGACGATGGTGATAACCATTGCACAGAACATAAAGACGATTAGAGCCGGTGGGTAGTCCGGTTGTGGCAGTTTGCAGCCAATACAGCCATATGGGGTAGGGACCGCCAGGGTGCGTCCCATGTTGCTGCTGAGGATCGTTAGGTCCTCCCAGCCAGGTCCGGACAGCGAACACCTGTTCTGTTGCTGGGAGCTTCAGGGAAGCTGCCAGCCCTGCGAGAGTCTGAGAGCAAATGACAGCATTCCCGCCCCTCTCCGATGAGCTTTTAAAGCCTCAAGAGGTGGCTAGCTCCACCCCAAACCCCTCCTCCCGACCAATCAGAGCTCCCTGCCCGCCCCCTCTTTGATCTCTAACTGGTTTTGGACAAATCCAACGCGAGGTGTCGTCTTGCTTCCGACTGCCTTGTTTGTGCTTTGGCGCTAGCCGCTCCCCCTCCCACCGCCGTCCCCAGGTACCCTGCATTGTGATCAGCTCGGAATCCACCTCCCCGCACCAGCCACTGCACATCCGTTTCTAGCAAGTTCTCCCTCGCTCTTCATACGCAAACACCCTGGCACAGCCCTGTAGATTGCAGAGCAGGGCAATAGAGTCCCTCTTGGGGTCCAGGGCCAACCCAAGCCAGTCTGAAGCCCCTAACAGAGTGGAGGGGGCAGCCAGTGGCCCCTTGAATCATAGATATTCACCGCTGCAGTGTCCTTGAGAGGTTCCTCCCATCCTATTACTTTTGCCTGTTCAAAGCCTTTTGTACTGTGTGGGAAGCAGAGGACAGCTGCTGCAGGCGGCTTCCATACCCAATCTGCACCCCAGTCTCTACGGAACTTATCCCCACTCCGGTGCCTGGCTGGTTGACTCTCTTAGTGGCAGCAGCGGGTGGCCACTTAGTCCAGTCCCAGACTTGTGTTCTCCTTAAGGAGATGGCCCCTATGCCAGGCTCTGGGAGCAGAGTTTGTACTCTGGGAGTGAGGAGAGGTGGAAGGGAGTCGCTTGCCCTCAACTCTGGGACAAGTGAGAATGTGAGCGCATCCTTTCCCCGCTGCCTGGTACCCTGGAGGCTGCTCTGGGAGAAAGTTAAACAGGGGCGGGGTGGGGGAAAGCCCTTCTCTTGGACTGCTGCTGCTCAAAAAGAAACCCCAGGCTAGCGGCTCCGACTCGCGTTTCCTCTCTAGGTGCCCCGCATGCTTAACCGAGTGGCGCGGAGCGCTTGATGAGCTCCAGGAGCTATGCCAGAGCAGCGGGACAGGCGCGGAGATGCCGGGCTGTGCAACCCAGAAGCCCTCGGCAGAACAGCGGCCCCGCCCCAGGCATAACTCCTCTCGATCCTTTTCCCTTGCGGGGGTCTCATTTCGACCTCAACTGGGTCGGGCCGCCCCCCCCGGCCCCGCGAATCTCCCTTCCCCAGGAGTCACAGTTCCCTGCGGCTCGCCCAGGCTCTCGGAGCTCATAGGCCATTCGAAATCCTAGAGGTTCGGGCTCTATATAGGGGCGAGATTCGGATACTCGGTCCCTCAACGACCTTGGTCTTGGGGGTAGATTTCGTGCCAGCTGCTCAAAGTTACGACTCTGATTGAGAAGTCTCCCAGACAATTTCAGCAAACACCTTGAAACTTGTCCCAGACTTGGCTGCAGTGGGGTAGAGGGGGTTGCACTGTCCCGGAGCGCCACCACCTGGATGGTGGGACGGGGAGGAAGGCTGGGGGGAGGTTTCCGCAGATGGCTTCAACATTCAGGGACCTTTAAGGGAAAGACAGATGCGACGGAAAAAATCAAGATCGCATGCACCTTCTCTAGTTGAGAGGTCCAAACTAGTAATGTGTCCCCTTGTTTGTTTGAACATGAACGCCTCACCCACATTCTGCGCACGCTGAGAAGGGAAACTGCAAGAACAATCTTCCACCCGGAGTCTTTTCTCATTCAGTATCTCACTGCTGCGCGTCGCCTGGAGCCCCGGCCGCGCGCAGTCAGGGCCGAACTCAGCCAGGATTCGAGATAAACGCAGTCCCCCAACAGGCTCCGATGTCTCCCCTAGGCAACCGTAAGCTCCTAAAAAGAGGCCAAAGCCGAAACCTCGTCTGCACCGTGAAGTCGTTCTTTCACATCTGGCTGCTGATGCAGGTTCCCCAAGGGTTTAGATCCTCTTACTTGTAGCAAAGAATGGTTTTTAATTCAAGTAAATAAAAATTTGAATGAAAAAAGAAACCAGCATTCTAATGACTTAAGGTACTGGAGCGTTCCCTACCCTACCCATTGCCCCCCTCAAAAGAAAACTTGTAAAGGGAGCTGGCAAACTGCTATCCAGTGCACTGTCCTGAGATCAGATGGCCCAGAGCTAGTGGAGGCCCAGGACACTGGGGATTCTAGATGGACTGTGGCCTAGACTTCCTTGGGACTGAGAAATGAGCAGGACAGAGGGTCACCTGATCCCTGGCCCCTGTCCCTGTTCCAACACGGCTTGATCATAACCTCATGGGGCTTGGATGTTTCCATACCAGACAAGTGGACGAGGCAACGATTTTCATTTGGCTAATTTTCTTATCTTTATGAATTATCTTAACAAAAAATTCTGAAAATGGTCCCCATCCTAAGAAAAACAGATGGATATCGAATCCGTTATGTGGATACCTATGAAGAAGAAAGCCAGTCAGGTTCTGAAAAGGTAGGACAAGCTCCATGTGCAATTATATTGAAACAGTTAAGGGGAGAGATTTTTACTGGGTAGAGGGCAGTGTATATGGTTTATTTAAGCTTCCAAAAGATTTTGAATTGTGTCTTTCTAAAAGACCTGCTAGGAAGTGCTAATAACTGAAGATGGAGAGAAACACTTTACTGGGGATTTGCAAGCAGTTAGGATATAGATTCAAAACAGAGCAGAATTTGGACGTTCCCTGGGGATCCCAGGAAAACCTTACAAACCTATATGGAGGTTGGGAAACTTCAAGAAAACACAACAGATAGCAGACAGAGAATTGTATGGAGAGTTTGCTGTCTGGAACCCAGCGGGGTCCCAAGGTGATCCTTTCCCTTAGGCCACTTATTATGAGATTAGGGAGAGTACACAGTCTCCCAAAGGACCCCCAACACTGAAAGCTCAGACATCCCAATCAGAGGTGGTGCCAAGGGGCATTCTGTATGGAAGGTAGATATTAAAAGATTTTCCCCCTCTTCTTGTTGATACAGAAATCTTTCATCTCAGCCCCCACATTTCTCATCTTGTTTAAGGTGTTTTATTGAAGTACACTTAGTTTACAAGATTGTGTTAGTTCCAGGTATACAGCAAAATGATTCAGTGATTCATAAGTGTTCTTTTTTAGATTCTTTTCCATTAAAGGTCATTACAGGATACTGAGTATAGTTTCCTGTGCTATACAGTACGTCCTTGTTGTTTATCTATTTTATAGATAGTAGTGTGTATATATTAGTCCCAAACTTATAATTTATCTCCCCTCCCCCAAAATTTCTCATCTTTTTAAAACTGAAGATCAGGGTGGAACTGGCAGTCAGGATGGCAGCTGGCAACTTGGCATTCTCTTTAAAAAGTGAGTGAGGGCAAGCGAATGATTTTTTTTTTCCTGCACACACAATGATAGTGCCACATTTTCAGATCTCTTATTATGGAGGCAATGGCAGAAGGTTACCTTTCATCATACTTCTAGGCTCTCTGTTCACCCTCCAGTACTATAATGATACCTCGCTTGTAATTAGTGCCTTGTAAGTTAAAATAAGCACTTTATACCTTTCAAAATCCCATCAGGTATATATTCTCACAGCAATGCCATTTAACAGGTGGGGAAACTGAGACACCGAGAGGAGAAAGGACTTCCCCAAAGCCATGCCAACGTCAGTGGAGGACCCCAGGCTTAAACACAGGCCCAATATCCTCTCAGCCCAGGGCCTTTCTCCCACAATCCAACTTCATAAGATAGTGTTTTGCTCTGAGACTTAATAGAGTGGGTTCTGTGTTCTCCTTTTTGTTGTTCTATTTTTTGTTTGATTATTTTTATCGAGATATATTCATATACCATATGCAAATTTTTCAAGTGCACAGTTGAGTGTGTTTTCTGTACAGTCCCTAAGGTGTGTAACCATCATTACTATCAATATTAAGTTTCAGAACATTTCCGTCAACCTGAAAAGAAACTGGATCCATCAACAGTCCCTCCCTATTGCCTCCAACCCCCCAGCTCCTAGCAATCACTAATCTGATTCCTGTCTCATATACATAGAATCGTACAAAATGTGGCCTTTTGTGTCTCGTTACTTTCCCTTAGCATAGTATCTTCAAGGTTCATCCATGTTGTAGCAGGTATTAGTGCTTCATTCCTGCCTATGGCCATATAGTATTCCACAGATGGAGAGACCACATTTTGTTTATCTAATCATCCATCAATGGATCTTGGAACTATTTCTGAAGTGAAGTGAAAGTTGCTCAGTCGTGTCCAACTCTTTGTGATCCCATGGACTATACAGTCCATGGAATTCTCCAGGCCAGAATACCGGAGTAGGTAGCCTTTCCCTTCTCCAGGGGATCTTCCCAACCCAGGGATCAAACCCAGGTCTCCCGCATTGCAGGCAGATTCTTTACCAGCTGAGCCACAAGGGAAGCCTATTTCTACTATTTCTACTTTTTGGCTATTATGAGTAATGTTGCTATGCACATTTTGAGTTCACTTTCAGCCCCCAAGCAGCCACTGGCCCAAGAAAGACAGAGGGCTTCTGAGTGCCAGTTCACACCTCCTCTCTCACCCTGGGAGGGTAGCATAGCCAAGGACTGGGAGCCTCCAAACTCCTCTGACCTTACTGGACCCTGTGCTAAAGCCACATTAGAGCGTTGATCATCAATTTAACATATGAAACGTGGCAAAATGAGAATTTGGGGCAAACCCAGTAAGAGTGAAAATGTCTTTCAGTTTGAGTACAAGTAAAACATAGCCCGTTTGTTCTTGAACATTTGGGGGTGTCTTATCTCCTCTTGGGATGGTACACAGCAGTCTGGAAGGTGCTCAGCTCATCTAGTCCCTACTACCCCCACTGTTCCTACCCCAGCACCGAGCAAATGCCCGAGGCACAGAGGGCATTGACCCAATTCTTAAATATGAAAACAAGCTTGAACCCAGCTCTGCCATTGGTCAGCTGCATGACCTTGCACATGTGACTTAGCCTCTGTCTCAATTTCTTCAGCTATAAAATGAAAATAATAATAGTGCCCCATTACTCATCCTAGAATGGATGGGAGAGTTAAATGAGACAATATATGCACTTAGAACACTCTCAAGAACGGAGTAAGCATTCAATAACCGCTAGTTATTCTCCTTATTCTGAACATTTCTAATACTCTATAAGCTCTATTTGGTTACACTTCCATAGAGAAGAGAGGCTGTTTGAGACATCAGAGACTCTGCCCTCAGCTGGCTCTTGCCTCTAGGCTCTAATTCCTAGCAGAAGCCACCCAATGGGCATTTACCATCATCCCAGTCCCCCATGACATGTGACAGTGTGTTAGATGGAAAGGGACATACAGAGTGACTCACCTTTTCACTGGTACCTGAGATGCATCACTGATCCGATTTGTGTATTTTCCATTAGAAGGAAGAATCAGATTTCTTTTTTATTAATTTATTGGAGTATTGTTGCTTTACAATATTGTGTTAGTTTCCACTGTATAGCAAAGTCAATTAGCCATCAAGCTCCAAGTGAAAGTCATTCAGTCGTGTCCTCCTCTTTGCAGCCCCATGGATCGTAGCCTGCCAGGCTCTTCTATCCATGGAATTCTCCAGTCAAGAATACTGAAGTGGGTAGCCATCCCATTCTGCAGGGGATCTTTCCAACCCAGGGCTCGAACCCAAGTATCCCACATATATCCCCTCTTTTTTGGATTTCCTTCCCATTTAGCTCAGCACAGAGCACTGAGTAGAGTTCCCTAAGCTACGCAGTAGATTCTCGCTGGTGGTGGTTCTGTCACTAAGTCATTTCTGACTCTTGTCATTCCATGGACTGGGAACCTACCAGGCTCTTCTGTCCATGGGATTCTCCAGGCAAGAATACTAGATTACCATTTGGAGTGGATTGCCATTTCCTTATCTAGGGGAGATTCTCATTAGTTATCTATTTTACACATAGTATCACTAGTGTATATATGCCAATCCCAATCTCCCAATTCCTCCCACCCTGCTTCCCTTCTCGGTTTCCATCCGTTGGTTCTCTACATCTATCCATTTCTGTTTTGCAAATAAGATCATCTACACCATTTTGTAAGTTCCATATATATGCATTAATATACAATGTTTGTTTCTGGATTTCTTGACATACTCCATGGAAGATGGTTGGTCTAGAGGCAGGTCAGACCTGAAGTCCACAGTGGGCTGAGGAAGCTGGGTTTTGACAGAACGTAGGACCAGCCCAGGCTGAGGAAGGTCTAGTTCCAGACCGAGGGTGGCCTGCAGGACTCCAGGGGCAAGACTGGAATCTCAAAGGATTTAGGCAGGAATCAAGCCACCGGAAAGGGGAGCCAGCCAGGTCATGACATCCACCAGCTCAGGAGCAGTTTGGGGCAGGAGATTTGTTTTCCTAAACAGACTATGTCTGGTCACATTTACATTACCAACTTGGAGACACTGTTCAGATTTGTTAAATGAACAAAAGAATGATTGTCCTCTCAAAATCCTCTAGGCTTAATTCATCATGGCTAGGACCACTTTATCTTCTCCCCTGGTTGAGTCATTAGAGGGAGAAGGACTCATCCATTTTCTTTAGCACAATCAGGGACTCACCAAAACAATTAGCAGCCAGTATTTCCAGGATCCCAGTGCCTGATAAATACTCCAGGTTAGGTGGTCCAAATCAAAGGCTTACCAGGGAGAGGAGCAGCACATTAATTACTTGTAGTAACACATGGACTCCTGTCCCCTTATTCAATTTACCTGATAATTAGAGCTTAATGAACAATATCCATTTTCCTAGCTGCTCATTCTAGCCAAGCATAATCACCTGTGCGTTTAAAGACTGTCCCTCTTATTAATCAACCTTATGACTTCTGGTGCAATAAGCAGCTTGTCCCAGGGACTCTGCTTTAGCTCCCTCTATTGCAAAGCATAGGACATGGGAACCCATCAGGCCCAAGCCCATCCTCTTCCTCCCCAGTGGGTTCACTCAGCCCCTAATGCTGGCTAACGTGTGGGTGCCCTTCTGAGGAGCCAGCCATGGTTCTGAGTGCTGTGTTCACATATTCGCATTCAGTCCTGACAATAGCCCTATGAGATGGGCACAATGACTATCCCTGTTTCACAGATAAAGAAGATGAGGCCAGAAAGTTTATGTTCACTTGTTCCAGATTGCACAGGAAGTCTAGCTTGGGTGGTCTGACTCCAGAGTCTGTGGCTTCCCCAAGATACCTCACTGATTTCAGGCCTTGTTCTTGGCTCGATGGTCCTGTTTCTGAAACTGAGTGCAAATTAGAGCCACCAGGACTCCTTAGGGAAAATTCCGGTTTCAAAGGCTGTCCCCTAGAGATTCTGATTTGGTAGGTCTGGGGTGGAGCCCCAGAATCTGCTTGTTTCCCAAGTGCCCCAGGTAATTCTTGATTCAAGTGTTCCAGGGACCCCTCTTAGAAAAACCCTGCTCTTACCACTCAGGCTTACCCCTAGCTCCTGGCAACTGAAGGAAGTCTAGACCTGGCAGTCAGTGACTCAGAGCCCAGGCTGCTCCTGAGACTGAGATCCTGCTGGGACTTTGTGTGAGTGCATGTGTGCATGCTAAGTTGCTTCATTTGTGTCTGAGTCTTTGTGACCCCGTGGACTGTAGCCTACCAGGCTCCTCTGTCCCTGGGGATTCTCCAGGTAAGAATACTGGAGTGGCTTGCCATGCTCTCCTTCAGGGGATCTTCTTGACCCAGGGATCAAATCCATGTCTCTTACGTCTCCTGCATTGTCAGTCAGGTTCTTTACAACTATATACCTGTTCTAGTTCATAAACTCCTGGCCCAATGCCTGAGGATAACCTGTTCAGCTCCCTGGTAACAGGGCCACCTTGCTGCCATAGGCCTGACCACACCCCCTTCCTGCTGTCATCTGGTGGCCTGCTGAGGGGAGTTGCCTATGTTAGCAGATGAAAATATAGGATGTCCAGTTGAAATTGAATTTCTAATAAATACTAGCAAAATCTTCCTATTATGAGTATGTTCTGTGCCATATTTGGGCATTCTTATACTACAAAATATCCATTGTTTATTGGAAATTTAAATGTAACTGGGCATCCTATATTTTATCTAGCAACCCTATGACTGATCCTAAATAAGTCAAATATGAGGACTTGGCGTTGGCTGCTAAAGAGCCTTCCTTCCTCTCACACTTTCCCTCAGAAAGGGGCTTGGTCAGTTCTGAGCAGCAGACTGTTGATTCAAGCCGGAGGAGCCCCGTTTACCCTGTGGCTATCATCTGGCCATCTTGCCTCCAGTAGATACTGACTGTGCATATTTCCCGATTGCTTTATTCAGCATCCTCCATCCACACAGGAGATTCCTGAGCCATCCTAAAAGAAGTCCTTGCCTCTCATTCACCTGAGATACCCAGCACTATGGGGCTGTCCTCTGAGTAGCAGCTTGGCTACAAGTAGACTCCTATGCTTTAAGGTATTGACATTTCCAGGTTTTTTTTTGTTTGTTTGTTTGTTTTTTTTTGGCTAATATTTGATACCACTGCCTGTCTTCTACAGATGACATCTTAAAGGTATAGTAAGTATCTCTCACAACCTCAGTTTTAGATGCCCTGGAAGATGTAGATTTGCAGGATTCTTTGCAGGACTCCTCCCAGAGAATTTTGTATAACCCATTTCACCTACAGTCAGGTCATCTTAGGGCTGCCTCCAAATTTGGTGAACTTCCATCTAGCTGTTTTTACACAATGCTATTGGAAAAGACCCTGATGCTGGGAAACACTGAGGTCAGGAGAAAGAGAATGAGATAGTTAGATGGTATCACTGGCTCGATGAAACATGAGTTTGAGCAAGCTCCGGGAGATGGTGATGGACCGGGAAACCTGGTGTTCTGCAGTCCACGGGGTCACAAAGAGTGAGACATGATGGAGTAACTGAACAACAACAATAACTGACAAGCAGTTAAGAAAAATTTTACTTTCACTTATATAATTTAGTCATCTTAGCCACCAGATCAGATCAGGACTGTCTAATGTTCCTTCTGTGTCCATCTCAGGCAGAAGGAGGTCCATGAGTGAAACGTGGGAAATTGTGCCTGGAGAGGAGGGCATGTGGAGGGCCAGTCAAGGAGACATGGCTGTCTAGAATATTAAAGAAATGAAGGACGAACTGCAATGAAACAACCATTTGCTTGTAGAGTCACTAAAGGAAATCTTTGGAACTTTCTGTAAAGGGAGTCAAATAAGGAAACAATCCTACACTAGCCCAAGTCAAAAAAGGGCCAAGCCCTCACAGGTGCTTCTGTTTGTTCATTGCCAAGGCTGACATCAATTGCCAGGACCCAAGGCCCCAGGTAATTAGATCAAGGTGATTACTGTGTTCCGGGGACACTTGGGTGCACTGAGTTCTCATCTGGAACAGAAACCATAGGCATTTTGGAGCCTCTTGCTTCTGCCTGACCTGCAAGACTCTGATCTGAGGGGGCACCTGATGGACTAAGTGTCAAAAAGAAGCCCCTGGGATTTCCCTAGCAGTCCAGTGGTTGAAACTTCACGCTTCCAGTGCAGGGGCTAAGGGTTCAATCCCTGGTCAGGGAACTAAGATTCCATATGCTGAGCAGTGAAGCCAATAAATAAATCAAATAACTTAAAAAAAAAAAAAGAAGAAGAAGAAGCTTCCTGCCTGCCCTGCATCTTCAGAACACCTCCTGAATATATGCTAGGAATTCTGGTGCTTCTGAACCCTCTTAAACAGATATTTCATATTTAAGTTTCACTTTATAACCAAACTTATCTTACCTTCCAGCCTTGTTTTCCCATTGTGTTTCCTGTTCTCCCTGAGGCACATTCATTTTCACAAAATAACAACCACCACAAAGAAAGCTTTTTTGTGTGACTTTCCCTCCTCTTGGCATTCCCTTTGGATTTAATGAAAAACTCAAGTAATTTGACTGGAGAGAGTTTTGTGGTGCTCATCATGCCCTTTCCTTCACCCTGTGGCCCTAGTCGCCATATTCTTCAGTCTTGGAGAAGGAAGACTTCTGCACCTACCTAGCCCTTCACCCGACAGACCGAACGCAGCAGCCCAGAGGGCTGTGATAATGGCCAGTGATAATGGCAACAGTCCCTCCTTATCAATGGCTTCCAAGTATCAGGCATGGGGCCTCTTCTCCTTTCTTCCTCGCCACAGATGAGAGGGATGGCAATATTATGAGGAAACAGAGCCTCAGAGTGGGAGGGGAGCTCCCTTCAGGTACATTCTCTCCTTGCTTTCACTTCCTCACTCTTCCTCTTCATCCCTCCAGCCAGGATAGACCCAGGCTCTCATGGTCGGGGTGCAGACTGGCACTGGACATGTCTGTGATAGGGAGAGTTTGGGGGGCTTCCCAAATGGCTCAGTGGTAACGAATCCACCTGCCAGTGCATGAGACACAGGAGACATGGGTTCGACCCCTGGGTCAGGAAGATCCCCTGGAGAAGGAAATGGCAATCCACTCCAGTATTCTTGCCTGGAGAATTCCATGGACAGAGAAGCCTGCCAGGCTATAGTCCATGGGGTGGCAAAGAGTTGGACACAACCGAGCACACTAGCATGCATGCTAGGAAGAGTTTACTCTGGGGTTGGAGCTGACTATAAATGCTTTCCCTCTGCCTGCTCGATGATAGAACCCTGAAATCCTAGGCTTCACACAGGCCCCGGAAGGCCATCTTAGTGCCACCTAGTTTTCTCTATAGCAGCCACTCCAGTGCAAAATGCTCAGGGCCAGGCTCTACCACTGGACCACAAGTGCTGAACCAAGAGACTGGTTTGGCATGAAATGCCTTCCTCTGCTGCCAGCTGTGCTTCATGACTCCCATATGAAGACATGGGTATGGGAACTTGGAACATTCTTTCATGCTCTCCTTTGACCTTGCCTTTGGTTAGTAATATGTAACTAGGAGTATGTTGGGCTGTTTCTTGTTGCCAAGATAAGAAGTGCTCTCCTTCCAGGCTCGGTTACCAAGAGCTACTTTTGGGCTGCTTTTTGTGAAATGCATCTGGTCTACAGTTTTCTTTATGGAAGATATTGATTAATTACTAATTAAACTTCTTTGATGACTATAGTATTGTTCAAGTTTCTATTTCTTACATCCTAGGAATAAATCCCTCTTGGTCATGGTGTAAAAATTGTTTTAATATGCTGTCAAATTTGGTTTGCTAGTAATTTTTTAACATTATTTGCATCAATTTCTTTTTTAATACTGTCTTTGGTTTTGTATCAGGTTGATCTTGGCCTTATAGAATGAGTTTGTTAAGTGTTCTGACATCTTCAGTTTTGAGGAGAGTTTAATTCTTTAAATGGTTGAATTCACTGATATGACACCAGGAAACCAGTCTCTCAAGGAGCTGGCAAACAGCTTAGAGAGTTGCTATTTCAGTTCACTAGGCTCTCTCTGTTTCATGGAATGGCACTTAGGCTGGACTGCAGCTCCCCTAAACAACAGCAAAGGGACAAGCATTAGTAAAAATGCTGTGAAATTTCCTACTGTTTTAAATACTGTTTTTTCCCTTGATTGGGCATTGGCTTGGTTGCTATAGACCTTTGATTGATTTATAGAACTCCTATAAAGTTATTTTAGTCAGTTTCTAGTTGTTTCTTTGTATTTCCGTTGGAATATGAGAACCTGGAGCTTCCTGGATGGCCATGTTCTTAGTGTCAATTTTCTGGGAATTTATCCATTTCACCTACATTATCAAACATATTGAAACGAAGTTGTTTATATAACCTTTAATTTCCGTGCAAATGTAGTGATACAATTTTATTCATTCTAATTCATCAACTTCTTCAAAAGTTTGATTTTCTGATTTCTTTCAAAACGTTTGTCCTCTTTGACCTCTCCATTATGTGCTTGATTTCTAGTTCATTCACTTCTGTTTTTATCTTCATTATTTTGTCATTTCTCCTTTTGAGGAGATTAATTTGCTCTTCTTTACTCATTTTTTAGACGGATGCCTAGATATTAATTTTAGTCTTTTTTCTTTTTCTAATATACCCATTTAAGGTTATAAATTTCATTCTAAGCTGTTCATTAGTTGCATTCCACAATTTTTAATATACAACATTTCCATTATTATTAAGATTCAGTTATCTTTTTTCCCTTAAAATACCTTTTGTGACTCACAGGTTATTCAAAATTATATTTCTTAATTTCCAAACACATTGAGGCATACTAGGAATTCTTTTGCTGTTGACTTTACTTCTATCATAGTCAAAAACATGTTGTATATGATTTAAGTCTTTTAAATTTGTCAAGCCTTGCTTCCTGGCCCCAAATATGGTCAGTGTTTATGACTGTGTGCTTAAAAATAGTATGTATTCTGCAACTCCTGAATGCAATCTTCTGTATATGTATGTTAGGACAAGTTATAACCATGTTATTTTAATCTTTTGTATCACTATTGACTTTTTGTCTTTTTTGCTTCATCAGTTTCTAAGCAGTGTATTACAATCTATCACTGTGACTGTGAATTAATCAGTTTCCGTTTAACAGTTCTGGAAATTATTAATTTATATATTTTAACTTTGTGTTATTACTTCCACATACATTTCTAATCATTATTGAAGTTTCTATCGTTACAAAATAATTCTATACTTAATTATGCCTTTGCCTTAAAGTCTATTTTGTCTGATATTAAGACACCCAAACCAGCTTCCTTTTAGTTAGCAACATCATAGTATTTCTTTTTCTATCCTCTTAAAATTTCAATCTTTTTAATTTATTTTCTACATGAGTCTCTTATAAATAGCATTTGGTTTTGGATTGTGTTTCTCCAGACTGATATCTATGGTCTTTTAACTGGAGTGTTTAGTTCACTTAGTGAATGCTCAAAATAGTACAACAGTTAACATTACTGGATTCATTGAGTACCTTTTAAAACCATCCCATTTTAATCCTTCTGCCGGTTTGAAAGTTATCATCTCTGATTCTAACCCAGATTTACAACATCATGACTTATTTATGAAGTTTGGAATTAATCAGTACCTTCACTCTCTTCCCAGATGACGTAATGATCTGAGAACACTTTAACTCCCTTTAATCCCTCCCAACTTAAAGGTGACTATTTTCAACTGTTTTAATTTGAACTTTTATCTCAAACCTCAGAAGATATTATTATCATTTCAGTTTGTAAATGTTCATTTAGTTTTATCCACCAATTTTAAACTTTCTTGTTCTTCATGCTTTCTAACAAGTTGGATTTTCATTCTCAGATTTCTATCTTTCTGATTGAAGTACATTCTCTTAGTTTTTGTCTTTTTCCTCTGATTCCTAAGATATAATTTTGTTGAGTGGACAGTTGTTTATTCTGAACACATTAAGGATAACATTTCACTGCCTCATGTGATTTTACTTTGCTTTTGAGAAATCAGCTATCAATATAACTGGCACTGTTTATAACTTTTTTTTCTTCTTTGATTGCTTTAATTTTTTTCTGTTGCAATTATCAGTATTGCAACTTCACCACAATATGTAAAAGTTAGATTTATTTTCATTCATTTTTCTTGGACTTCATCAGCCTTCTTGAGTCTATAGGTTGCTATCTTTTAGTATTACTGGAAAATTCTTCTTCAAATGTTGCCAGTTCCCTCTCACTCTCCTTCTATAACTCAGGTAAACATATGGTAGACCTTCTCACTCTGTTATAAATACCACTTGGCCACATTTACGTATTTTCCATCCCTTTGTCTTCCTGTTCTGCCTTCTGGATACTTACTAATTCTTTGTGTGTGTGCTCCCTCAGTCATATCTGACTCTGCAGCCCCATGGACTGTAGCCCGCCAGGCGCCCCTGTCCATGGGATTCTCCAGGCAAGAATACTGGAGTGGGTTGCCATTTCCTTCTCCAGAGGATCTTCCTGACCCAAGGATCAAAGTTCTTTCCCACTGTGCCACCTGGGAAGCCCTAATTCTTTCTTTGGCTCTACTCTGTTAACGTATTTTTAATTTCTAGAAGTCATGTTATTTTGTTTTTAAAATCTCCTTGGTTACTTCTTTTGGATATCTGTACCAAGAAGAAATGTTTAAGCTTCACTTGGGATGATTTGAGAGAAGAGCATTGAAACATGTATGTTACCATATGTGAAATAGATGGCCAGTGCATGTTAGATGCATGAAGCAGGGCACTCAAAGCCAGTGCTCTGGGACAACTCAGAGGGATGGGGTGAGGAGGGAGGTGGGAGGGGGGATTCAGGATGTGGGGGACACATGTACACCCATGGCTGATTCATGTCAGTCAGTCAGTTCAGTTTCTGTTGTGTCCGACTCTTTGCGACCCCATGAATCACAGCACGCCAGGCCTCCCTGTCCATCACCACCTCCCGGAGTTCACTCAGACTCATGTCCATCGAGTCCGTGATGCCATCCAGCCAGCTCATCCTCTGTCGTCCCCTTCTCCTCCTGCCCCTAATCCCTCCCAGCATCAGAGTCTTTTCCAATGAGTCAACTCTTCGCATGAGGTGGCCAAAGTACTGAGTTTCAGCTTTAGCATAATTCCTTCCAAAGAAATCCCAGGGCTGATCTCCTTCAGAATGGACTGGTTGGATCTCCTTGCAGTCCAAGGGACTCTCAAGAGTCTTCTCCAACACCACAGTTCAAAAGTATCAATTCTTCAGCACTCAGCCTTCTTCACAGTCCAACTCTCACATCCATACATGACCACAGGAGAAACCATAGCCTTGACTAGACGGACCTTAGTCGGCAAAGTAAGGTCTCTGCTTTTGAATATGTCAATGTATAGCAAAAACCACTGCTGCTGATGCTGCTGTCACTTCAGTCATGTCCGACTCTGTGCGACTCCAGAGATGGCAGCCCACCAGGCTCCCCCGTCCCTGGGATTCTCCAGGCAAGAACACTGGAGTGGGTTGCCATTTCTTTCTCCAATGCATCAAAGTGAAAATTGAAAGTGAAGCCACTCAGTCATGTCCGACTCTTAGCGACCCCATGGACTGCAGCCTACCAGGCCCCTCTGTCCATGGGATTTTTCAGGCAGGTGTACTGGAGTGGGTTGCCATTGCCTTCTCCAGCAAAAACCACTACAACATTGTAAAGTAATTAGTCTCCAATTAAAATATATAAATTAATTTTTTAAATAATGAATATATATTTTCTTATACCTGTCTAATAATTTAATTATTTGAAGTCTTTCTAGATCCAAGTCTCTCCCATCTCTTGCTTCTACTAGTTCTCACTCACAGTATTTTGATTTCTATGTGCTTTTTTTCCCCCCTGTATCCATGGAAAATTATTTGAGGGGATTCCTTGAAGCCCAGAATAAAAATGCCTTCTTATAGGGAGAATTTTACTTCATTTCTGCCAGAGACTAAAGTCACAATCTGGGAGTACTTTAAGATAAATTCAGCTTTGGAGTTTTGCAGACTACTTAGCTGTTGCAAATTTGGTTTGCAAATCTACAGCAGGACCATCTTGTTATCACAACCCCCTTCAGGGTTTTCCCCCTGCTCTGCTCAAGGTAACTTTCCTCACAGTCTCCTAGAAAAGGGATAGGTTTAATTCTGCTTTATCCTTACCTTGAAGTTATAGTCCTCTGGGGTCTCAGTTTATTGGGAAGAACATTTCCTATAAGACCTCACCGTGGCCCACTCTTGGTCTTTGACTTCTGTCTCCCTTTCCTCAAGAAGCTGTCAAACCTTAAGTTCAAGTTTGCTGGACTCAGCAAATATCCTCAAAGCAAAGGTTTTAGTCTGTTAACTTTTCTGCATTATCATGTTTCATTAGATTTTAGGCTGGTAATTCTGTTTTTCCCTTTTCTTTTTTAATTTATTTCTTCTTAAGGAAGATAATTGCTTTACAATGTCATGTTGGTTTCTGCCATACATCAACATGAATCAACCATAGGTATACTAGGCTGGTAATTCTTTGCTCCATTGTCATCACTTGTATGCTTTTAAGATTTTTAAAAATAATATATTTTACCTAAGTCTCCAGGTTTTTTCAACAGATGAAATGTCCCAATTAACCTAGCCTGCATATCCCTGGAATGGGAAAGCTTCAAACTCTCTCATTTTCTGTAAGGAGAGTTCCCAGAAATCGATACCTGTATTCTGGTGTGCAGTGGTCCAGCTACTGTACATACAGGCTTTCAGGCAATCCATTTTGTCAATCTCGCATTTCCCTCTTGTCCTCCGGCATTTCCTGGAGGATTCTTGGCTTTCTTCTCTTTTGCAACATCCCCGTCTTCATGTACTTCAGGAAGCAGTTTGATTCACCTGGCTTTGTCAGGTACCCCCCTTGCATCTGCAGGATGCCCTGGTGATAGTCACTGGAATATCTGAGCTACGAGACCATGTCATGTTCTCTTTGTCATTGTTGATTTATCCTTCTTTGCATTTTACTTTTTATAGTGGAGTTTCACTAAGGTTTGAAGATAAACTAAGTACTCAGTCTATCATCTCTAAAAGGGAATCTCTTTCACTCTTCAGCCCACTGTAACCTGCGTGTTACCTCTGCCAATCTCCAATATCCTGGAACTGCCTTTGGCAAAGTCACCCAACAACAGCCTCCATGCCACTAAATTCAATGGGTGTTTTCCATCTCTCAGCTTCCTTGATTTGATACAGTTGTATTTGATACAGTTGACTACACTCTCCTTCTTGAAACACTCTCTTCTCTTTCTTTACATGACAGCATACTCTCTTAACTCTCTACTTGCCTTTCCAGGCTTTGTTTTTCAGATTTTTCTCCTCTAAATGGCACATAAATGGGTATCAAACCCAGACTCAAAGGGCCTGATTCCTTTTTCTGATTCTATTCAGTCTAAACAAATGATTTCCACTCCCTGGACTTCAATGTTTGATTTCTAGCAGCACTTACAGTTCTTTTGTTGTTCAGTTGCTAAGTCGTATCTGACTCTTTGCCACCCATGAACTGTAACATGCCAGACTCCTCTATCCTTCTGTATGCTACAGTTCTAAATTTTTATAGTTACATATATTTGAAGATCTTTTTAGATGGAAATGATCTTCCCTGGTGACTCAGATGGTAAAGCATCTGCCTGCAATGCGGGAGACCTGGGTTCAATTCCTGGGTCGGGAAGATCCCCTGGAGAAGGAAATGGCAATCCACTCCAGCACTCTTGCCTGGAAAAATCCCATGGACAGAGGAGCCTGATAGGCTACAGTCTATGGGGTCGCAAAGAGTCGGACACGACTGAGCCACTTCACTTCAATGTCTATGAAAAGTGAGCAGGACCACACCAGTTCTAGCCAACAACATTTAATGGAACCTTCTTGAAGAGGAACTCACTTAGAGGAACAAATGAGTTTCCATTCTGTGTAGCTTTCATTTAGCTGTATATGATGTGTGACCAATTTTTTTTTTTCCTAGAGCCCCATCCTGTGTGGGACTCTGGGTTTAAACAGAAATATGTAATAATTTTACTTGGGGCTGTGTCAAAAAGAGGATTAGCAAAAGATTCAGAGCATCAGTCCCCTCCTTGAATCACAGTAGGACACCCTGTTTGAGACAGATTTTTTAGAAGATCATCTTTGAAAAATCAATCCACATCAAATGAGTGGTATGGCTTCAGTTCTCTGTAAGAATGATGGGATCTTTGCTTTTATAAGTTTGACTTGTATGTGATCCCAAAGCAAATCACTGTGAAACTTTGATGGTGAGGGAAGTTTATTTTCCAGTTTTTAATTTTTGTGATTAAGTATCTAAAGTTCTTCAATATGTTGGCATTTTTCACTAGCTGAATTTTCTTATATGATACAATTGTGTGCAAAGACTAAATATTAAGCTAATGCTGTAATGGGAGAAAAGGATACCTAATTCATCTCTGGTAATACTTGTTGAGAAAACTATTGAAAGATAACATATCTTTAGCATCCTTGGATGGTCTGCATGCATGCTAAGTCACGTCAGTCGTGTCCAACTCTGTGCAACCCTATGGACCATAGCTCACCAGGCTCCTCTGTCCATGGAATTCTCCAGGCAAGAATTCTGGAGTGGGTTACCATTTCCTTTTCCAGGGCATCTACCCGACCCATGGATCGAACTCACTTCTCCTGCAGCTCCTGCATTGCAGGCGGATTCTTACTAATTTATAACAGCACCATCCGATAGAACTTTCTGCAATGATGGAAATTTTCTCAGCTCTATGTGACTACTGAACACTTGCAATGTGGCCAACGTGACTGGGGAAGTTATATTTTCATTTTCTTTAATTCTTAGTTAATTTAGATTTAGACCCAAATCACTGCATGTGGCTGCTGGCTCCGGCAGTGTAGTGCACAGTGCTAGAAAACAGGTTTTAGTTTCTCCATCTGTACGATCTTGATATCAAGTTGTACATGAGAGTAAAGCTGATCCTCACCAGGAGCCTTCTTGATTTTAAAGACCGTGCCTCTCCTTTGGGCCCCACTATCACCTCCTCAAAAAATGACCCAGGAAAACAGCCTCCAATTAATATGGCTGAAATAAGGAAGTCAGAATGACAAGACAGGCTTGTGGCAAAACAAGAGGAGATTCTTGAGTCCAGACCCACCCCAAATATTTTCAGAGCTCAGGACAGACAACACATGCTCAATGAAACTAACAAGATGTTAAATAAAAATACACTCTATCCTTGTGGCTTAACAACAATGCCTTCCTAGAGACCAGAAGGGTAGGTTCACATTGAAGCGTCGTAGACCCCTCAGAATCTATACTTGAACTTGATGGTGTGGGGAGAGTCAGCCTCCATCTCCTGGCTTGAGATTGTTCCCCTTCTCTTCACACTGCCACTCTATCCAGCACTACAAGGGGCCTCATACACATGCTTGGGGACACCTGGACATGAATGTGCACACTTTGTCCACACTCCCCACAAACAGCTGCCTGTTGGCCTCCTCTTGGGGCTGGAGTTACACATATTGCTAATTCAGTCCACCCTTAGGGAAGATACCCCCAGAAGCAAGTTATAGGCAGTTCAGGCAGGGACCTCTACAGTCCTGGAGAATTTGAATATGGTCTAAAGCAGGAAATGACTCTGTTGAAAGATATGCAATGGAATAAAGTAGAAAAAAAGCAGTAACTAAAGGGGGAGAAGATGTGGAAAGGAAGCTGTGGGCAAGGTGATTCTAAGAACAGAAATAGGCAATGAAGACAAGGATTATTGAGAAGCTGTGAGGACCTGGTCAAGACTCTGTAGTCTGGATGTGTAATAAGTATGATCTGGGCAGTGCTGGGCAACAGAGGAAGATGAGGAAGCTGCCAGGAGGGTGGGTGGTGGGCATCAAGGGGGACTGATCCAACCAAGGGATTGGAAAAACAAGAACACTGGAAGGACTGGAGCCAGGGTCTGACAAGTGGCCTCCCTGTGCTAAGTGAAAAGTCTGTGCTTGGGGCCCCCACTGGGCAGGTAGGTCAAGTCATCAACCCAGGACCACCCAGCTTGTACTGGCTGAACAGTGTTGTGGACTGAGTTGTGTCCCTCCCCTCCCAATACACCCAAATTCATACATTGAAGCCCTAATCCCCACTGCAGCTCTGACTGTATTTAGAGAGATGGCCCTTAGGGGGAAAATTAAGGTTAAATGAGGTCATCAGGGTGGGGCTCTTAGAAGAAGAGGAAAGGAGACCAGATCTGTGTGTTTGTGTGTGTGTGTGCATGCTTGTGCACAGAGTAAAGACACAGCCAGAAGATGGACATCTGCAAAGGAGGAAGAAAGCTATCCCAGAAACCAACCCTGCTGACACCTTGATCTTAGACTTTCAGCCTCCAGAACTGGGAGACAATACAGTTCTGTTGTTTAAGTTCCCCAGTCTTGTATTGTGACAGCTCAAGCTGACTAATAAAAACAGTGTCCCCTTCAAATTCATGTCCACCCGAAACCTCAAAGTGTAACCTGATTTGTAAACAAGTTGTTTGCAGATGCAATTAGTTATGTTAAAAAGTGGTCGTATTAGATTGGGTTGGGCCCTATATCCAATGCCTAGGTTCCTAAGAAACAGGTCATGTGAAGACACAGGGGGACACAGGGCAACACCATATGAAGAAACTGATGAGCTACCATCCAAGGAATGCCAGAAATCACTCGCAACCACCGCAAACCAGGAAGAGGCAAAGATGGCATCTTTCCCACGGTGCTGAGAGAGGGCGTGGCCGTGCTTCCACCTTCAGCTCAGAATTCTGGCCTCCGGAGCATGAATAAATTCCTGTTGGTTTAATTAAGCCCCCCAGCTGACGGTCTTTTGTTACAGTATCCACAGGAATCTAATCCAGAGGGGAGAGCTTCCTCCGCTAAAACTGATCTCCATTTCTGAATTCAGAGGCTATTATGAAGAATTTTTAGAATTAAATCTAAGTTTTAAAAAATCTCATGGAAGCAATTTGAATGGTCCAGAAGAGCGTAAGGTGAAACTCTAAAACCTTCTTTCTCACCAGTCCTGCAGTCATGTCACCCCTTCCCAGAAGGGACCTGGGTCAGCCTTCTGTGGATGTCCTCCTAGATACCATGCAGGCATAGGTTTTGTTACTCATTGAAATCCTACTCTACACTACTAAGTAACTTGTCTCTTGTTGCCTGATAATTTCCCTTCAGCTGTCTAGGAGAAAGAAAAGTGAAAGTGAAAGTTGCTCAGTCCGACTCTTTGCGACCCCATGGACTATACAGTCCATGGAATTCTCCAGGCCAGAATACTGGAGTGGGTAGCCTTTCCCTTCTTCAGGGGATCTTCCCAGCCCAGGGATCAAACCCAAGTCTCCCACATTGCACGCAGATTCTTTACCAGCTGAGCCACCAGGGAAGCCTTGTCTAGGAGAAGGCTGCCCCAAGACAGTGCTCCTTAGGGGGCATCTTCAAGGACAAACTCTGAAGCTATACTGTGTGGGTTCTAATTCTGCCCCTACTATCTGCCAGCTGAGTGATTCCGAGCAAGTGACTGAACCTCTGTCCTCTCAGTTTTCTCATCTGAAAAGTGGACCGACCTCATAAATTGCTATGAGGATTAAATGAGTTGAGGTACACAAATCACTTGGAATGGTGTCTGGGATAGGGTCACTGCTAGAGACCTCATTTTTGTGACAATATTTACAGTGTGCTCAAATATGAATGCACCAGCATTTATAGTAATATCTAGATGGACTTTGACACTGCTTCTAGCTTTTCACTAGTACACACATCACTTCAATGCACATCTTTGTGTGTGCCCTCTTGTGTGAGTATCTAGAGGAGACATTCATGGGGGTTCAGTTGGTTGTGACAGTTTTCCCTGCTACAAGCAGTATATGGTTGAGACTGTCTCCCCACCTCCATGCCAACTCCCAGTTCTTACAGCAAAATGTTAAAATGCTTTAACGTTTTGATTTTAAACAAATCAGAAACACACTCACAGACTTCTGGTTACCAAAGGGGAAAGAGGGAGGAGGGATAAATTGGGAATTTGGGATTGAT
Source organism: Ovis canadensis (assembly GCF_042477335.2). Lineage (NCBI taxonomy): Eukaryota > Metazoa > Chordata > Mammalia > Artiodactyla > Bovidae > Ovis > Ovis canadensis. The sequence goes on from NC_091727.1 coordinate 86,097,461, forward strand.
ATATACACACTACTATATTTAAAACAGATAACCAGCAAGAACCTACTGTATAGCACAGGGAACTCTAGTCATTATTCTGTAATAACATAAATGGGATAAGAATCTGACAATGAATAGGTATATGTCTATGTATAACTGAACAACTTTGCTATACACCTGAAACTAATACAACATTGTAAATCAACTATATTCTGGTATAATACAAAATTTTTAAAAAACACTATTTCATATAGATAACTAATAAGACCCTGCTGTAGTAGGACAGGGTATTCTACTTAATACTCTAACGACCTATATAGGAATAAAATCTAAAAAGGAGTGCATATACGTGTATAACTAATTCACTTTGTTGTACAGCAGAAACTAACACTGTAAACCAACTATATTCCAATAAAGATTAATTTTTAAAAGCACTTTAGAAAGATTTTGATCAGTAATACTTTAAAGATTTTTGTGTATATTATGATCTGGTAGGCAGACCTGCCATTAGTGGTTTATAAATGAATTTCATGGTTGTTTAGAAATGAGAAGGTCACAACGGTCTCAGAGTTCCCTGTTTCGTGATTGGTTTTCACAAGCCATGTAGCAGCGGTTCAAAGGGCATCTGGCCACAGCTGGTACCGGGGATGTGTGTGAGCCCAGAAGATTCTGCTGGCAGCCAGCCCTGGCTCAGTACCTGTTGGGATGGAAAATACCTGCATTCCCTTCAGACAGGAAGACATTATTCACAGCCTGTCATGCTTGGTATTAAACTAATGGAGCTCATTCTACTTTCACACGCACCCTACTGTCTGAACTCTTGTTTAATTTGCAGCAGGGGTCATACGCACATGAAATGACTTCCTGCAGGTCAGTCAAGACGTCAGAAAAAGCCCAAGGTTCATGCTGCAGGGAGTAACTTCCTGCCTTCCTATATTATTTCATTCAGGCACACAGTTCCAGCAGCATAAAACATGAACAACCCAGCAAGCCGTTTGTCATTTTTAAAACTCGTGAACAGATGACCCTTGATAAGATAAGAAAGACAACCTTTCTAAAATGGAGATAAGATGCTTGTGAGGAAGGGGGAAGGGGAGTGGTGGTTGGGTTTGCTGGGGGCTGTTATTCCCATTCCTGTGTACTCCAGGGAAGAAAATGTGAATACTAAGTAAATAAATGTAGAAAAACACAAAATAGTCATAGAATGAATAAACTCTCTTCTAAAAAACACCACTTCATTTTTGGTGTTCACTTAACTACCCTTCCACGGCTCTTTCTATTCCCAACCCTTGTCCCAATCCCAGAATCCTTATTCTCTCCGTGCCTCCTTCATCTGCCCAACCTCAAGAAAAGCCCTCTGGGCCAAGGTCCTTGCTTGAATCTTCGCTGGGTTTCTAGCCCCCAGCACAGGGTCTGGAGCACCACAGAGGCTTGGGACACATGTACTGACATAGAAACCAGAGCAACAGATATGCAGGAAGGCTGGTTCCATTTAATGCACCAGGGAAAGCGGTAACCATCCAGAAGCTCCCACTCAAACTTGGCAGAATGAATTCGTCTTGTTACTAAAGGCCCAGTACCTTACCTCCCTTCCCCAGGTACCGTGGGGATTCTAAGCGTGACAAAGTTTCTTTAAAAAAAGAAAAGAAAGACGAAGTGACACAGACACTGCATTTCTCAAAACGACAGAGTAGCCAAACACTCAAGAATCTATGTGATTAGATAAAATCTGTGAAGCTGCACGAATGGCATGAACCTTCCAACCTCTGCGTCCTCTAAGATTAAGGCACACATATTTATAGATCAAGCCTTCTTACTTTTACACATTCACCAAACTTGAAGGATTTCAAAAAGGAAACGGGTGAGTTTTGTTTTTCTGTATACTTATCAGATGGAGCCTTACAGCAAAGGTGCAGCAATGAGAGGTTCTTAAAGAAAATATTTCGTTCATTTGTGGTGAGAATATGACATCTGAGGCATTCTCCAGGGCTGTTTAGATAACAGGTGCTTACTGAATAAGAACGAGAACCCCGTGTTGCCCCCTCCCCTTTGATTACAGAGTGGGAGGAGGGGGAGATGGTCCCTTTTGCCCTCAGAAAAAGGCTTGCAAAGAAGCCACATCATCTTAACAGGTGAGGGTCCTGGACCCATCCGTGCCCTGTGGGGACGGTGAACAGATATTTTGGGACATTTTTCCGCCTTGGGAATGAGCTGATTTGAAAGTTAACTCAAAAGCAGTTATTGTGACTTTTACATTGACTGACTCATCTGTGTGGACGAGAATATAATGACACATTCACGACTGGCTGAGCCTTGTGCTGCCAGCGCTCTCCCCAGAGGATGGAGGGGACGGTTGGGTCAAGACTCTCTGACGCATTTAAAAATTCTCTACTCCCCACCCCCAAGCTTATCCCACTCTTCAGGCAAACTGTTCTTGGTCCCCCCAGACGCAGTAGTCCTGTATCAGGGATTCCTAAAATAGATTACTACATTCACATGTTTTAGAGAAAAAAATATCAGCTTTTAGAGGAAAGCAGGGGTTCTTCATCTGGGGGAAATGTTGCAGGGATCAGGCATTAGAAATCAAATTTAGTCATACCTGAACAGCCCCAATCGACATCTTGGCACCCCAGAGACACGAATGGAAAATAACTGAACAAATAAGCCCACTAGTTAAACAACAGCACCCCCAGTGTACAGCATGAGTGGCAAGGAGTAATTCTTTAGCAAGAGATCAGGATGGACGGTTCCTGATGCTGGCACCCAGGAAAAGTACTGGTACCCAGCCATCGCCAGCAGTGATTCATCACGAGAAAACCAATTATGCCTGCCTGCTACGAACTTCCCGGGGACATGAATACCTGAGGCCTCGCTACTGCATATTAGAGTCAGGGGGACACTAGATCAGAGGCAGAACTCTGGGACTCACATACTGTTGCTGCTGCTAACTAGCTCTGTGAGCCCTGAGTAAGGCACTTACCCTTTTAGGGCCTTTATTTGTCCTAACAGGGAAGTTTTCAGTTCGGCAAGATGAATGATTTCTAGGGTAAATCTCATGTTGTGTTCTTACCACAAAAAGCAAAAAACAAAGGTCACAAGGAAGCTCTGGGAGGCATTAGGTATGTCTGTTACCTTGACTGTGATGATGTTGCTTGTGCATATCCAAATTCTCAAATCATACATATTAGATACAAGCAATTCTTTGTATATCAATTATACCTCAATTAAGTTTTGGTTTGTTTTGTTTTGTTTTTAAATAAAGGCGAGGAGGGATTTTCCCAGTGATCTAATGGTTAAGACTTTGCCTTCCAAGGTAGAAGGTGCAGGTTTGGTCCTTAGTTGGTGAAGTCCCACAAATGTCTTGGCCAAAAAAACAAAACATAAAACAGAAGGAATATTGTAACAAGTTCAGTAAAGACTTTAAAATGGCACACATCAAAACAGTCTTTTAAAAAAAGGAAAGGAGATGGAAGAGTGGGGGACGCCTTACCAGATGCCCCTTAGTTTTCTTATTCTGACATCCATTCACTAATTCCCTTATTTTTTCCTTTATTTAATAAATGTTTATTGAGTCCCTGCTATATGCTAGGAACTAGGTACCCAAGATCGTGTTTACTATCTCCATGTTTGCGCTGAATTTACAGTCTATTTTTATCCTTACCCTCTTCTAACATCTCTTTTTCAGAGAGGAGAAGTTCAATTTAGGGCTAACTTCTCATACAGAGCAACTACTCAGAATTCATGGTTGCTTCCAGAGAAGGTTTGCAGCCCATGAAATTGACGGGCAATCCATTTCTCTGTTTTAAAATCTGTACAAATGGGCATGAAGAGGAATACCCAAGGACCAGACCTCCTTCCCCTGGATGACCACCAGCTTATAAGGGAAAAAATAGGGTAGCTCTGGTGCCAGGAGGTATACTGGGAGGGCAAGCTGAGTCATTCTGAGAGTTGGGATACGAGAGGAAGGAGAGCTAGCCTTTGAAAGTGAAATATCTGGTACCATGGAGATGGAGAACAGGCCACCTAGGGGCCATGGCGCAGCACAATCCCTGCTGCTGCTGCTGCTGCTAAGTCACTTCAGTCGTGTCCGACTCTGTGTGACCCCATAGATGTCAGCCCACCAGCTGTCCCCAAAGAACTAGAATCAAGCCAGGCTCCCGGGCAGAAAGCTCCTGAGAAATGACCCAAGCAGTGGGGAAGAGCTAATCATTCTTGGTGCAGGAGCGCCGTCTAGTGTCCGGAATGGATATTGACAGCATTGAAGAATTTGGAGCGCTTGGGAAGCAAACAACCTCAGACCCTTCACAAGCACAAATACTTGTAAGTAAAACAATACAGCTGATCATAGGGTGGGTTTGTGGATTTTCAGGAATTCTGGGCAGAGATCTGAAGCCAGAAGATGTGAGATCAACAACATAGACATTAACAGCCAAACCTATGACCTAGAAATACTACCATTCCTCAAGGTGTGTAGGTGTGCATACGTGTCTGGGTATACATACCCACATACACACACCCGCATGCCATTTTCTCCATAATCTATTACATTTTTATCATATCCATATTTTGGGAAATTGATTTATAGTTATTTCTGAAAGTTTGGAAAATAGAGAAAAGTAAAGCTTCTGATCATGAAGGAGGAACAGAATCTGGAATTAGTCATCCATCATAAACAAATCTATATGAAAGCATTAATTTTCGACAGTAGACAAGAGGCAGTGCATTTCTGTGATGTTACAGGACAGGAAATAGATGAGATGAGCCCAAAACATGGAGGAGGGACCCAAATAGAGAAAAGAAGTTTCCATGAGTTAAAGAGTTGGGGATCACAGTTGAGGAGGCTGAGGCAGCTAGAAGATGTGGGGGCAGAACTCCAAGGATGAGGAACTGCAGGAAGGAAAAGATCCAGCTATCTGAAAAGGGCTTTCTTTGAGTCTTTATGAGTACTGGGCTGAGCAAAGAACAACCTGGAAGTTTTCAGCAGAACTATCCCCACAGTTCACACAACACTGGCCAAAAAGAGTGGATCTTCTAGATGATCACCCCCAACCTCTGGGATCTACTGCCTGGCGATCTGAGGTGAAGCTGATGTAATAGTAATACAAATAAAGTGCACCGTAAACGCAATGCACTCGAATCATCCCCAAACCATCCCCTCCCCGCCCCACCCACACCCCAGTCCCTGGAAACCAGTCTCTGGTGCCAAAAAGGTTGGGGACCACTAACCTAGAGCATTGGGTGGAAAGTTCAGAGTGATCACCCCTTGTAATAGACCTGCGATATCCCCAGAATAAAGGTGTTTTTTTTTTTCCTTAATGTATTAAAGAATGTTTCTTACCATTTCATCTAATCACAGAACCTTGTGTGTAAATGGTGCGTGTTCCGAGATGCTACAGGTAACCGTTTCACCAAATGTTTTGCATTATATCACAGCGGTGATCATCTTCCCTGCCTGCAGTCACTTGGTCCTCAGTGCCCTGCACCTCACATCCTTCACTCAGCCAACTCTATGGCTTAGCTCTGTTCCTTGGCAGATTCCACTTCCGGTGCTACATTCTGCATTATCAGAATCCTCATGGGAAAGCCCTGGAAGCTGGCTCTTCTTTAATATAGAAAACAAATAGTCATTTAGCAAAAGGGTATTTGGTAAATCAAGTCACTAGGGGCATTGAAGAACAAGACTCAAGCTATGAGGCCAGAAACAATGAATCAAATCATACCACAGAGCTTCTGGTGATGACTTTAGTGATGTCACCACTAAACATTAGGGTCACTAACTGTTGGCACTGCCACTAACATTCCCATGACTGCTACCCTTGAGGGATTTGATTCTTACTGCAACCACCACCATTAGAAGAGAATTCCTTGCTGCCAAAATTCTTTAGATTCTTAATGCCAGGTTCAAAGACTCTACACAGGACCTCTGATTGGCTGAGCCTAGGTCACGTGTCACACTATAACTGCACTAGTGGGATGTGTGGCATTGTCATCTAGTAGAAGGTGGGCTCTGCCTCTTACATTATGACTCATGAGGCAAGGAATTCCCCAAGCGCGGCAAGAGCTTTAGGTGCCGGGCTCTACTCCAAGATGAAAAATATACTCTTCGAATCCCAGGGACGGGGGAGCCTAGTAGGCTGCCTTCTGTGGGGTCGCACAGAGTCGGACACGACTGAAGTGACTCAGCAGCAGCAGCAGCACAATTGTAACTTCAATTACCCTCTGGCACACAGTAGGCAGTTAATAAATATTTGTTGGTGGAGTGATTGAAAAGCATAGCAGGCTGAAATTTACTAACATTACTCCACAGAAGGTGATCAGGTGAATGAAAAGGGACCTAAATAGTATATTCCCCGAGATAGGACACAAAATAGGAGTCAGGTCAGTAATCCAAGCATGGTAGTGTGTGGAGGTAAAGAGTTCATGGCTAGGCAATGCAACTGTGTCTGGAATATCTAGAGTACCACTGTAAGGATAAATTTCCATGCAGCAGAGTGGTGGGGACTGGGGAGGGGGTTCAATGGTCTAGGATTAAGCCCTGAGAGGCATAGTCCCTTAGGTGTATATGAATTACAAATTCAAGTAGTGTTGCCCCAAGTCATGCAGACTGGCTCTTGACCCTTGCATCTTTGAATAAGAGCCGGAATTAGTGGCACATGAGACTGAGGGTGTCATGACATATGTGGGGCCAGCTTACCAGTCACAGGGGTCCTATGGCCACATCTGAGGATCTTTCAAGAGTTCCAGTGATAGGTAGCCTAAGCAGGTTAGGGCGTTAGCTCTGTGTCTGAGTGCAGCTTCTTTCCCCATCCAGGGAGTAGTGATGTCAGCCACTGAAGAAGAGTAAGTAGCTCAGCTCCCTTGGTGCAGATCAGTTATTAGAACCAATGGAGCATGGAAATGAACACTGAGATTCCCGAAAATTAGACGTTGTTGCCTGGCCTTTCACCTCCAGGCCTTTAAAGATGAATTTCCTGGATTCTCAACAGATGGAACTGCTGAAGGCAATTCAGAAGTTCAGAAACTATCCAAAAGTCAGGCTACAGAATAAATCAGAACGCCTTCCAAATATAAAATAGATCAAGAAATTGAGAAGGATGGTATGTGTTCTAATCACAGAAGATATCTCAGGTATTGCCTGGAACCAACAACTTCAGTGTCACTTCTATAAAATGAATGCGATGGTGGATATTATGTATCAACCTGAGTGGGAAACAGGGATACCCAGAGAACTGGTTACACGAGATTTCTGAGTCTGTCTGAGAAAAAGTGTCCAGAAGAGATGACCATTTGAATGGTGGGCTGAGTAAAGCAGATCACACTCCCCCACGTGGATGGGCCTAGCACCACCTGGGAAGCCCATTATACTCAGTATCTTGTAATAATCTATAATGTGAAAGAATATATATGTGTGTGTGTCTGTGTCTGTGTCTCTGTGTGTGTGTGTGTGTGTGTGTGTGTGTGTGTGTCTCCTTGGGGGCACAGTGGCAAAGAACAGTCCATGGGGTTGCAAATAGACATGATTCAGTGCCTAACCATCAACAACATATATATATATATATATATATATATATATATATAATGCTAATTACAACTTTAAAAAAGAATATCCTAGGAGTACAGAAGAATACCCAAGGAAGGAACACACTTGGAAAGGGGCAGGGACTTTCCCATGGTTGGAAGTCAGACCTGGTTGAAGAGGGTGCAGTTTCAGCCCACTAAATGGTGAAGAAGGCCACTAGGGTGGAAGCTTTCCACTGCTGTGCCATCAGACTGAGGCTAACATGCAGGAAACCATCTCCTAGATTTCCAATAAATTCTCTGGGAAGCTGCCCAGGAAGATGTGGTGATCATGTCTGAAAGCCAGCTAGGGCATCTTCAGAACTTGCCAAGAAACTGCCCTTTGGCCAGGGCTGCTGAATTGTCCTGGAAAGTGGGTGAATCTCCCACAAAACTCACAGGGAATCCACATATTGAGGGGGGCCAGGTGTTTCAGGACTTGCCTCTGGGAAGGTAGAGGGGATGAGGGGAAGAAGGGTTGCTGCTGAGAGTCACCAGCCAAGTGCCTGGGAGCAGGAAGAAGTGCACCACAATCAGGGAAAGAAGCCCTTTTGTCCTCCGGGGTCCCTCCAATGCCCTGAACTGGAAAAACTTAAGATGTTGCCAGCTAGCCAGGGGGAAATAGTCCGGGATCCCATGCAGGCAAAGGAGGTGGGATCTGGGTCTGAGAGGAAATACAGTGATCATTGGCACAGCTAGGAAGGCAGTAGAATGCGATGGCTGAGAGTGAGGGCTCTGGAGCTCCACTGCCTGGGTTCAAATTCCAACTCTGCCACTCACTATCTGGTCAAGCCCTTCTGTGTATCAGTTCCCTCACTCTATAAAGCAGGGATGGTTTCACTATCTATTTCATGGGATTGTCAAGATGAAATGAGACAGCGTATGTTAATCTGTGACAAACTATGTTCATCTTTGTGCCCGGCGCCTCATGCATAGTAAGTACTCTGTGCAAGGCAGCCATCCATGTCACGATTGGCACTATATGCCAACTGACTGGTATGATGAGGAAGGCTCCCTGACATGCTGCTTCATCCAGACTGCCAAGCTGAGGAGCTTTTCCAGGACATTGAGGATCGGTGGGAGTGAGGAGGCTCCAGACTGATGTCTCCATTCAGGCCCCTTCTCCAGGAGTCCTGGCCCAGGGGAGTTCCACATGTTTTTTCATAAAGAACACTGACCCTGATATAGTGGTGGAGAACTTGATGAGCCCCTGCCATGCCCTGGAGGTTTTATGTGTAGCAAGATAAAAGTATCCATTGGTTATTTTTTATTGAAGTGAAGTTCAATTGGTTATTTAGAAGTGCTCCTTGCCCTCCAAAAAGAGTGGCTACAGCACCTAGAATAGTCAGTATGGACAGGTTAGGAGAGAAGACTGGGCGTTAAAGCAGAGAGAACACTCTAGAATGTGTGGTGGGTAAAAACTGATCTCATTCACTAATGCTTTTGATGTGTATGGCTTCTTTCTGGAGAATGTGTAAAGGAGGTGGGTCTTGTGTGGTGTGAATGCTTGGGTTGGCAGGGTCTAGGGCTGGGACTCTGAGAGGGAGCACCCATGCTAGGTACACAGGCCCCACAGAGCCAGTCAGTGGTGTGCTCTCAGCCCCAGAGTCATGATGTCCTAGCCGTTCTTCTGCCCTCATGACCACAAATGCCTTCTGGTGGGTGGTCAGTGAGGAGTGTGTTTCCCTGAAACATGGGCAGAAGTATTGAGAAGGGAGGTGAATCATGGACTCTTGTCAGAAATGGTTAAGGGGCAATGAGGCAAGGTTGACAGCACCATAATGGGCAATGGAGAGGCACCCTGGTACCCACAGCCATGGGTACTTATTCATATATTCATTTCCTATGGCTGCTCTAAGAAACTATCATAAAGGTACTGGTTTATATTAACACATTTATTCTCTTACAGTTCGAGAGGTCAGAAGTCTGAACTGGGTCAGCAAGGCTACGTTCCTTCTGAAAGCTCTGGGGGAAAATCCATTTCTCTGCCTTTTCTAGTTTTCCTTGACTCAAGGCCTTTCATCTTCAGAGCCAACAGTGTTCCATCTTCAAATCTCTCCGTCTTGTTCCCCTCTCTCTCTCCTTCTCTGGCTCTGACCACCCTGCCTTGTAACTACATTAGGCCCACCAGGATAGTCTGAGACAGTCTACCTGTCTCAAGAACCCTAATCAGGTCTGCAAACTCCCTTTTGCATTGTACCATATATCCACAAGGCTTGGGGATTAGGACACAGACACCTTCGGAGGGTGTTATTCTGCCAAACACAGAACAGGCAGACCTGGGAGATGTTGCAGGTTCAGTTCCAATCACCACAACAGAGAAGATCAAGATAAACTGACATGCGAATTTTTTGGTTTGCCAGTGCATATACAATTCATGGTTACACTATGCTGCAGTCCATTAAGTGTACAATAGCATTATGTCTAGAAAAACAATGTGCTTCCTCTGTTTAAAATAATTTTTTGCTAAAAAATGCTGGCCATCATCTGAGCACCCAGGGTTGCCACAAACCTTCAATTTGTAAAAAAAAAAAAAAAAAAAAAAATGCAATTCTTTCGAAGTGCAATAAAGCAAAGTGTGATAAAATGAGATATGCCTGTACTTGTCCTCAATTTCTCTCTATAGGACTTGTTTGGTTGGTTCAGAGGGCATCTGCATCTGGAACTTGGAGCCTCCTGGAGAACCATCACTAGGGCTGGACTCTACTTCAAATAGTTCTGCAGAAATCATGACAGCAAGGACTAGAAGACGTCTCCATAGACGAGGCACAAGGCAGTCGAGGAACTTGCTCTGGTTAATGAGAGGCACAGTAAAGATGATTTGAATATATCCACACCCCTGCCCTACCCAACTCTTCTGGCCAGATGGGCCAGGTGGGTCCTCGTAGCAGAGATAGGGCCCTGTGTGCTGGGTGACCCCGGATGAAATGATGGGCACCACGGCAGTGGCAGCCTAACCTGGTGATGCATCCACTCTACTGGCATCAAGTCCCCCAGTGTCTCTGAGCCCAACAGCTCCTCTGTGTCTGTGTGAGCAGTCACTAGAGGTGTGCCTCTCTGTGCCCTGATCTCCTTTGGGTCCCCCAGGGCTAAAGGGGTTTGAGATATAGAATTAGGCCCTGGAGGCCCTCCTAGTATGAAGCCTTTAGTGGATTGACTGGTGACCCACAAAAGATGTGCCCTTATTTAGAAACGGTGGTTTAGTCACTGAGTCGTGTCCGACTCTTGCAACCCCATGGACTGTAGCTAGCCGGGCTCCTCTGCCCATGGAATTCTCCAGGCAAGAATACTGGAGTGGGTTGCCATTTCCTTCTCCAATTTAGGAAAGGGATCTTTGTTAAGTAAGGATCTCAAGGTAAGATTATCCTGGTTAAGGGACGGCCCTGAAGCCAATAGCACATTCTTTTATAAGAGGAGGGAAGAAGGTAATGTAAAGATGGTGGCAGAGATCAGAGTGATGACGCAACTGTAGTCAAGGAATGCCAGGAGTTACCACCGAAGCACCAGAAGCAAATCCTACCTGAAAGCCTCCAGGAACCAGCTCTGCCCACACCTTGATTTCAGATGCCCAGCCTCCAGAACTGGGAGAGAAGAAGCCACTGTTGTTTTAAGCCTCTCCCTGTGTGGTACTTTCTTACAGCAGCCTCAGGAAGCAAGCTCAAAGGCTGAGAGGCTGTATGCAAGCCCGTAGGCAGAAGCAGAGTTTTTGTGCCCTAATGACTCCTTCAGCCTGCCCCTACTGGGGTCTGGGGCAGACCATAGGTACATTGGCCATCAGGGGGCACCACTGCACCAGCAGTTGAGGTTTTTGTCTATCCATCCCTGGGTAGTGCCAAAGGGGCCGGAAACCAACCTTGGGGCTCAGAGAACATGGCCTTATGAACTCCCAGGACCAGATGAGTGAAGCCCAGGCTGGCTAGCCCATTGACAGAAGCGCCTAGCAGAATATGTGCTCAGTCGTGTCCGACTCTTTGTGACTTCATGGACTATACAGTCCATGGAATTCTCTAGGCCAGAATACTGGTGTGGGTAGCCGTTCCCTTCTCCAGGAGATCTTCCCAACCCAGGGATTGAACACAGGTTCTTCACAGTCTGAGTCACCAGGGAAGCCCAAGAATACTGGAGTGGGTAGCCTATCCCTTCTCCAGCAGATCTTCCCAACCCAGGAATTGAACCGGGGTCTTGCGTATTGCAGGTTGATTCTTTACCAGCTGAGCTACCAGGGAAGACCACCAGAACAGGACAGCACCCACCACCAAGGTCTATGTCTCCACCTCATGGACTCCTCTTCCAAGCTCAGAGACATCAGCTCCAGCCATGTGTACCACATCGTGGGAAGCCCTGATCCAGGTTCACAGGGACCCTCTTATAAGTTTCTGAGTTCCCACACTCTCTTCTGTCCCCTTAGCCGAGGGGTTGGAGCTGCTTCCTGCCATTGTTTTCAGAAAGCCTTGATGTTCTCTTTTTACCCTTTCAGTTACCCAGTTAACACCTGTATACTAAATCACAATTCTTTGTTCAAATACCAGGCATGCTTTTGTCTCCTGAATAGATCCTGGCTGATATAAGATCATTTGGTCAGAGAAGTTCAAGATAAGGAGAAATCATAGTGTTGGAAGAATCAAGTATGTGGATATTAGAATCACCAAGACTTGTGGAAGGAATGGGGTTGGAATGACAGTGAGTCAGGAACTATAATTTCCAAGGAATAAAGGAGGATCCAGAAGCGTGTAGATGGCTGCCACAAAGAAAGGTAGCAGATGGAATGGTTGATGACAGGAGATTCAGAACTGACCTTGAGAGCCATAGGAGGTGGACTCTGTCTGTGGAGGTTCTTTGCCTCTAGACTAAAGACTAGCAGGAGTCCTGGGAATTGAGTGGTGCTTTGACTTTTTTCTCACCCCTACCCTGAGAGGTAACCTGGGTAAGACCTGTGCCTGGTTGGTGGGCCACAGAAGGTCTGAGAAGGGATGCAAGTGTTCCCTTCCTTATTGCTGGCTTCAAGCAGGAAGAAGTTGCAAACAACAGACATGGGACCCTAGCCTTCCATGGCTCTGTGCCCACTCCCAGCCTGTACTCTCAAGGACCAGCCAGGGCCACGAAAAGGGTAGCGAGGAGGGCAGACTACACTACCTCGCTTACTCCTCCCCAGCCACCCCCATCATGTGCTGAGGCATCCCAGGAACTGCTGGGTCTCCTTGTCTGGCCCAGGGTCTCCCACCCCAGGAGAAGAACCCTCACTTATCTTCACGGAATCATGGCCATTCCTGAAACAGCTGGATCCAGAAAGTCTTCCTCTGACCTTTAAACCAGTACACGCACCTTAGCATGCAGGGGCCACATGGCAACCTCAGGAAGTCCCAGAGTCTATGGAGTTCTCCATCTGGAAAGTGCACCTCCATCCCCTGTGTGCCCCAGGAATGGGGAGCTACTGCCCACCTGCCCTGCCCAGGCAATGGGGAAGGCCATAATTACCCTCTATGATTCTGCCTGGTAGAGGCTTTCTGGCCACAGAAAAATGTGTTCCTCAGTGTGATCAGGCCGCCCGAGTATTCTTGAGTAGGGAATTCCAGGTCTCAGGAAGAGCCCTCCCCACAGCTGCCATGGTGAGCTTTGCAAACATAATCAAATCATGCTGCTGCCCTGATTAAGACCGCTCTGTGACAGCCAACCAGGTGTGTATCAGGAGGCTCTGGGAAGAATCTGTTTCCAGGCTTCTTAAAGTCATAGCCAATCCAGTTCCTGGCCATTGTAGGACTTAGGTGTGTCCCTTTCCTGCTGGCCACAGCTGGGCACTGCACTTAGCTCCCAGAGACCTCTGTTCTTTTTGCTTTCTGTTTGCTTGGGAGGATTTTTTCTTTTTTTGGAGACATGCTGCTGCTGCTGCTGCTAAGTCGCTTCAGTGGTGTCCAACTCTGTGCAACCCCATAGATGGCAGCCCACCAGGCTCCGCCGTCCTTGGGATTCTCCAGGCAAGAACGCTGGAGTGGGTTGCCATTTCCTTCTCCAATACATGAAAGTGAAAAGTGAAAGTGAAGTCGCTCAATCGTGTCCAACTCTTCAAGACCTCATAGACTGCAGCCTACCAGGCTTCTCCGTCCATAGGATTTTCCAGGCAAGAGTACTTGAGTGGGTTGCCATTGCCTTCTCTGTTTTGGAGACATAATTAGACATAATTAGTGTGTGCATGTTCAGTTGTGTCCAACTCTTTGCGACCCCATGGACTGTAGCCTACCAGGCTCCTCCATCCATGGGATTTTCTAGGCAAAAGTGCTGGAGTGGGTTGCCATTTCCTTCTCCAGGGGATCTTCTCAACCCAAGGATCGAACCTGTGTCTCCTGCATTGGCAAGCGGATTCTTTACCACTGCACAAACTGGTGTGTTAGTCACTCAGTCGTGTCTAACTCTTGGTGACCCCATGGACTGTATCCCACCAGGTTCCTCTGTCCATCGGATTTTCCAGGCAAGAATACTGGAGTGGGTAGCCATTCCCTTCTCCAGAGGATCTTGCCAAACCAGGGATCAAACCCAGGTCTCCTGAATGACAGGCAAATCCTTTACTGTCTGAGCCACCAGGGAAGCCCCATAATTAGCATTTAACACTGTATAAGTTAAAGGTGTACAGTGTGTTGGTTTGACACATGTATACAATGCAATATGATGAGTATAGTAGCATTGGCTGGCACCTTTATCTTGAACATGGTCCCTAACTCTCAGACAGCAATGGCCCACACAGTCCCTCTCATGCTTTGAGCCTCTGTGACTTCTTCTGCCACATGTAACTCCAGACAGAGGAAGTTCTCTGCTTTTAAGAGTTCATGAGAGTAGATTGGACCCACTTGGCCTTTTTCATTTGTGTTTTCTCTTTATGATGTATTTTAATTATAGAAATTATTGATTTTAATGCAGTCCATTATATTGATTTTTTCCATTGTAGTGTCTCTTGTGTCCTTAAGCAGTCTTTACCTGCTCTAAAGTCCCGCAGAGACTATCTTAATTTATCTCCTACAAGATGTATTGATTTATCTTTCACATTCAGTTATTAATACAACTGCAATCAACTTTTGCATATGGTGTGAGGTGGGATCCAAATCCGTTTTTTCCCATGTGCAAATCCAGATGGCCATCTTCCAAAAGGGCCATCATTTCTCCAAAGAACTTCAGTATCATCTTTGACATAAATCAAGTGACATGTGTTGGGTCAGTTTCTAGACTCTCTATTCTATTCCATTGCTCAGGGTTTTCTTCATATCTTGTGTGCCAAGAATACATCAACACAATTACTATGGTTTTACAAGTCTTGAAAAGTGATGATGTAAGTGCCCTTGACTGTGTTCTTCTTCAGGATTATCTTAGCTATTCTAAGTCCTTTGTATTCTCATATAAATTTGATAATCAGATTGACGAGGCACACACATGCACGTATACACACACATCCAACTGTGACTTTTTATTGAAACCACATTGTGTCTGTAGATCAATTTGCAGAGAATTAACATCTTAATAATAGTGATCCTTCTATTTCATGAACATGATATATTTATCTCCATTTCTCTAGATTGTTTTTAGTTCATCAGCAATGTTCTGTCATAGTCAGTGTAGAAATATTCCACATTTCATGTCATATCAAATCCCACATAATTGATGAGATTTTTGTTGCTACTGTAACTGGAATCATTAAAATTGCTTCTGTTTGTTGCCAGTATACAGAATGACTTTGGTCATTAATTCTAATAGCTTATAAGTAGATTTTGAAAATTATGCCTGCTCCAAGTTTTAAATTAAAATATTACTAGAGATACCTCATTGGTCCATGAGTCTCTGCTACCTACCATATTCCAGTCTTCTCTGTGCAAATCATAGCATTTATGAGAAAAACTTTTTGGTGTAACCAGGGTCTTGTGAGACATGTCCCTGAGTTTCTTATGTCAAGATCCTGAGATTTTAACCAAATGAAATTTAGAAATACATAAAACATTTAGTAAGTGTGTTTTACTTGTCAAGTACTGCTCTAAGGGACTACTGGTCTTAGTCCTTTGCTGCTGCTGCTGCTAAGTCGCTTCAGTTGTGTCCGACTCTCTGCAACCCCATAGATGGCAGCCCACCAGGCTTCCCCGTCCCTGGGATTCTCCAGGCAAGAACACTGGAGTGGGTTGCCATTTCCTTCTCCAGTGCATGAAAGTGAAAAGTGAAAGTGAAGTCGCTCAGTCATGTCCGACTCTTCACGACCCCATGGACTGCAGCCTACCAGGCTCCTCTGTCCATGGGACTTTCCAGGCAAGACTACTGGAGTGGGGTGCCATTGCCTTCTCCATAGTCCTTTGCAGGTAGGTATTAACTCATGGAATTTCCTTAACAGTCCTATGAAGTAGGGACTGTCATAATCTTGTTGAACAGATAGAGGGAAACTGAGAGAGAAGGCAGTTTTCCCAAGGTCAGCCAACATGATAGTGGCTAAGCGTTTCACTGTTACGCTATTTGGCCACTCCACATCTAGAGAAGCAAATTCTTCAGCCTGGATCTCTCAACCTGAGGCTCTCCACTTCATCCTGAGCACTGGCTTTCCCCCAAGTCATGACTCCATCTGCAGTTGACTAGTGCCCCTCACCTCAGGCTACATCTGAGGCCTAACAAAGAGGGAAGTCAGGGCAAGCTTCACAGAGGTGAGCTGGCCTTTAAAGGCTGGGGAGAATTTGAGCATGTAAAGATGAAGTGAGAAACAGTCTTGAAGACACAGAGGAGAAACATAGAGGAACACAAAGGACGGCTTCTCAATCTAGGACTGATCTTGATGGGAACGAGAGTTCTCATATCAATTGTTGTCATTACGAATATTATTTTTACTCTCAGCATTTTCATCAGAACAATCATATACCCTGCCATTAATACTTGAGTCATTTGGAAATGCCTCTTTTTTTTAATGATACACATTTTATTTTTAAAACTTTTTATCTTATATTGGAGTATAGCTGATTAACAATATTGTGATGGTTTCACATGCACAGCAAAGCGACTCAGCCATACATGGATCCAGTCTCCCATCCAGACTGCCACATAACACTGGAAAATCCCCCATCTTGTATTGTTCCATCACTGCTATGAAGGTCACACTTATTCTATGGTGTCATTACAACCTACAATGACTAACATAAATATTTGAGTGTGTTTGTGTTGCAGACTTATGGAAATACAATTAGCTACAGCCTCCCTACACTCATTGTAATTAGATCTGGCCTCATAACTTCCCATACCGTAACAGAATACCTGACGTATCCAGTGTGTTCTCAGAAAAAGCAAATTTTTAGTTTGTTTGCTTGAGGTCAAGGACCTTCAAGAGAATGGCTGAGGATAAGGTTGGGGTGGTCAGAAGATAAAGAAATATCAAGAACTACTGCCTAAAGAAGCAGCGAGATGACATCAAAAAGCACAAGCAACAAAAAAGAAATAAGTTGGACTTCATCAAAATGACAACTTTTGTATATCAAAGGACACTATCAAGAAAGTGGAAAGACACCCCACAGACTGGGAAAAAAGAATTGCAAATCATACATCTGGTACAAGTCTACTATCCAGAATATTAAAAAACAACAACAACAAAAAAAAAAACCTCTCACAACTCAACCATAAATATGATAAATAGCCCAACAAAAAATTGGGCAATGGACTTCCCTCGTGGGTACAGTGGATAAGAATCCCCTGCCAATACACGTAACATGGTTTTGATCCTTGTTCTGGGAAGATCCCACATGCCATGGAGCAACCAAGCCCGTGCCACAACAATGAAAGCCTGTGGCACAATTACTGAAGCCCGTGTGCCCCAGAACTGGTGTTCTGCAACAAGAGAAGCCACCTGAATGAGAAGCCCACACACCACAGCTAGAGAGCAGCCCCTGCTCACCACAACTAGAGAAAGCCTGCACGTAGCAACAAAGACCCAAAGAAACCAAAACTTTTAAATAATAAATAAATAAATAGGGCAGTAGATCTGAATAGACATTTCTCCAAAGAAGATATCCAAATGGCCAAAAAGCATATGAAAACATGCTCAACATCACTGGTCATCAAGAAAATGCAAATTAAAGCCACTATGAGATCCTATTTCACACCCACTATGATGGCTACATTTTTTTTTTAATTCTCCCAGTTTATTGCTACCAACCTATCTCCTTCCACCCTCATACACACATGCTCAGTCATGTAACCCCATGGACTGCAGCCTGCCAGGCTCCTCTGCCCATGGACTTTTCCAGGCAAGAATACTGGAGTGGGTTGCCATTTCCTTCTCCATATGGGTACAATTTTTTAATGGAAAAAACATGCTGATAAAGATGTGGAGAAATTGGAACTCATATATTTCTGGTAGGAAAGTGAAATGGTTTAGCCACTGAAGAAAAGAGTTTGGACGTTCCTTAAGAAGTTAAACATAAGTTGTTGCCATATAACTAACTCAGCAATTCAACTTCTAGATATGCCCATGAGAAATGAAAACATATGCCCATGCAAAAACTTGTACACAAATATTCATAGGATCATTATTTATAATATCCCCCAAGTGAAAACAATCCCAATGTCCATTAGTGGACAAATGGACAAACAAAATGTGGTCTCTCCTACAATGGGATATTATTCAGCCATTAAAAGGAATGAAGTACTAACGCATGCTACAACATGGATGAACCTTGACAATATACCAATTAAAGAAACCAGACACAAAAAGCCAGATATTTTATGATTCCATTTACATGAAATATCCAGAATAAGCAAATGTATAGAGATAGAAAGCAGATTAGTAGTTGCCAGGGGATTGGGTTCAGGAGGAATGAGGGCGGGTGGCTGCCAAAGGGAACAGAATGTCTTTTGGAGGTAATTAAATGTTCTAAGGCTGACTGCAGTGATAGCTGTACAATTTGTTGTTGTTCAGTCACTCAGTTGTGTCCGACTCTTTGTGACCCCATGAACAATAGCACACCAGGCTTCCCTGTCCTTCACTATCTCCCAGAGCTTGCTCAAACTCATGTCCATAGAGTTGATGATGCCATCCAACCATCTCATTCTCTCATCCCCTTCTCCTCCCACCCTCAATCTTCCCCAGCATCAAGGTCTTTTCTAATGAGTTGGCTCTTCACATCAGGTGGCCAAAGTATTGGAGCTTCAGCTTAAGCATCAGTCCTTCTAATTAATATTCATGATTGATTTCCTTTACAATTGACTGGTTTGATCTCCTTGCAGTCCAAGGGACTCTCAAGAGTCTTCTCCAGCACCATAGTTCTAAAGCATCAATTCTTCAGGGCTCAGCAGTACAACTGAATATACTTAAAAAATAAGAGTGTCCTGGATTGGGACTTCCCTGGTGGTCCAGTGCCTAGGGTTCCATGCAGGGGGCCCATGCTGCTCCCAATGCAGGGGGCCCAGGTTCAATCCCTGGTCAAGGAACTCAATCCCGCATGCCACAGCTACAGATCCCACGTGCTGCACCTAGGACCCGGCACAGTCAAATGGATAAATAAAGTAAAATAGAGTGTCCTGGGTTGTACACTTTAAGAGTGAACTTTATGTTATGTGAATTGTACCTCAAAAACTGTTATTTAAAAATGCAGTCAGAATTGCAGCCAGGTGATAATTCAGCTTCCTGAGCCCCATTATAGCCAGTCAGACTGGCTATAGGTCTGACCAATTTTGGTTTCCCTGGTGGCTCAAACGGTAAAAGCATCTGCCTGCAATGTGGGAGACCCAGGTTCAATTTCTGGGTCAGAGAGATCCCCTGGAGAAGGAAATGGCAATCCACTCCAGCACTCTTGCCTGGAAAATCCCATGGATGGAGGAGCCTGATAGGCTACAGTCCATGGGGTCACAAAGAGTTGGACACGACTGAGTGACTTCTTCAGCAGCTACAGGTTGGATTCCATGGAATGTCTGTTGTCACCATGCTCTCATCCCCTCGCTGAACCCTTCTCTTCCTCCCAGCCTTTGAGAACCAGGCCTGTGAGCCAGGTCCTTTCCCCTGATGCCTCTACCCCTTTGTTTGCTAAGTCCTCACCACCCTGCTCTAACTTATTATAAAAGACCCCATTCTGCCCTGTCCCCGAGTGATATGAGGGAATTGCTGCTTTCTACTTATCTGCCCCACTAGTTGGTTACCACAAGCAATGACGAAGGAAAGTTCACCATTACTGGATGTGTGAATATCTCCAGATACTTGCTCTCAGAGTCTGTTGGTTTGGGAGTTTCTCATTCTTCAATGTCTTACCTTCTTAGCAGTAGCTCCAGCTACAAAGGCCTTCCCTGTATCCTAATTGCCAGTGCCAATTGCCCTTTTTTTTTTAATATTAAAAATCCATTTGTAAACGTATTTCAGCAGCTCTCCCATCTCAGCATCTTTGCTAATTTAATCTCCCTCCCCCTTGATTAGCGCCGCAGGGGGCTGACCAGAGCAGGAGGCGCCCAGCTAATCGGATCACTCTTTTGTCTGAACATGATGCTCAGCAGGAACTCGCTGGGATGCACTGGGTCAGATCCAGGGCAGATTAAATCTTCTGCCAGCTAGCTCTCAGGACCAACCAGGGGAGGGACCTGGCAGCAGACAATGAACACATGGGTCTCTGGTCTGAAGGGGCTGATGCAGAGTGGTCTGGGCAACTGTTAGGTGGGGTTGTTGGAACTGGGGGCTCTGAGAAGATGTGATTTGATGAGAAGGAGAATTTCCCAGCAGATGGAACACTGCTTCTCATCTGACCTGTTCACTCCCCGCTTCTCAGAACCCCTTCACATGCTGAGCTGTGGCAGAGAGCGCACTGAACAGCAAATTGGGAGACTGGGTCTTGTTCTTCACTCACTGTGTGTCTTGGTAAGTTCCTTGACCTCCCTTGGTATCACATGTCTCAACCCTGGCTAACCATTCCTACCCTGTTGTTGTCATTTAGTTACCAAGTCGAGCCCGACTCTCTTGCGACTCCATGGACTGTAGCCCCCCAGGCTCCTCTGTCCATGGGGATTTTCCAGGCAAGAATACTGGAGAAGGTTGCCATGTCCTTCTCCAGGGGATCTTCCCGACCCAGGGATGGAACCCTCATCTTCTTCATTGTGGGCAGATTTTTTAATCACTGAGACACCAGGGAACCCCAATCCCTACCTTACTCACCCTTCAAAATGTTGATGAGGACCAAATGAAATTTAAAGTTAAAAATACTTTAGCGAGCAGGTATTATTTGTCAAGCACTGCTCGAAGGAAGTATTGTTCTTAGCCCTTTGCAGGTATTAAGTCACTTAATTTCCTCAACAGCCCCACGAGGAAGGTTCCACTGGAATTGTATGGAACAGATAGGGAAACTGCAACAGAGAGGGCAAACCTTTCCCAAAGTCACACAGCATGTTAGTGGCCAAGCGTTTTGCCACTGCACTATTCAGCCTCTCCCAGTCTATAAAATCAAGCTCCTGAGCCCTGGTTCTCGGCAGGTAGGAGAGGGGTAATCATCCTTCTTATTCCATGGTGCTCCTCTCATGCCATTTTCCTCCTCTTCAGTGACTCACTCCACCCATGAAATTCTACCAACCCCCTCCCCCCTGGTTGGTGACCCCTTCCTTGTCATTCATTCACTAAGCATTCATTGAGCCCTCACTGTGTGTCAACCCTGTGTTAGATGCTGGGACACCCTGGTGAACAAAGGCAGATCAGAACCTGCTCTCATGAACTTGCAGTCTGGTCAGGGTGGGTTTTGGCTCTCTTTTTTTTAAGTAAGCTTTTTTTTTTCTTTTGAGATAATTGTAGGTTCTCATGCAGTTGTAAGAAATAACACAGCAATGCCATTTATCCAGTTTCCCTGAATCTTTTGCAAAGTTATCATACAACATCATAAACAAGATCCGAGAGTCCCACAAATAAATGAAGAATTGCAGCAGAGATCAGCACTCTGAAGAAGAGGTAAACACACGGTGCAGTGAAAGAGTAGCTTAGTGAGCTGGTCTGAATTGGGGAGGTCAGGGAAGGCTTCCCTCAGGCTGTGATGGTTACATGAGACACTGCGCCAGAAGTTAACCAGGGACTTCCCTGGTGGCCCAGTGGTTAGGACTCCACACTTCCACAGCATGGCACCCAGGTTCGATCCCTGGTTGGGGAAGATCTCAGAAGGGGTGGCGAAAAGGATAGAAAGAAAGTAAACTAGGCAAGGATGAGAGAGAAAGATTTCCAACAAAGGGAGCAATGTCTGCAAAGGGCTTGTAGTGAGAAAAACCAGGATCCCCTAGGGCCCCACTCACTCCTCAACACACTCCAACCTGGTTTCCTTCTCCATCATGTTACAAACAATTTCTGTCCTGGCCTTCGTTGGTCACCAAATCAGGTGGTCAATTTTTGATATTTATCATACTTGACTCACACACCATCCTTCTGGAACTCTCCTCTCTGTGACTTTCAGCACACAGGACTCTCATGTTTTACCTCCTGCTGCTCCTTTGCAGGCTCTCCTTCCTTTACTCAAGCTCTAAACCTGGAAACCAGTGGGAGAAACCCTCTCAGAAGAGGGGCAACAGGCCAGAGCTGTCGAGAAGTCCTAGAAGACAAGAACCTCTTTGAGTCTGGATCCCCGGCCCAGTATCAAGCACCCAGCCATGTCCCTGGCACAGCAAAGGCACTCAAGGTTTGTGAAAGGAGGGAGTTGATGCTTAAATGTTTCCTTGGTAATAAACAACACAGGCAGTAGCGCTTCAAATGTTTGTTTGCTGCAGGGCAGAGCACCTCTAGGACATAGGGGTACTCCTGTCTATATGGATGATTTGAGTCACTGAAATCAGCAAGCCAGCGCCAATCTTGAGACTCACTCTCTGGCTCCTTGCTAGCCAGCAGAAGTGATAGTCTTTCCAGATAGAAATCCTAGAACCAAGGGCCCCATCCTGGGGCCCTGGGATGGTTCCATAGGCAGGAATCCTGGAGCTTCTGGGGACATTTCATTGACCTCTGTGGGTGGGGTCAGAGGAGATGATCCAAGACCCTAGAAAGAGTGAAGCGGAACCAAGACTCATGAAGATCTGAGACTGGGCATGGGGCTCCCTGGAACTGGTTTAGGGAATCCTTCAGGGAAGGCTTCCCTGGTGGCTCAGCAGGTAAAGTGTCTGCCTGCAATGCCAGAGACCTGGGTTTGATCCCTGGGTCGGGAAGATCCCCTGGAGAAGGAAATGGCAAGCAACCCCGGTACTCTTGCCTGGAAAATCCTCTGGACGGAGAAGCCTGGTAGGCTACAGTCCATGGGGTCGCAAAGAGTCGGACACGACTGAGCGACTTCACTTTCTTTCATTCTTTCTTTCCGGGAAGGCACTGCCATGCCTGAGATACAGGACTCAGGAGAAAGGGTCCCCAAAGCTGAGACTCGGAAGGGGAAAGTGTTCTGCGACTCTGTGTAGGGAAGGATCCCCAAGAGACGGTCAAGAAGGACCTGCGTGGACTAGCATGCACCCGCCAGCCGCCCCACCGGATTATCCGAGTCAAGGGTAGCGCAGCCGGCAGTGCGCAGACTGACCGCAGGGTGGCGGGCTCGTCCAGTAGTGGGGCCCGGGCGCTGCCGCCCCGCCCGCCGGCACTTCGCTGGAGAGTTTGTATTCCGAGCGCGAGTCTTCGCTCCGTGAATTATTAAAGCCCAGACTCCAGGCACGCCTCGCCCTCTGCGGACCTGGCTCTACGCAGCACATGAGGCCGGCCTCTGGCTAAGCCTCAGCCTCCGGGGTTAGAGTTAGAAGGCCTCGGAGGTCATCTGGGCCCACCCTCTACTTTGGGGGAGGCATCCACAGGGGACGGGGCCCTCCCCAAACTCTGCTCCGGGGCACCCAGGAGTGGAAGCACGGTATCGAGGAATCCCTAACCGTCTGGGGCCCTTTGCAAAATTCTAGACGTCCCCGGTCCGTGCAGGAAACTCGAGATCCCCCTGGCAATGTTCCCCATCTAGCCGTTATCCTGATGTCTTGCTTCCACTTCCACCCGAAGCTCCCAAGGTAGAATGCTTCCTCCTCCCCACCACCCCCCAAAAATAGTCCCCAGCCCAGGTATACCAGCTGATCCCTGCCCTAAACGACTCGGGGGCACAGCCAACGGGGGGGGGGGTGTGGAGGGATGAGGGTGCGTCTTCCCAGGTTTCTGCTCAGGGCACACCGGAGAAGTCCACTGGAGTTATTTGATGGGGGAGATGAGAGGACTTCATTCTCCTTCTGTCTCCTTCAGAAGGAAGCGGACGCTGAAAGGGGAAACTGAGGCAGCTCTCCAATTAAAGAGCAGTCAGCCTTTCTACTTGCCTTCCAGGCTGGAATCTTATACCAGCTCCTGCATCCATTCCCAGCCCTTACCCCCACCCCCCACCCCCTGCCAGTACCTTGGATCCAGACCCCTGAAGGGTTTTCATATTTGTCCTCTCAATCCTCATATTTATCCTCTCAGTCTGCAAACAGCAGCCTTGCCTTAGGGAGTGCCTTTCTAAGAAAATCCTGAAGGACTAGATCTGTCTGTCTCTTTTTTAGAGTGGAACATATTTGGCCAGCTCCAGACACGATGGCAAGCATAGTTGAACCCCAACCTGCCAAAGAAATGTCAACTTCCAGCCTTGAAAATCTACCCTGCTTAATTCCTACCCTTATCCCAGAGACAGGGTTCCCAGTTCAGTAGTTCAGCCCAGTGAATGGGACCAACCCATGCCACCTGCCAAGCTGTTTTCAACACAACAGCCAGACAACAAAAATAGAAGTCGGGTCCCATCCCTCCTCTGCTCAAAACCCCGCACCAGCTCCCATCTCACCCAGAAGAGAGCCCAAGCCCTCCCCACAGCCTACCAGGCCCCTTCTGTCTTCTGGCCCTGACCGCTACTCTCATCTCTTCTCTTTATCCTCTCACCTTGTTCTCTAAATCAGCCACACAGGCTTCTTAGCTCCTCTGCAAACAAGCAAGGCATATTCCTGCCCTTGGGTTTTGCTCTGACTATCCCCTCTGCTGGAATGTACTTCCCTGATACCAACTTCATTTTTCCAGTCCTTAATCAGTGGCCTTCTCTGGTGATCAGTCTGCTGGTTCTGTGTGTGTGTGTATGTTTTAATTGAAGTATAGCTGATTTACAACATTGTGTTCATTTCTGTTCTACAGCAAAATGATTCAGATAAATATATATATGTTCTTTTTCATATTATTCTCCATTCTGGTTTATCACAGAATATTGAATTTAGTCCCCTGGACTATACAGTAGGACCTTGTTGTTTATCCATCCTATTATACTAGTTTGCATCTGCTAATCCCAAACTCCCAGTCCATCCCTCCCCACCCCCCTCCCCCTTGGCACCCACAAATCTGTTGTCTAGGTCTGTGGGTCTGTTTCTGTTTCATAGATAGGTTCATTTGTGTCATATTTTAGATTTCGCATATAAATGGTATCTTATGATATTTATCTTTCCTTGTCTGCCTTACTTCAGTCTATATGACAGCCTCTATGTTCATCCACCTTATGACAAATGGCATCATTTCATTCTTTTTTATGGCTTAGTAGTATTCCATTATGTATGTGTACCATGTCTTCTTTACCTATTCATCTGTCAATGGACATTTAGGTTTTTTCCATGTTTTGGGTATTGCGAACAGTGCTGCTATGAACACAGTGGTGCATGTATCTTTTCTAATTATAGTTTTGCTCTGACCACTCTGTTTAATACTCATGACCCTCTGCACCCTACTCTTCTTTTTTCCATAACACTTGCTAACGTACTATATTGTTTCCTTATTTATGATGCTTCCTTTATATCTATCTCTGCCTGCTATGCAGTCAGCCTCAGGAGGGCAGGGATCCTAGTTTGCTTCACTGATGTATCCCAATTTCTAAACCAGTATTGAATGAATGAAAGAATGAATTAATGAATGGTGGCATACATTCCGATGGGAGCAGTACTTAGAAGCTCTAAGAGGTTGTATACTCCTAACGCCCGTACCTGTGACTCTGGATGTGGCCTGGGAGAATCAGAGCTGGTTGAGAGAGGAGCCCACTCCCAAGGGACTCATAGCCAGGTCCATGCATGCTTTCAATCGCAAGCTGACTGTCATCCTTGCCACAGATACATAAATGTACATTCCAGGGGAGTTGCAGTGAGGGTCGGGGAGTCAATGTTGACAGGAGACTCCAAAAACATTTCAGGGGTCAAAGCACGTCTTTTTGCCAGATAATCCTGGAAATTCACCACCCTTGCTAAAATTGTTTTTGTGTGAAACAGGCTCTGAGGTTTAAAAAAAAACACAGACTGAAAAGCACTCTGGAAACACAACCCCAAATTCCTCAGGCCTAAACTGAAAACGTGACAATGGTCCCACTAAAGGGACACATCGTCCAATTACATATGGGAAACCGCACTCTGGCAGGACAACTTCATTCTGAGTAATGTCCAAAGGACAATTTCTAGAGCAATTGATCAGCCCGTGTGCAATGCTTCATCGGGAGCAGATGTGCGCCTTGTTTTTCTCATTACCATGATTTACTGTCTTCTGAGCTTATTAAAGACAGAGGCAGGAGACCACTTTGGTGTCTGTGTCCTGGGGGGATGGGCAAGAGGGAGGAAGAGGGAGGGAGCGAGGGCCAGACTAAAGAGCTTGGGAGATTTCCACGCTGCACTTGTGGTATGGCTTCTGGCTGCTGCTACCCACAGCTGCCCTCATCCTGGGCTGATGGGTTGGTCCACTTCATGGAGTGTTCCTCATCACTCCCCCTTCAACACACACAGCATCTGTTTCTACCGAAGCAAACATAGCCCCATTCTGCTCCGTGACTAACCACCACGTGAGAAGAGAAAGACATGCCATCATTCTTCTCAGCTCCACTCAGGATACCAGGAATCAGTTTTATTTAATACGTTTGTATGTTTTCGAATTCCCTGTTCCCCAGTCATGTCAATCCAGATTCTCTTCCTCAGGGCTTCGGTGGCTTCATACACATAGACACATTCACACACATGCTCACTCATAGAAACACACACACATTTGCTCACACAGTCACACACACATGAATTTATGCACACCTGCACCTGGTTGCTTACATCTATATCTACTCATGCATTCATTCACAAACACACTCATGTCCTCATACAGACATACACCAAATCACTCATAGACACAAACACACACACACCCATACTCACAGTTGCACTGACACTCTCAAAATCATACACCTGTGTTCACATATGTCCACTCCCCAGAATGGATGTTGCCTTAGGCAACATTATTTCCTTGCCTGGTTCCTCTGTGCTCTTCTGCGGGATGGAAACTGGAGACTGGAGGGGAGAGTGGGAAAGAGTTGGAGAAACAGGTAAACTCACACTTCTCAATCTTTTCTGGCTTACAATTTCTTCTCATAACAAAAATACTAATAATAAAACATTTCTAAGAAATAAATTCAGACTTTTTGCATTTTAAAATTGACATATGTTCTTCCTCTTCACGTGTATTTGTTATGAAGCATAAAGCATGATTTGTCAACAATCCCTTTTAAATGACATTGAGCACGATGAGCTTGAAGATCCAATGTATATTAAGATGTAGATCTTAATACATCCAGCCACGTGTTACAGGAGCAAGTAGATGCAAAAGCTGCTTTTGTGAGCCAATGTTTGAGATTCTCTAATTTTAAAAATTGTTTTTCATTTACAGATCTCATGTATAAATGATTAGCTAAGAAATGACAGTTAAAGCTGCTAGTTATAAAGACTTACCTCCAAAATAATTTGCTAGCCTTTGTTTCAAATAAATGAAAAGTTGGATTGGCTATTGTTGTTCCTTAATCTCTCAGTTGTGTCTGACTCATTGCAACGCTATGGACCGTAGCCCACCAGGCTCCTCTGTCCGTGGGATTCTCCAGGCAAGAATACTGGAGTGGGTTGCCATTTGCCCCTCCAGGGGATCTTCCCAAACCAGTGAATGAACTGTTGTCTCCTGCATTGGCAGGCGGGTTCTTTACCACTGAGCCACCAGGGAAGCCTAATTGGCTATAATTGACGCTATGTTTTCTCTTTTTGACATTGCTTTTTGAAAGAAGAGAAACTTCCTGGTGTGTTTTATGGGGATTTTGGTGACATGAATACAATTTACTTATCTGCTGCAAATCATCCTGGGGTAAGTTTGCAAAATTGTTATCATTTTGATCCTCCTAATTAACTTGAATTTGAATACCAGGTATTTCTTATGCCTAAAGCCATGGCCCTTTACAGATAACCAACAATTTATTTACATAAGAATAAAACCAATTTACAACTGTATAATGAGTTAAAGTGACCATGGGGATAGTGGTATTTAGCTGAATTATAAACTGATATTAGTCATTTCTGGGCTTCCCTGTTGGCTCAGCCAGTAAAGACTCCCCCTAATGTAGGAGACCTGGGTTCGATCCCTGGGTTGGGAGGATCCCCTGGAGGAGGACATGGCAACCCACACCAGTATTCTTGTTTGGAGAATCCCCATGGACAGAGGAGCCTGGCAAGCCATAGTCCATGGGGTTGCAAAGAGTCAGACGTGACTGAGCGACTAAGTACATTAGTCATTTCTATTCTAAACCCCACATAGGTTAATCACTTAATGCTCATTGAGATGCTTTCAAACTGTTCTAGACTTAAATGGGAAAATGTTTACATAATTTTAATGAAATAACCTTTCATTGAAATTGAACTGGGAATGATTATCATCTTCAAGTCTAGAAAACTCATGGCACACCATCACTGACCCAAGCTAAGTGATGTTGGTCACGGCCATGACATTCGGACAGGTGACAACATAGAGGTGCAGGGCTGCAGGACAAGGCATGGCCAAGCCACAGCTAGAAGGCAGGGTACCAGGGCAGGAACATCAGGAAAGCTGGATGTGAGTCCTGTCTCCCCTACTAGCCTGTGTGAGCCTGGGTAGATGACTGCTTCTCTTGACCTCTGTCCTCAGAAGTAAAAACGGAAAGAATGCAAACCCTCTCCCCCTTAGCTGACATCATTTGTATAATCAGAACCCAACTGTGTCCGACTTGGAATCATCAGAAACCCTGCAAACTATGCTAAGGGTTTTTGAGTGGGGTCCAGAGCTAGCAAGGGTCACACCATAGCACAGACCAAGTACTTGGGCGTAGGGATGGCTGGCAGGGATTAAGAGCCATCTTGTTCAGTACACAGGGTCCTGACTACAGCTAGACTGCTGCTGCTAAGTCGCTTCAGTTGCGTCCGACTCTGTGCGACCCCATAGATGGCAGCCCACCAGGCTCCCTGGTCCCTGGGATTCTCCAGGCAAGAACACTGGAGTGGGTTGCCATTTCCTTCTCCAATGCGTGAAAGTGAAGTCGCTCAGTCTTGTCTGATTCCTAGCGGCCCCATGGACAGCAGCCCACCAGGCTCCTCCGTCCATGGGATTCTCCAGGCAAGAACACTGGAGTGGGTTGCCATTTCCTTCTCCAATGCGTGAAAGTGAAGTCGCTCAGTCTTGTCTGATTCCTAGCGGCCCCATGGACAGCAGCCCACCAGGCTCCTCCGTCCATGGGATTTTCCAGGCAAGAGTACTGGAGTGGGTTGCCATTGCCTTCTCCACAGCTCAACTAGTTCACACCAAAGGATGTCTGTGTGGTCTCCCAACCTCTGCTGGAATGAGCTTAAGAATGCACCCAAATTGCCTGTGTGCTTTGATAGAGTGATGGCCCTTTGCTTACAAGGAACTGCTCTGGACACAGAAGCTGGAGAAATGATCAGTTTCCTTAATCTTCATTCTAAAGCACGAATCAGACTCACATATACACACCGCTATACTTAAAATGGATGACTAACAAGGACCTACTATATAGCACAATATTATGTAATAACCTATGTGGACCCCAAAAATATTCACAACCTAAAAGTTGAGAGTTATGTATTATTCAGCTGGAATTTTTAGGACTTAAGCCTGGTAGGCAGCATCTCCAGTAACCCTTAGAGGACTACTCTGAGGAGGTGGGGGAGGAGGAGCCAGGCTATATAGAAGTTTTGGAACAAAGGGCAGGTAGTCTGAATGTCAAAAGTGTTTTTGTAAATTAAAGAAAATCAGATAACCCAGGTTAAGGAATTCAGCGCTTTCCTATGTATGGGAAGATGCCGGAGTCTGGGCTCACTGAAATCATTCCTCTGATACACATCTCAGCTTTCTGGGGCCAATGTTCTGTGTTTTTCTTCCCTGAGTTTCCCCAGGGCTCACCAGTTCACCCTCCGTGGTGGCTGCAATCGCTAATGACTGTGACATCCTTCGTTTACTGGTATGGCAGGAAATATTCCATTTATCACCTAAATGGAAAAAGAATTTGAAAGAGAAATTAAAAAATAAATCACCCATCAGTTACAGAGCAAGCACGGAATGTACACTTTGGGGACTCTTGCCTCACCAGGCCCAGGTGGCACTTGAGCTACTTCCTGTGAGCAGCCCAGGGAGTCAGGAACATGGGTCAGTTCCTTCCTTGTCTCTAGAACGCAATACAACAATATTAAGACAATTTTGAAATGAAAGAAAAGTATCCATCACCCCCTATTCGAACAGAGCTTTCATTTTCTCCCCTTTAGACCTCCCCACAAGCAACCATACCAAGTACCGTTATTACCATCAGATACAAAAGATATTACCTGCTGCTTTTTCTCCCCTCAAACTGCATCGTTAATAATTCCATGTTGCCACAGTTTTTGCCATTGTCATTTTATTAAAATAACATTTTCTGGTAATGCAAGGAGCGCATGTGCTTTTCAGAAAAGTGAAGAAACACGTACAAAAAAAGAAGAAAATGAATATCATTGTAACCATGTTTTCACATACGTGAAGCCTCTGGTGGAAGCTTCAGATCCATCAGACAGCACCAAGATTCTGTCCATGCCTGGAAATGGGACCCGGGAAAGATCGGGCTGCACAAACAAGCAGTCTTGGGGCTGGGCATGTGGGCTGCTCTCGCTCGGGAGCCCCAGAAACAACTCTCTTCCTGCAGAGGCTTGCAGAAGCCACATCACCTTCTGGGCCAACAAGGCCTCACCTGATCTGGTGTCCATAACCTGTCTGAAGTCACCTCCTTCCACCCCTCCTCCACCCCTCCTCACTCCCTCTGCTCTCAGGACACCAGCCTCCTTGTTGCACCTCCAACATTTTTAAGCACAGTCCTGCCTTAGGGCCTTTGCAAGTGCTGTTCCCTCTGCCCTAGATATCTGGGGAATAGCTCCCCAACCTGCTTCACAACACCACTGCAGACAGACCGTCCTTGACCATTGACTCAAACAGCATCCTTTACCCCTTGCTCCACTTTGATTGTGGTTGTTAGCACACACCCCTTGCAGACATGGTTCCTATGTATTTGCATGTTGTTTGTTTCTTCCCTAGTAGCTCAGTTGGTAAAGAATCCGCCTGCAATGCAGGGGACCCCAGTTTGATTCCTGAGTCAGAAGGATTCGCTGGAAAAGGAATAGGCTACCCACTCCAGTATTCTTGGGCTTCCCTTATGGCTCAGCTGGTAAAGAATCTGCCTGCAATGCGGGAGACCTGGGTTCAGTTCCTGGGTTGGGAAGATCCCCTAGAGGGGGGAAAGGCTACCCACTCCACTATTCTGGCCTAGAGAATTCCATGGACACAGTCCATGGGGTCACAAAGAGTCAGACACGACTCAGCGACTTTCACTTTCACTTTTTGTTTAATGTCACACTCCATTAAGATGTTAGCTCCACGCAAGAAGGCTCAGACCCTCTTGTTCACTGCTGTATCCCCATCCCTGGCAGAAGCTTAATTGTTGGATAGGCAAGCTCAGGTAACCCCACCTGAAATGTCAGGTAAGAGAAATGAAAGCACTCACCTTATTTCCAGGAGGAAAATAATTTTATTGTGTTATCTGATTACAAGGGCAATATTCATTACAAACCTTTAGAAAATAGAGTGACTTGTTAAGCACAAAACAAAACATGTGTAATTTGGTTTTCCTGGAAAAAAAAATCACTGTTGCTATTAATATCTTGATATGTTTCTTCTCTCCCTCTCTCTCTCATCCCCTTTATAGATGAATAGATAGGTAGGTAGGTGATCTAGATAGAGATACATATTTATAGAGAAACATATATACAAACACCTCATAAAATGGAATTCATGCTTTATAAGCTATTTTGTAAGATTACTCTGCACTGAATATCCTTGTAGCTCAATCTTTGCCCACATCCAGAATTATTCCCTAAGGATAAATTATTAGACACAGAATCGCTGGGTCAAAGCAAATGAATAGTCACACGGCTTGAGCTATGGGCTGACAATTGCCTTCCAGAAAGACCAAACCGTTTGCACTCCCCATGCTAAAAGACAGCACTCGCTGTCTCATACTCATGCTGACATTAGCCATTCCACCTTCTTTAAAAAACTTGCTCTTTTGATAGGCATTATTGCTTTGCTTTGGACTTCCCTGGTGACTCAGTGGTAAAGAATCTGCCTGTCAAGGCAGGAGACACTGGTTTGATCCTCAGGTCAGGAAGATCCCCTGGAGAAAGGAATGGCAACCCACTCCAGTATTCTGGCCTGGGAATTCCCATGGACAGAGGAGCTTGGTGGGCTATAGTCCACAGGGTCACAAAAGAGTCAGACATGACTTAGCAACTAAACAACAATAACATTGCACTTCTCTGTTTATTAGGGAGGAGGAACTATTTTTTCACATTTGTGGATCCATTGAAGTTTATTGTTTTGACAGTCATTATTATTCTGGGGCACAAGTGAGCCCAGTCTTTACTGCCTCCCACCCTCGCCAGCCCTCCTTTGTGCCCTAGTTGCCTCCCAAACTTGATAAATGACTTTGGGATGGGGGTTACCTTTGGGAAGTGACTATGTCATTGTAAATAGAAGATGCCTCAGACCTCATAGGACTGGCATGAGAGTTAATTGCATGGTGTGTGTAAGGTAGTTAGCATACTACCTAGTTTGTTTAGTAATTCCTAGTAAAAGTACAAGAAGACATATTGATACTGTGTGTAAAATAGATGATTGAGAACCTACTATATAGCTCAGGGAACTCTACTCGGTGCTCTGTGCTGACCTAAATGGGAAGGAAATCCAAAAAGAAGGGATATATGTATACATCTAGCTGATTCACTTTGCTGTACAGTAGAAACTAACACAACATTGTAAAGCAACTATTGTCGCTGTTATTATTGTTCAGTTGCGGAAGTTGTGTCCAACTCTTTGCAACCCAATGGACTGCAGCAAGCCAGGCTCCTCTGTCCTCCACTATCTCCCAGAGTTTGCTCAGATTCATGTCCACTGAGTTGGTGATGCTATCTAACCATCTCATCCACTGCCTTCATCTTCTTTTTTTGCCTTCAATCTTTCCCAGCATCAGGGTCTTTTTCAGTGAGTCAGCTCTTCCCATCAGGTGGCCAAAGTACTGGAGCTTCAGCTTCAGCATCAATCCTTCCAATGAATATTCAGGACTGCTTTCCTTTAGGATGGATCTCCTTGCAGTCCAAGGGACTCCTAAGAGTCTTCTCCAGCACCAAAATTCCAAAGCATCAATTCTTCAGCGCTCCACCTTCTTTATGGTCCAGCTCTCACATCCATACATGACTACTGGAAAAAACACAGCTTTGACTAGATGGACGTTTGTCACAAAGTGATGTGTCTGCTTTTTAATATGCTGTCTATGTTTGTCACAGCTTTCCTTCCAAGTAGCAAGCATCTTTTAATTTTATGGCTGCAGTCATTGTCCACACTGATTTTGGAGCTCAATAAAATAAAGAATATCACTGCTTGTATTTTTTTCCCCTTCTATTTGCCATGAAGTGATGGGACCTGATGCCTTGATCTTAGTTTTTTGAATATTGAGTTTCAAGCCAGCTTTTTATCTCTCCTCTTTCACCTTCATCAAGAAGCTCTTTAGTTCCTCTTCACTTTGTCCCATTAGGGTGGTATTATCTGTACATTTGAGGTTGTTGATATTTTTCCCAGCAATCTTGATTCCAGCTTGGGATTCATCCAGCCTGGCATTTCCCATGATGTACTCTGCATGCTTGGGAAAAACTCCAGGAGATAGGGAGAAACAGGGAAACCTGGAATGCTACAGTCCAGAGGGTCACAGAGCGTCAGACATGATCCAGTGACTGAACAACACCATCACTCTGCATATAAGTTAAATATACAGCTTTGACATATTCCTTTCCCAATTCAGAACCAGTCCATTGTTTCATGTCTGGTTCTAACTGTTGCTTCTTGACCCGCATACAAGTTTCTCAGGAGACATGTCACGTGGTATGCTATTCCCATCTCTTGAAGAATTTTCCACAATTTGTTGTGATCCACATAGTCAAAAGCTTTAGCATAGTCAATGAAGCAGAAGTAGATGTTTTTTTCTGAAACTTCCTTGTTTTCTCCATGATTCAATGAAGGTTGACAATTTGATTTGTGGTTCCTCTGCCCCTTCAGAATTCAGCTTGTACATCTGGAAGTTCTTGGTTCACGTATTGCTGAAGCCTAGCTTGAGGGATTTTGAGCATAACTTTGCTAGCATGTGAAATAAGCACAATTGTACAGTACTTTGAACATTCTTTGGCATTGCCCTTCTTTGGGATTGGAATAAAAACTGATCTTTTTCCAGTCCTGTGACCACTGCTGAGTTTCCCAAATTTGCTGATATATTGAATGCATCACTTTAACATCATCATCTTTCAGGATTTGAAATAGCTCAACTGGAATTCCATCACCTCCACTAGCTTTGTTCATCTGGAGAAGGAAATGGCAACCCACTCCAGTATTATTGTCTGGAGAATCCCATGGACAAAAGAGCCTGGTGGGCTACAATGGTCACAAAAGAGTCAGACACCACTGAGCAACTAACATACACCTTTGTTCATAGTAATGCTTCTTAGGGCCCACTTGAATTCACACTCCAGTATGTCTGGCTCTAGGTGAGTGACCACATTATTGTTGTTATCTAGGTCATTAAGACTTTTTTATATATTTCTGTGTATTCTTGCCACCTCTTCTTAATCTCTTCTACATCTGTTAGGTTCTTACCATTTCTGTCCTTGATAGTGTCCATCCTTGTGTGAAATGTTCCCTTGATAGCCCCAATTTTCTTGAAGAGATCTCTAGTCTTTCCCATTCTATTGTTTTCCTCTATTTCTTTTCACTGTTCATTTAAGAAGGCCTTCTTATCTCTCCTTGTTTATCTCTGGAACTCTGCATTCAGCTAGGTATATCTTTCCCTTTCTCACTTCCCTTTCTCTTCTCTTCTTTCCTCAGCTATTTGTAAAGCCTCCTCAGACAACCACTTTGCCTTCTTGCATTTCTTTTTCTTTGGGATGGTTTTTCACTGCCTCCTGTACACTGTTGCAAACCTCCATCCATAGTTCTTCAGGCACTCTGGCTGCCTACTCCAATAAAAATTAATTCAAATAAAGCACAAGAAGAAAAAATAAGTTGGTATTACATTACTGTCAGTAATCTCTAGGGTTGTGCAATTGGCTATAATTTGAGCTATTCATTTGGAATTAGTTTTTTAGATCAAGGATTTTACCAAATCTTTACTAGATTATTTGTCCAGTTTTATCAAATATCTCTTTAGCATCTATTGAAATTATCATGTGTTCAGTCACCTTTGAACTATTGGTTGATGTGATGTTAACAGTGATATTATCTAACAATGAAGCACCCCTACATTCATGGATTCATTCCATGTGAGAAAATATTTACATGCCAGGCACGGTTCTATGCACCGGGGGTGCAACAACACAAAAGAAAATAAGACAAACCAACTCTCTGCTCTCTTTCTAGTGGGAGAGTCAATAAATAAATATAGAATGCTAATGCAAAAGACAAGAACATACTGGGAATGGTTTGAGGAATGACAAAATGACCTGCATGGCTGGAAGCCTTTGGAGAGTATGGGGGAGGGGGTCTGATTTATGTGTGGAAAAGGTTCTCTCTGACTGGTGGGTGGGAACTGGGTTGGAGAAGAGCAAGAGTGGAAACTCCTATCCAAGTCTGAGCTACTGGGGGACTGTTGTAGTTCCATACGAATTTTAGGATTTCTTTTTCTATTTCTGTGAAATATGCCATTGGAGTTTTGATGGGGATTGCATTGAATCTATAGATGAATTTGGGTAGTATGGATATTTTAACACCATTAGTTCCTCTGATCTATCAATATGGGATATCTTTCCTTTTTTGTGTTTTTTCCCATTTCTTACAGTTTTAAGGGTACAGATCTTTCATCTCCTTGTTTAAATTTATTCTCAAACATTTTATTGTATTTGATTCTATTTTTAAAAGGACTGTTTTCTTTATTTTTCAGATAGTTCATTGTTACTGTATAGAAATACAGCTGATTTTATATGTTGATTTTAAATGCCACAATTTTACTGAATTTGTTTATTAGTTATAACAGTTTTCTGATAGAGTGTTTAGGGTTTTCTAGAAGGGATGGAGCCAAAGCAAAAACAATACCCAGTTGTGGATGTGACTGGTGATAGAAGCAAGGTCTGATGCTGTAAAGAGCAATTGCATAGGAACCTGGAATGTCAGGTCCATGAATCAAGGCAAATTGGAAGTGGTCAAACAGGAGATGGTAAGAGTGAACATCGACATTCTAGAAATCAGTGAACTAAAATGAACTGGAATGGGTGACTTTGACTCAGATGACCATTATATCTACTAGTGTGGGCAGGAATCCCTTAGAAGAAATGGAGTAGCCATCATGGTCAACAAAAAAGTCTGAAATGCAGTACTTGGATGCAATCTCAAAAACGACAGAATGATCTCTGTTCATTTCCAAGGCAAACCATTCAATATCACGGTAATCCAAGCCTATGCCCCAACCAGTAATGCTAAAGAAGCTGAAGTTGAATGGTTCTATGAAGACCTACAAGACCTTTTAGAACTAACACCCAAAAAAGACGTCCTTTTCATTATAGGGGACTGGAATGTAAAAGTAGGAAGTCAAGAAACACTTGGAGTAACAGGCAAATTTGGCCTTGGAGTACAGAATGAAACAGGGCGAAGACTAATAGAGTTTTGCCAAGAGAACGCACTGGTCATAACAAACACTCTTCTCCAACAACACAAGAGAAGACTCTTCACATGGACATCACCAGATGGTCAACACCAAAATCAGATTGATTATATTCTTTGCAGCCAAAGATGGAGAAGCTCATTACAGTCAGCAAAAACAAGACCGGGAGCTGACTGTGGCTCATATCATGAACTCCTTATTGCCAAATTCAGACTCAAATTGAAGAAAGTGGGGAAAACCACTAGACCATTCAGGTATGACCTAAATCAAATCCCTTATGATTATACAGTGGAAGTGAGAAATAGATTTAAGGGACTAGGTCTGATAGATGAACTATGGATGGAGGTTGGTGACATTGTATAGGAGACAGGAATCAAGACCATCCCCATGGAAAAGAAATGCAAAAAAGCAAAATGGCTGTCTGAGGAGGCCTTATAAATAGCTGTGAAAAGAAGAGAAGCAAAAAGCAAAGGGGAAAAGGAAAGATATAAGCATCTGAATGTAGAGTTCCAAAGAATAGCAAGGAGAGATAAGAAAGCCTTCCTCAGCGATCAATGCAAAGAAATAGAGGGAAACAACAGAATGGGAAAGACTAGAGATCTCTTCAAGAAAATTAGAGATACCAAGGGAACACTTCATGCAAAGATGGGCTCCATAAAGGACAGAAATGGTATGGACCTAACAGAAGCAGAAGATATTAAGAAGAGGTGGCAAGAATACGCAGAAGAACTGTACAAAACAGATCTTCACGACCAAGATAATCACGATGGTGTGATCACTCACTTAGAGCCAGACATCCTGGAATGTAAAGTCAAGTGGGCCTCAGGAAGCATCACTACGAACAAAGCTAGTGGAGGTGATGAAATTCCAGTTGAGCTATTTCAAATCCTGAAAGATGATGCTGTGAAAGTGCTGCACTCAATATGCCAGCAAATTTGGAAAACTCAGCAGTGGCCACAGGACTGGGGAAGGTCAGTTTTCATTCCAATCCCAAAGAAAGGCAATGCCAAAGAATACTCAGACAACCGCACAATTGCACTCATCTCACATGCTAGTAAAGTAATGTTCAAAATTCTCCAAGCCAGGCTGCAGCAGTATGTGAACTGTGAACTTCCAGATGTTCAAGCTGGTTTTAGAAAAGGCAGAGGAATCAGAGATCAAATTGCCAACATCTGCTGGATCATCAAAAAAGCAAGAGAGTTCCAGAAAAACATCTATTTCTGCTTTATTGATGATGCCAAAGCCTTTGACTGTGCGGATCACAATAAACTGTGGAAAATTCTGAAAGAGATGGGAATACCACACCACCTGACCTGCCTCTTGAGAAATCTGTATGCAGGTCAGGAAGCAACAGTTAGAACTGGACATGGAACAACAGACTGGTTCCAAATAGGAAAAGGAGTCCATCAAGGCTGTATATTGTCACCCTGCTTATTTAACTTATATGCAGAGTACGTTATGTGAAACTCTGGGCTGGAAGAAGCACAAGCTGGAATCAAGATTGCTGGGAGAAATATCAGTAACCTCAAATATGCAGATGACACCACCCTTATGGCAGAAAGTGAAGAGGAACTCAAAAGCCTCTTGATGAAAGTGAATGTGGAGAGTGAAAAAGTTGGCTTAAAGCTCAACATTCAGAAAACAAAGATCATGGAACAGTGGAAGCAGTGTCAGACTTTATTTTGGGGGCTCCAAAATCACTGCAGATGGTGATTGTAGCCATGAAATTAAAGACGCTTACTCCTTGGAAGGAAAGTTATGACCAACTTAGATACCATATTCAAAAGCAGACATTACTTTGCCAACAAAGGTCCATCTAGTCAAGGCTATGGTTTTTCCTGTGGTCATGTATGGATGTGAGAGTTGGACTGTGAAGAAACCTGAGCACCGAAGAATTGATGCTTTTGAACTATGGTGTTGGAGAAGACTTTTGAGAGTCCCTTGGACTGCAAGGAGATCCAACCAGTCCATTCTAAAGGAGATTAGTCCTGGGTGTTCATTGGAAGGACTGATGCTAAAGCTGAAACTCCAATGCTTCGGCCACCTCATGCGAAGAGTTGACTCATTGGAAAAGACTCTGATGCTGGGAGAGATTGGGGGCAGGAGGATAAGGGGATGACAGAGGATGAGATGGTTGGATGGTATCACCGACTTGATGGATGTGAGTCTGAGTGAACTCCGGGAGTTGGTGATGGACAGGGAGGCCTGGCATGCTGTGATTCATGGGGTTGCAAAGAATCGGACACAAGTAAGCAACTGAACTGAACTGATAGATAAGATCATATCATCTGTAAAGACAGTTTTACATCTTCCTTTCCAATTTTGATGCTTTTTATTTCTTTTGCTTGCCTAATTGCTCTAACTAGGATTTCCCGTTCTGTTGAATAAGAGTGGTGACAGTGAGCATTATTGTGTCGTTTCTTATTTTAGAGGAAAGTTTTCAAACCTTCACCACTGAGTATGATGTTACCTGTGTACTTATCACATATGGACTTGATTATGTTGAGGTACATTCCTTCTATTCCCAATTTGTTGAGGTGTTTTATAATAAACAAATATTAAACTTTGTGAAATGTTTTTCTTGCATCTATTGAGATTACTATGTAATTATTATCCTTCATTTTATTAATATAGTATATCACATTTATTGATTTGCTTATGTTGAAACATCCTTGCATCCCAGGGATAAACCCCACTTGATCATAATGTATAATCCTTTTCATATGCTGTTGAATTTAGTAGTATTTTGTTGAGAATTTTAGCATTTGTATTTATGAGTGATATTGGCCTATAGTTTTCTTTTCTTTTAGTGTTTTGGTATCATGGTAATGCTGGCCTTGTGAAATGAGTTTGGGAGTGTCCCCTCCTCTTCAGTTTTTTTAAGAGTTTGATAATAACCGACATTAATTCTCCTTTAAATATTTGGTAAAATTTACCAGGGAAACAATCTTATATTGGAATTTTCCTTGTTTGACAGTTTTGACTACTGATTCAATTTCCTTACTCATTATTGATCTGCTCAATTTGTTTATTTCCACATGATTCTGTCTTGATAGGTTGTATGTTTCTAAAAGTTTATCCATTTCTTCTGGATTATCTAATTCGGAGGAGACATGGAGATGCTGCCAGAGATACCACCCAAAGCAAAGAGAGAAGGGAGAAAATACCCTGGCTTCTCCCTCCTCTTGCTTTTAGATGTCAGGTCAGTTCTTCCCTTTGGCCAAAATTTAACTGGCAGCCAACAGGCACGCAAGCCTGAAGAATGCCAGCTCCTGGTGATTCAAACCAGAGCAAGGAGAGGGCAGACAATTAATCTGAGAACAAACAGGCAAATGGCCAGCACCGGTTTCTTAAATTAGTCACAAAAAGCACTAACTAAAAGAAGACAAATTTACAACATTAAAATATAGAACTCTGGCTCATTAGAAGTCCCCTTAAAGAAAATGAAAAGACAAGCTACAAATTGGGAGAAGATATTTGGTAACACATATGATTGACAAAAGATTGTTACGTAAAGGACTACAAATCAATAATAAGGAAAAAACTCCAAATAACTCAACAGGTAAACAGGCAGAAGACATGAACAGACATTTCATAAAAGAGGAAACACATATGCCCCGTATCCATATGAGCAGATGCTCAACCTCATTAGCAATCAGGGAAACGAAAACCTAAAGTACAGTGAGACGTCATTTTAGACTGATTCAACTGGCAAAATTTTAAAAGTCTGGCAAGTGTTGGAGAGGATGAGGGACATCAGAATGTCTTATGCTTTTCTGATAAGAGTAAAAATTGGTACCACCACTTAGCCAAAACAATTTGGCCTAATATTGTGAAGTAGGATGTTTGTATCCCCTACAATGTAGCAATCACTTCTAAGTACAAGAAAAGGCCTGTATAAGAATGTTCACAGCAGTACGGCCCACCACAGCACAAAACAAGAACAACCCAAATGACAACAGGAGAATCAATGAACAAATCATGATATATATACATAAATGCAATAGACTGTCATTTTGCTTCTTGAAACTTATAAAGAGATCATATCATATATGCAATCTTGTCTTGCTTCTTTCACTCAACATTGTTACTGACATTTTTCTGTGTTATTATTTAAGATTTTAGTTCATTCATTTTCACCACTGAATAATACTGACGCATATATCGGAGGAGATGGCACCCCACTCCAGTACTCTTGCCTGGAGAATCCCAGGGACAGGGGAGCCTGGTAGGCTGCAGTCCACAGGGTCGCGAAGAGTTGGACACGACTGAGCGACTTCATTTTCACTTTTCACTTTCATGCATTGGAGAAGGAAATGGGCTGCCGTCTATGGGGTCGC
Source organism: Ovis canadensis (assembly GCF_042477335.2). Taxonomy (NCBI): domain Eukaryota; kingdom Metazoa; phylum Chordata; class Mammalia; order Artiodactyla; family Bovidae; genus Ovis; species Ovis canadensis. The sequence goes on from NC_091727.1 coordinate 86,138,346, forward strand.
ACAGAGTCGGACACAACTGAAGCGACTTAGCAGCAGCAGCAGCAACGCATATATATGGAATTTAGAAAGATGGTAATGATAACCTTGTATGCAAGACAGCCAAAGAGACACAGATGTACAGATGTATAGAACAGGCTTGCTCTCTGTGGGAGAGGGCAAGGGTGGGATGATTTGGAAGAATAGCATTGAAACATGTATAATATCATATGTGAAATGAATCGCCAGTCCAGGTTTGATGCATGATACAGGATGCTCAGGGCTGGTGCACTGGGATGACCCAGAGGGATGGTATGGGGAGGGAGGTGGGAATGGGGTTCAGGATGGGGAACACGTGTACTCCTGTGGCAGATTCATGTTGATGTATGGCAAAACCAATACAATATTGTAAAGTAATTACCCTCCAATTAAAATAAATAAATTTATATTAAAAAAGAAAAAGGAGAAAGAAGTCATAAAGAGCAATTTCTAGGAGGCTGCGTGCTCCCAAAACAAGCCTTTCTGTAAGTCCACTATAAAGCAGTTGTTGAATCTTGAAAAAAAATTATATATTATATATATGCATTTCAATTATAAGTACAAAAATTCAGGATAGTGATTACCTCTTAATTACGGGAGAGACAGGGAATAGGACGAAAGATGAACATAAAGTCAGATGTCAGATATAGGTAATATCTTAGTTCTCCAGCTGGATATAAGGAACATAGACAGTCTTTATATTAATCAAACAATTAAAATGAATATATTAAGGCCATGAAAAAAAATAGTGATCATGCACTGTAAACCAAGGGTTATGATTAATCCAATTCTTCACAACAAAGAAAAGAAAATAAAAAGAATCAGTTAACAATTCTGGTTAAGCACAGCAGATCCAACATATGAACTTATTCTGCAGAAACCTCACTCAAAGTGAGTCTAGAGTGATTGTTTAAAGCATTATAAACTCACTTGCAATTATTTTCTCCCCTTCTGAGGGTTGTCTTTTAATCTTGCATATTGTTTCCTTTGCTGTTCAGAAGCTTTTAACTTTAGTTAGGTCCCATTTGTTTATTTTTGTTTTATTTCCTTTACTCTAGGAGGTTCTGACAAAGGATTAATCTCCAAAAGATGCAAGCAGCTCATACAGTTCAATATCAGAAAAACAAATAGCCCAATAAAAAAGTGGGCAGAAGACCTAAACAGACATTTCTCCAAAGACATACAGATACCCAACAAACACATGAAAAGACACTCAACACCACTAATTATCAGAGAAATGCAAATCAAAATTACAATGAGGTATCACCTCACACCAGTCACAATGGCCATCATCAAAAAATCTATAAACAATAAATGCTGGAGAGGGTGTGGAGAGAAGGGAACTCTCCTGCACTGTTAGTGGGAATGTAAATTGATAGAGCCACTATGGAGAATAATAGATTCTTAAAAAAGATGTTCTTAAAAAACTAGAAATAGAACTACCATATGACCCAGAAATCCCACTACTGGGCATATACCCTGAGAAAGCCATAACTGAGAAAGATACAAGTGCCTCAGTGTTCACACCAGCACTGTTTACAGTAGCTAGGACATGGAAACAACTTAGACGTCCATCGACAGATGAATGGATAAAGAAGATATGGTACAGTGGAATATTACTCAGTGACAAAAAAGAACAAATTTGAGTCAGTTCCAGTGATATGGATGAACCTAAAGCCTGTTATACAGAGTGAAGTCAGAAAGAAAAAAATACCATATATTATCACATATATATGGAATCTAGAAAAAATGGTATTGTTGAACATATTTGCAGGAAAGGAATGGAGATGCAGATAGAGGACAGACTTGTGGACACAGTGGGGGAAGGAAAGAGTGGGAAGAGTGGAGCAAGTAGCATCAACATATATACACTACCATGTGTAAACTAGAGAGCTGGTGAGAAATTGCTATATAACACAGGGAGCCCAGACTGGCGCTCTGTGATGGCCTAGAGGGGTGGGATGGGAGGAGGGGACAAAGACTCAAGAGGGAGGTGATACACGTATAATTATGGCTGATTTCTTTGTTGTACAGCAGAAAGCAACACAACATTGCAAACCAATTTTCCTCCAATAAAAAATATTATAAATTCACAATAGTTAAAAGAGCAAAGGAAAAGACCTGCAGGATAAATGGCAATTTGGAGAAGGAACATGGGTGGAAGAACAGTGACTGACTTACCAGCCAGAGGAAGCCGTCGAGGGGAGAAGCAAGCTGATTTCCAGAGAATCCAGACAGTCTTCAGAATTGGAGATGCCAGGTACCAAGGAAGGCAGGGTAATGCGTGGGGTTGAAAATACAGGGGTTTATTAAAAATTTTATAAGAGACAGGTCCCCATTTCTATCCCAGCCTGTCAGGTACCATGCCTCCAGTCAGGAGACAGGAGGTTTATTCTTTGGGAAGGATGGGAGGGCAAACAGACGGATTAGCAAACCTACATGCCTAGTGAAGTCTCCCTCTCCTCCAGCTCCCAGAACTCTGAAAGCTAACACCACCATGTGAGCAGCTAGCTTCCCCCACACTCAACACACATACACTTCCCAGATTCCAGTAGAAGCAGAGAAGGCACATTTCAAACAAACATTAATATTAAGGGAGGTATGGCAAGATGTTGCAATAATTAAAGAAAGAGAAGAGGCTATGGGAAAGGAAAGAGGAAAAGGAAAATGATTGGTAACTTTAAAAATAAAATGTGCTATGTATGTGCTCAGTTGCTAAGTCATGTCTGACTCTGCGATCCTATGGACTGTAGCCCACCAGACTGTCCATGGGAATCTCCAGGCAAGAATACTACAGTGTGTTTCCATGCCCTCCTTCAGAGGATCTTCTGGACACAGGGATTGAACCCACATCTCTTACATTGAACCCACATCTCCTGCATTGGCAGGTGGATTCTTTACCACTAGCATCACCTGGGAAACCCTATTTTCCAACATATACAATCCTCCCAAATATATAATTCCCATACACACTTTCTCAGGAAGCTACAAGAAGATGTGCACTTCCTCCCCAACAATGAAGAATTAAACCATAAAAGAGAAGTAATGTGGGATCTAAGAAATGAGGGAAGAAGAGGGAGGAAACAAGAACCTTCAGAATAAGAACTAGGCATTATGTCTAAAGAACGAGACACCATTGTAAGAAGGCGATCTCCAAGGGTAAAAAACAAGGAAGCAAATCTAATGTGTGCAACTGTATTATGAGGAATTTTACATCTCTGTTTAGAAAATCTGGAAAAAAAGCTTAATCATAGGTCCAGAGAAAGTGAAAGCAAATCAACTAAAGGCAGCAAGTCTTGGCTCCAGAAAAAAATCAAAAGATGTGTTATATGGGATAGAAAGATATTGTTCAGCTGAGCCCAATATCTACATAGTTGTGATAATGTAAACACTGAACATTTATTCAACCAAAGACTTTGACAGAACTACATTGAGAGCAGGGGGAAGAAAGAATAGAGCAGGCATACTAATATAACAGAGATCATGCCTCATCTTAAAGAGTTGCTGCTGCTGCTGTTGCTAAGTTGCTTCAGTCATGTCCGACTCTGTACGACCCCAGAGACGGTAACCATCAGGCTCCTCCGTCCATGGGATCCTCCAAGCAAGAGTACTGGAGTGGGTTGCCAGCGCCTTCTCCACTTAAAAAGTTAGGCCTTATTAGATCATGTGTAAAAAGAAACATCAAGGAATATTAGTACAAGAATGTTATTTTGAATATAGGGGGTTAATATCAGTTTTAAAAGATGTGATTTGAACATGCTATCTCTGTAGGGTGATGCACAGGAATGGAGAGGAGGGTGGGGACTGGTGTTTCTCAAGATTAGTCCACTTATACATAGTGCTATGATTTTTTACTTACATTTGTATACTACTTTGATAAAAGATTAAAAAAACAAACAAACTGAAAGTTCTCCAAGCCCAGAGGTCACCACTGTTAACTGCTGAGTATATAGTCTTCCAGATGTTTTGTCCCATCTCACACCACACACAAAAATCAACTCCAGATGGATCAAATGCTTAAATCTCAAAAGTAAAACTTAAAACCTTTTTGTGGACCATAGCTTTCTGACTTTGGGATGGGGAAGAATTTCTTAACCAAGATTCAAAACGCACTAAGAAAAGATCAATAAGTAGGAAATTCTCTTCCTCAAAAGACATCATAATCAAAATGAAACAATAAGTCTGAGATTGGGAGATTTTTGCCGCATACATAAACAACAAAAAATATCCAGGGCAAAGAACTAGAAGTCATTTAAAAGTGGATAAGCTTTGCAATGCAAACAAGCAGAAGGCATGAGTAGGTATTTCACAGGAAAGGAAATATATATAGTCTCTGTGTCTCTGTCTGTCTCTGTCCCTCTCTCTGTACACACACACACACATACACACACACACACACATACACTGTGGAGGGAGGAGAGAAAGGGGGGTCCACCTCATTCAGACCCAGGGATCAAACAGCTAACAAGCATTGCAGGCAGCTTCTTTACTGACTGAGCCACCGGGGAAGCACCATTATTGATCATGGAAATGCAAATCAAGAGAAGCCAAAGCCTTTCTCAAATGTCACCTTCTGCAGGAAGCCTTTCCTGACCACCCTATTTAGGTTTCTAGCCCCATATATTCACTGATTTACATAGCACTTACCACCATCTAATACACTATCTACTATATGTGTTTATTTAGTTTATTTCCTGTTATCTTCATCCCACTAAAATGCCAGCTACAGAAAGGCAGAGATTTTTATTTGGCACAATGCCTGGCACTTGGTAAACTCTTAATAAACATTTGTTGACTGAGGGGATGAATGGATTTAATAAAACAAGAGCTCAAAGAGGATAAATAAAATAGGAGAAAAATCTTCACAGGTCTATCATGAATAAATTTTCTCAAAATAAAGCAAGAACTGAATCAGCAGGTCATAAAACCATATTACATATTAAAAAAATGGATACAGAATCATTAACTTGGAAGCATGTTCTGATTAAATTATTTAACTTGAAGTAGAAAGACAGAGTTCTTCACATATTCAAGCAGAAAAAGCAAATCACCAAAGGGAATAAAAACCAGGCTTCCCTGTACTTCTCCATACAAACTATCTGTGCCAGAAGACAGTGGGGTTATGTTCTACAAAGTTCTGAGGGAAAGAATGTATGACTCAAGAATATTACACCCAGCCAATTCATTATTCAAGGCTAAATGCTATTCACAGTCAGGAAAGACTCAGGGAATTGAGTATTCATTAGTCCTTCTTGAAAAACATACCCAGTGAAAAAAATCTTGCCAACCAAGGGGTAGACCAGAATTCAGAAATAGATAGCTATGAGCATTGAATCCATTAAAATATGAAACTAACTGTAGAATCTCCACTAAGTGACCAGAGGGGTCACTCCCTTGCAGAATAAAGTGCATCATAACCATTAACAAAGTGAAGCCAATATAACCAACAAAAATTGGTAAAGTGAGAGAACAAGAAAATGAGATGGGAAAGATGAGACCAAGCCTCATTTCCATTGTGGAGAGTCAATTGATAGGAGCTATGTAGACTTCAAAAGGTAGGGAAGGGGAGGGGCAGAGAGGAAGGAAAGAAGAGGGGAAAAGAGGAAAGAAAAGAAAGTTTCCAACCACTTAACCCTCTTGATAATCTTTTTGACCCCCAGAGGAGCCTCTCTGGAGCTAATAAACCGTTGGGGGAAGAAACATTTACAAAGAACCTGCCTGCCAATGCAGGAGACATAAGAGATGTGAGTTCAATCCCTGGGTCAAGAAGATCCCCTGGAGTAGGGCATGGCAACCCACTCCAGTCTTCTTGCCTGGAGAGTCCCCATGGACAGAGGAGCCTGGTGGGCTACAGTCTACGGGGTCGCAAAGAGTCAGACATGACTGAGTGACTAAGCACACACACAAAATCAAATTTCACACTTGTTATTAAAAATAACATGACTGGTATGATCCTAGTATTGCAAAATTCATTCTGGATAGCCTACTGTCTTCTACCTGGACATATGTATAAAGAGATAGTTGCGGGGGGGGGGGGGGGGGGGAGCTTCCCTGATGGCTCAGCGATGAAGAATCTGCCTGCCAATGCAAGAGACACGGGTTCAATCCCTGATCCAGGAAGATCCCAGATGCGGCGGAGCAAATAAGCCTGTGCACCACAGCTATTGAGCCTGTACTCTAGAGACTGGGAACCACAACTATTGAGCCCACATGCGGCAACTACTGAAGCCCACATGCCCTAGAGCCAGTGCTCTGCAACAGGAGAAGTTACTGGATTGAGAAGCTCATGCACCGCCACCAGATAGCAGCCCCTGCTCACTGCAACCAAAGAAAAGCCCAGGCAGCAATAGAGACCCAGCACAGACAATAATAAATTTTAAACATTAAATTATTTTTTTAAAAACAGGGAGATGATTGGGAAGCTATTTCCCAAGTAGTAACCTTATTTCTTTATTTTCTGGGTAATGAAACCATTGGTGATTTGTTTCATCATTGTAATTCTTAAATTGCTTCAGAATTGTAACATGCATTACCTGCTTTATAAAAACAACAAATTGATTATTCTTTTAAAACTAGTAAGAATGAAGAGGCATTCTCCATGTGTGCAAGGCAACACATAGAAAGCTGTTTATTACTGCATTTTTTATAACAAGGAATAACAAAAACAACATAAATGTTCATGCTGGAGGAATGACTTAAAAACACGTGATACTGGCAAAAAGGGGTACAATGCACCAACTTTAAGAAATTAAGAATTGTCCTTGGAAAGATTACCAGGACAGATAAGTGAAAAAGACCAAGTTACAGAATGATGTTTTTGGTAAGACGTCATTTGTAGTTTGGGTTTGTTTTTCTTTTTTTAACACACACCAAAACTCCACATTGCTTTTTTTTTTTTTTTTTTTACTTTTTATTTTGTATTGGAATATAGCAGATTAACAGTTTTGTAATAGTTTCAGTTGAACCGCAGAGGGACTCAGCCATACATACACATGTATCCATTCTCCTCCAAACTCCCCTTCCATCCAGGCTGCCATGTAACATTGATGGGAGTTTGCTGTGCTATAGACTAGGTCCTTGTTGGTTGTCCATTTTAAATATAGCAATGTGTGCATGTCCATTCCACACTCTGTAATTATCCCTCCGCCCCATTTTTCCCCAACCATAAGTTTGTCCTCTAAGCCTGTGAGTATGCAAAACTCTACATTTCTGTATATGGATTTTTGCAGAGGACAAGGTCAAAAGAGAGATGCACCAACCAGATAAATGAGATTCACCCAAGAGCAACTAGGGATGGGGCCAAGGGCTGCCTTTATCTGGGAAAGATGACATTTTTTGGGGGGGATGACATTTTTAAAATGAGGATTTATCATGTATTAATTGCATAACTTAAAACTCCTTTGGTTTTAAGACAAAATGTTCAGCTTGATAGTTTAAGGCTCATGGAAGGGTCAGCTTTGACAGTAGAAAAATCATGCTCTCATCTAGACCCAGCATAAAGGAGCGGGAAGAACCTGCCTCCTCTCTCTCTGAATGGGAGGCGGGAAGAGGAGATTGCTCCCTAACAGGGGTGGGGGTGGCTTCTCCAGGAAGGCTGCAAGACAGTGAAGAAAGCCTTCTGGGAAGAGATTAAGACTGGAGTGGCATTTGTTTGCAGAGGAATGGAAGTCCTTGGAAAGAGCTTGATGGGGGAAGGGCAAACCCTGGGAGAAGCCAGAATGGTCATAGCCATCAGGGATGGGGACATTGGGTGGGGGAGGAGTTTGTCTCTCCTGAAGTATCTGAGGATTATCAAGATGAGAGATCTGGTTGGAAATGATTAGCCTCAGACATGCCCAGGTTGGCTTATGATCCCACTTGCACCTGACAATCCCAAATGGCGATGAGGCAGCAAGGAATCTGTTCTTGGCAAGGGCTGCCAAGAGGTTTGTGGAGGGCTGGCAAGAGTCCCACTTACCTAGAGAGAGGAGTAGCAGCAAGGTGACCAGGGTGGTGGCAAAGGCCTTATCTGTAGATGTGATGGAGATCATATTTAAAAAAAAAAAAAAGAAAGAAACAGCAAATACATATAATACTTACTATGTGCCAGGCACTATTTGAAATGTTTTACACATATATTCAATCCTCACAACACCAGGACATTGATCTATCCCTGTTATATCGTCATAGAAATGAAGGCACAGTGATAATGAGTGACTGGCCTAGGTCCCCAGCAGTTGGGCATGGTGGAGCTGGGATTCAAACCCTTGCAACCTGGCTCTCGTATCAGGGCTCTAAACCATTACACGAATTACAAAATACCATATTTTAGTGATTCTGAGATGTATTTTTTTCATCTCTGAAACTGAGATGCATCTTTTGAGCAATGGTACTTCCTGGTTTAGCTGGCAATGTGTTCACTGTGTTAGGGGTAGGAAAAATAATGATGCTTCTTAAATTTGATGATACAAAGTGTTAAACTGTTATATTATCCATTCTCTTGAAATTGTGGTGCCATGGCACTTTGCACACACTAGGGATTGGGGAAGATCTTTGGCACCAGTAGGACCCAAGATGGGGCTGAGTGGGGTGGTGGTGGGATGATCAGGGCTTGGTAGCCCACTTCCTGAGTTTCATTAATGCCCCTTTCAAGAGAAGATGCCAGTGACATCAGTGACCTGGTAGGACAAAGGACATGGCCACATCAGTCATCGAGAACCCAGAGGGCAGCACAGAGACCCATATGTGGATATGGGACCTTCTCTCCCCAAAGATACTAAGAATTTCTCCATGCCAGATGCCATCTTGGATAGCAAAAGTGTTTGGAGAAGAAAATAGAAAAGACTGACCGTTTGGTTAGACTGAGGTATCTAAAAAAAAAATGGCTTTAATCAGCACCAATAAGAAGAGGAGTTTCAAGGTGGGATAATAAGAATTATAGGAAGTTAGGAAGGCTGAACTTCTTTGCCTATTTGGATATGGTGAGTATAAATTGTCAATCTCACATTAATTATTTCTTCATTTGTATACTTGGCCATTACAAAAAAAAAAAAAGATTTAAGATAGCCCAAATAGCATTATGACTATAGGATTTGGAGAGAAGGGCATTCAGAAAGCCAGAGATGCTCATGGTAGTGTATCACCCTGGGTCTCTCCAGGCCCCAGTATTGCTATCCCATCACATGGCAACTGGGAACTCTCCATCCCTCAGTCTCTCAGTGCCCCTCTTGTATCCACTCAGCACTCCCCACCACTCACAGGTTGCTCTTGCTGGGGCCCATTCCATAGCCCATCACAGGATTCTGCTTCCCCAAACACGGAGCTGCCAGGAAGATCACTAAGTCCCCTTCTGCTGGTACAGACTCAAATCTCTTGCTGTTTCCCCTTAGCACACCACACAGGACTACCTGAAACCAAGAGAACCAAACCAAAGGAGACAGGCAGCACTTATTCTCAGGAGATCCCTCTTGTTCCCAGGAAGTGATGCCTTCCAATGTCCTTAGGTCAGGAAAGAAGGACTCCATGGAGTGGACATGTCTGCTTTGGTCAGCCCATAACCCTCCCTATGCCCTCTAAGAATACTAGGTTTTTCCTTTAAGGAACTACGAGAGTCCCTTGGACTTCAAGGAGATCCAACCAGTTAATCCTAAAGAAAATCAGTCTTGAATATTCATTGGAAGGACTGATGCTGAAGCTAAAAGTCCAATACTTTGGCACCTGATGAGAAGAACTGACTCATTTGAAGAGACCCTGATGCCAGGAAAGATTGAAGGTGGGAGGAGAAGGGGACGACAGAGGATGAGATGGTTGGATGGCATAACCGACTCGATGGGCAGGTCCAGGAGTTGGTGATGGACAAGGAGGCCTGACATGCTGCAGTCTTTGGGGTCGCAAAGAGTGGGACATGACTGAGCGACTGAACTGAACTGAACCTCCTCAATTAATACTTTCATGCATTGGAGAAGGAAATGGCAACCCACTCCAGCGTTCTTGCCTGGAGAATCCCAGGGACGGGGGAGCCTGGTGGGCTGCAATCTCTGGGGTCGCACAGAGTCGGAAACGACTGAAGCAACTTAGCAGCAGCAGCAGCAGAGGGAGCAGGCTGTAACTATAGCTCAGACTAGCCAATGAAAGTGATCCATCTCTCTAGTGAGAGGAATTGATGTTCTCAGGCAGATTATCTTCATACTTTTCTAGTTGTTCTAGTTGTTCTCAGCGGAGGAATTGAGCTGAAACAAACTAGTCTACTGTTTTTGAAAGCAAAATTTTATTTCTACATTTTAAAATGTATGGACAATTTATTCGTGGGCTAATATATGTTCAATTTTTGTGAATGTGCAGTGGTACTTGCAAACTGCATTACATAGTACAGAATATGATATATATCAATAAAATATTGTGACTGTGTTATCATTACCAACTCTTTGCTGCCATCCATGTAAAAAGACTACACGATTCTTGCTGCCACATGACTTGCAGTGCCATCCTTGGATGGAGTATAATTCCTCATCTCAATGACATCAGGCTTGGCGATGTGACTTAGTTTGGCCAGGGGAATATGAATAGAAACGATCTGAGCCACAAGGAGCAGAAGTTTTGAGCCATCATTGGCTGTGCCATTGCTCTTTTGCCTCTGCCTCAAATGCTGATATGTCCTGGCAAAGGGCTTCTCTTTCAGTTTGGGTTTCAGAATAAAGAAAAACGACGGAGGCAAGTCAAAGGCTACCCCCACCAACATGTAATGTGATCAAGAAATAAACATTTGCTATTCAACAAACCACTGAACCTTGGAAGTTGTTTCTTACCATAGGATAATCTACCAAAAGATGATAAGTGTAGATAGACTTTATCATATCTTTGGATCTTCTATATATTTGCTTATCTTTTGTCCACTTGTTCACTTATGTGCTGAGAGAGATAAATGTCTTTACTACAAATGGGTTTCTATTTCTTCTTGCATTTTCTGTGTGAACTTTGATACTCTATTATTTAGTTCATGGTTTTTCAAAACTATTAGATCACTGTGGCTCTTATACCTTCCTTTGTTTCTTGACTCAACCGTCTCTAAGAATAACATTATGATCCCAGCTCTTTCACTTTGACTTCCCCGTTCACTGACATAGAGTACTCTTATGGACCAGGACTGAGTCCTGCAATATCACTCTTAAGGTTGAAGGGCTTGGGGACCATTCAGCCCTCTGAGTCACACAGAACAGATAGGGATACTATTATATACCAGTCGTGATACTTCTAAAAATAATACCACCTACCAAACGCTTGGCATGCCTCAAGCACTCTTCTATACACTAATACATTTGGTGTGTGTGTTGTATTATTTGAGTAATGTATTATTTCTTGAAAAAATCCTACAAGGGTGGTATTATTACTAGCCTCACTTTTAAGATAGGGAAACTGAAGCACAGAGAGGTTAAGTAACTTGCCCAAGGCTACACACTGAGTAGGTGGTAGATTGAAGAGGAGGGGCTGTTAGGCCAACACAAAGGCATGTATTCACTACAGTCAGTCAAACTGTGTTAATGTGAATTCTGCTGGAGCCATGAGTATGACCCAGGGCTCTAACTCCTAGCAAGGTCAATTTTCAAACTCTGTTATGGAACTGGGATAATTTATCAAGATGTGTCAAGATGAGCCAGAGGCAAAATATCTTTCAAGCTCAACCAACTCCCTTGGTTCCTGAGAAATCTGTACTGACTAGCTCACTTTTCCAAATGCCGTGAGAGTGAGACAGAGACTCCCTGATCAGAAGGCTCCCGTCACTGCATAGCTCTCTTCTGCAGAGAGATGAACCACTGGCCACTTGAGAATTTACATACAGTGAGTGGCTGTCTCTCCTCACTCCCACTCCAAACCCCCAAGTTTAGCTTGAACTGACCAGAGAAGTATTTTGCTTCTGCAAATTTGAAGGCAAGAAATCACAGGTTTGGGGGACAGACTATCTCCCCCATAATAACTGATATTATTAGTGTCATGATTATTCTATGGCACTTCTGTTCATTCCATGTAGTTTCGAAGGGTGGATGATCCCCACTCCTGTTGAGCCCTGGGGCAATACCCCTCCCCTCAGAATTAGGGACAGCTTGCTCACCTCTCCTGCTTCTCCTACTCCCCCTTCCCCTCCTTCTTGTTCATGGTCTTTCTGCTCTCTCTTCACTGCAGGAAGTGGAGGTGCCCTGGTAGGATGACAGTATGGGGTGAGTCAGGCCATTCCAGACACTACTGCCTAGCACAAGGCCCATTCACCTCAGGCTCCTCTGCACCCCTCTGGCATAGCTGCCCCTGGCACCAGCAAGGTGTGCCCTTCAGCAAGTGCCAGTTGCCCAGGGCAGTCATCCAGGCCCGTAATGGACCCGCTCATGTGTGCTTTACTCTTTTCCCTGCTGCTGCTGCTGCTGCTAAGTCACTTCAGTCGTGTCCGACTCTGTGCAACCCCATAGACGGCAGCCCACCAGGCTCCCCCGTCCCTGGGATTCTCCAGGCAAGAACGCTGGAGTGGGTTGCCATTTCCTTCTCCAAAGCATGAAAGTGAAAAGTGAAAGTGAAGTCGCTCAGTCGTATCCGACTTGTAGCAACCCCATGGACTGCAGCCTACCAGGCTCCTCCGTCCATGGGATTTTCCAGGCAAGAGTACTGGAGTGGGGTGCCATTGCCTTCTTCGCTCTTTCCCCTGGAAGTGGATTAAGCATGTGGTAGCATCCATTACAGGCCAGGCTCTTTTCATGTAATGTAATGCTCTACTCAAGTGTTTGGGATTATGATGACAAAAGGCTGTCTGTCCTCTGATCCTCCAGCATTTCCATCCAGGCCCTTGAAGTTGCCTGCACATTGAATCAGCCCTTAAGGAAGAAGTATTCCTTCATTCCTCCCAACTCCCAGATGGGGACATAGAAGCTCAGGGAGGTAAAGGGACTTCATCAAGTTCACACAGAATGACTAGTGCTCTTGGCCCTACACCAAGCTAGTTCCACGGAGTCACAGTGATTGGGCCTGAGGGAGGAGCACAGGCCTGGTGTCTAGGTCTCCTTGGGCCACCATAACAACATACAACAGACTGGCTGGCTTCAACAACGGACACTTATTTTCTCATGATTCTGGAGGTTTGAAGCCCAATGCCAAGGTCATGTGATCTTCCCTTTGTAAATGTCTATGTCCTAATCTTCTCTTCTTAAAAAGATGCTAGTCAGATGGGACGAGAGCCCACTCTAACAGCCTCATTTTATCTTCATTACTTCTTTTAAGATCTTATCTCCAAATACAGTCACATTTTGACATACCAGGTGTTAAGACTTCAACATATCATTTTTGAGGGATACAGCTCAGTCTGATTCCACCCCACCACTCCTGGCTGTCAGCCTCAGGCAGGTCCCAGACCTCAACTGTGCCCCCTATGAGGTATCTAAGGCCCTATGCAACCTTGGTATCCTCTATGTCGTAAACCCTCTCATCAGAGGTCTAAGTCTGGGCAAATTTCCAAGGAATGCCTGTATTGCTGGCATAGAGGCTGACTCTTCAGAGGGAATCTGAGCAGAAAGGACTAGGGACCCTGTATCAGGGCCCGTAAATCCCACAGAACCAGGGTGGGACAGAGAGGTGGGCCAGGAAGATGGGAGGAGTAGTTGACTGCTTGATATGAGTCAGTACAGTCAAGTGGAGACCCTGCCCTTGGGCTGCATCAACAGAGGCAAGGAGTTCAGAACAGGGGAGGTGAATCCAGTGGTTAGGAGCTCACTCCTTAGAGTAAGACACATCTGCATTGGGACCCCATTTAGCTGTCTAGTAGCCAGATCTCTGTGTGCGTGCTCAGTGGCTCAGTCATGTCCAACTCTTTGCAACCCCATGGATTGTAGCCCACCAGGCTCCTCTGTCCATGGGATTCTCCAGGCAAGAATACTGGAGTGGGTTGCCATTTCCTTCTCCTGGGGATCATCCGGACCCAGAGATTGAAGCCTGCATCTCCTGCGCTGGCAGGAGGATTCTTTACCACTGAGCCACCTGGGAAGCCCCCTCAGTCTCTTTGGGTCTCTTCTAAAAAGTGAAACTAATCATAATACTTAACTCACAGGTTTTGTGTGAGGACTAAATCAGACCATTCTTATAAAGTGCTTAGCAGAGTGCCTGAGTTAACATGAGTTCTCAGTGCTAGGCAACATAGTGGATGCCATGGTGCATCACTCAAATCTCCCTTCAGGGCTAAAGCACTTCTTTCCCCAGCTGTTGGGCATGTGGGTTCTCAGGTGTCAGTTTTCCTGAGAGTTCACTCCTGCAGAAATGGCCTCAGATCACATGCTCTGTGAAGGGCAGCCCCATCCAGTGACCAGTGGATATACAGGGAGGGGAATAATGGCCTGGGCATCAATAATGGCCTCCATAATGTAGAATGATGCTAACGGGTCATCCCAGCTCCAAAGTTCCCCATCAGGTTAGCTGAGTCCTTGTTCTCTCTTCCCACTGCTTCCTGCCTTTCCCTTGCCCAAACATCTATCCTGAGATCATGCTAAGCTCCAACCCAAAGCCTGTGTCCCAGGAAACCCAACTAATAGGAAAAACAATAAAGACACTTACAGTGATCCCACTGCAAGAGGAGCATTCCCATGGCTCAATGAGGGGAGCCCCTCTGATCTCTTTCCCTCTAGCTCCACTTTCACTCCAGACCCACAGGCCTCCTTGTGTTCCTTATACACACCAAGAATGCTTCTCCTCAGGGCCTTTGCACACGCTGTTCACCGTGCCTGGAACACACTTCTCTCAGTCATGTGGCATACTCCTTCCCCTCCTTCAGGTCCAGAATTACAGCATCACCTTTACCATTTCAAGGCAAATCAAGCTCCCATGCTTGATTTTTATCCATAGCACCTACCACCTTCTAATGGACTATGGCATACAATTCTTCATCTTGTGTGTTGTCAGTATCCCCCAACTAGAACATCAGCTCCACAAAGTCAGTGAGCTTTGTCTGTTTTTGTCTCTCTGTTTACCCAGCACCTTGATTCATGCCTGACATACAGTGTTCTCAGGAAATACTTATTGAATGAAAGGATGGATGAATGATTAATCAACCCATAGAGGAATGAGGGCAAACAGGGGTGGGGGTGCCCAAAGAGTTCCTGAAGGAAGTTTCAGCTAAGCTGAGTGTGAAAGCTAATCATGACCTTAGGGCATTGTTTTTCTGAAGTGTCTCCAGGAAGCAATGCACAAGCATTTAACTTGTGAGTTTTCCATCTTAGATTTCTGACTATTTTAAGGCTAGAAGGTTTTTCCATTTAATTTATTTTATAGCCCCACAAAAAAAAAAAACATTTTTCTCATTTTTTTTACAAGTATGAGCACCTGGGGAATGTGGGTGGAGGCAGGGGGGCCCTGGGGCCTGGTTCCTTGGCCCACACGTATATGGAAAAGGCATTTTCTAAACGGGTTTTACAGTAAACAGAAATCTTTGTCTTGAACATTTTTTGAGGCAGCCTTCTTCACAGCCCACAAGGCCTTCGTGTGATAGGTAGAATTCAAGAATAGTGTCCTATCTGAGTTACCTCTGTGTGAGAAAGTTCTGGGAAAGATGGTGAACATATTTTCAATAAAATTTCTGCCATGACCTAGGAGACAGGATGGTATGTTCTGGTTAGTACAAGCATCTTGCAAGCCTCACAGTGATCTTGTGAGTTTGAGGAATGTGGGTGTAACTGACTTCTAGTTGGGAACGTGTGTCCTTTATAACGAACTCATGATTGAAAGCCAGTTCCTTAAGAACTTGTTGCCTACATATCTTCCAGTACAATGGTTCTCAGAGGGTGAGGGGGCTTGGGAGAAGCCTTCCTAGGAGGAGGATGGTCTCCAAATTATATGACAACCTCTTTTTTCAATGTGAATACCCTCACTAGGGCTTCCCAGGTGGTGCTGGTGATAAAGAACCTGCCTACCAATGCAGGAGACACCAGAGACACAGGTTTGGTCCCTGGAGGAGGGCATGAAAAACCACTCCGGGTATTCTTTCCTGGAGAATCCCATGGACAGAGGAGCCTGGCGGGCTATAGTCCATGGGATTGCAAAGAGTTGGACACAACTGAGCACTCTCACTCATCACAGCCAGAGATTCAGACCCTTGCATGATGGGTCACAAAGCACATTTATATCTGCATCACCAACACTAGTATCTACCAGGCACAAGCTCTGGGCTCCAGTCTCCACCCATCACTGACTGAGAGTCCAACACTGTGCAGGAGGGTTGCAAAGATCAGCCTGCCTGCTCTCCACACACTCATGGGAGGAACTTAGACAAGGTTAACATCTGTGAGCCACACTCTCCTATTCTGTAAAATGGGGCTAGTAATCCCTGCACTGAGTGCTTCCCAATAGTTTCTGCTTGCAGGAAGGATGACTGTTTGCCACAGACCCACCTGAAAATAGCCTCATCTCTGCATGCTAGGGTGTGAGCACGCATGTGTGCACAGTGAATGGAGTCACACAGAGTGTGTGTCTATCCAGCTGAGACCACTTCCCAGCACTTTCTGTCTCTCCACTGAGCTATCACAGTCCCACGGACAGGTACCCTTCCTTCTCTATAGTGCCATCTCTGGTCGACCTCACACATGTCACCCCTGTGTTGGCACCACCTTCAAGGCCACAGAACATGCCAGCAAGGGTGAATGGTATTACTGATAAAATCAATCATTATTCCAAAAGGCCAGCTGCCCTTCTCAGACAGACACTGCTCGTTGATAAATTCCAATGTGATGCTTCTGTATATGCAAAGAGTTCTACTCTGACATCGAGATCATTTTCGGTTTTGTGTGTCTGACCTGCTAGGAATGGCCATTTTGAACTCGAATTCAATTTTGTGCCCCTCACTTTCCCACCTTGTGGTCCAGGGCCAGCAAATCTTCAGAAACGGAGTTCAAGTGCATGCCTTCATTCATCTGTTTAAGCATTCATTCGTTCACTCAGCAAACGTGCTGAGGACCTGCTACATGCCAAGCGCTGTGCTAGGCTGTGGGACATAATAATGGAGCTTATAGTCTAGGCAGGAAACCAGAAATTAACAAGGAAATAGTTACCTAAAACCCATGACAGATGTCACTAAATAAATGAATGGGAGGCCATGACAGGATGGAGGGAAAGGGTTATTTAAGGAGAGAGGGTACTCACAGGCTATGTCTCTAAGGATGAGAAGGCCGACATAAAAATAATAGTGGAAGGACATTTCAGGTAGAAGGAAGAGTAGGTACAAAGGCCCTGAGGCATGAAGGTGTGAGGAGAAAAAGGAAGATGTGACCCTCTAGTGACTAGAAGGTCATGCTGGCACCCCTGCCCTTCCTGGCACAAAATGGTACGGGGCTCCCTGCCAACTCTGCCTGCTGTACTGGGATGCCAGCTCTGAGACAGAAGCAGCTTCCTCGCTAGGCTGGAAAGATCAAATGTTACTTGTGGAGGTATCTTTGAGAAAGTGCCACCTTCCTTAAAAAGGAAATCCTGAAAACTCTTGGGTGAGAGAGGCAACATGGGCCCTGGACACTCACCCTGATCATTGGCCTTCCCCCGGATGCTTCTTGCTTATCACCATTGCCAGTCTCTGGAGGACACTGCTCTTTTTCTGTTCTCCTCTTCCTCAGTCCTAGGACACAACTGAGAGGAGGTTAGGTGTCTAAAGAAGATTCACCTGAGGGCTGAAGGTAAGAAGAAGTTAAGAAACACACAGAATAACAGGTAACCAGAAGTGGCTTTATCACTTCAGCATGTGGTCCACCAGGGTGTCTCCTTTCTAACAGCACCTGCTTCCCTGCACGCAGATGGCCTTTATCTCCTGCCACAATAGAGAAGTGGAGGGCATGGGATCTGTGGCCAAAGACAGACTCTTTTAGGACTGAAAGAAAGCACTATTGTATAAATCACTTTGGCCGACCAGGACACATGTTAACCCTTCCAAAGAGCAATGCCAGGGAAAGAAAGAAACAGAAGCCCCTTCCAGGCTTCCTAAGGCCTGTTGTTCTCCCAATATTTCCAGTTCATTTTCCAGGCACATGGTAGTCCTATATCCCTGGTGCCTTGAGATTAGGTGTGAACATGTGACCTCCTCTGGCCAATGGAGTATGAATACAAGTGTGGTATCTCCCTTCTGGGCAGAAACATATATATATATATATATATGTCAGTATGCCATAGGGCATACTCCCTTGTTCCTGCCTTGGGGATAAGTGGAATGATGAGAACAGAGCCTCTCTCAGCCTGGGCTCTAAGTGAGGAGAATATGGAGGTAAACACTCCAAGAGACCCATGATCAACATATAGCATAAGTGAGAAAGAACTCTTTGTTGAGTTAAACACTGAGATCTTGTGGTTGGTTGTCACTGCAGCATCACCTAACCCAACCTGATTGACTCTCCTCCCAAGTTCCAGTTATAGGTCTGAGGAGCCACCCTTACCCAGACCTCTGCCCCACAGGACTGTGCCCTGGGCTGCCCTGGAGCTACCTTCCCCAAATAATGCCAGCATCCTTCTCAATTAGCTGTCCCAGACCCAAAGGAGAGCCTAGAGCAAAGCCAGTCTGAAGGATGGAGCCAGGAGCTTCTTGAGGTAAGAGTTTGGCAGTGAAATGAAGGAGCAAAATGAATATTATGTGTTGATTTGTATCCCCCCAAATTCACATGAGGTCCTAGCCACCAGACTCCAAAATGTGATCTTATTTGGAAACGGGGTCAATGGAGATGTCATTAGGAAAGATGAGGTCATTAGGGTGGATTCTAATATGACTGATGTCCTTACAAAGAGGAGAAATTTGGACACAGAGTCACCTTCACAGGGAGAACACCACATGAAGATGAAGACATCAGTAATGATTCTTTAGCTACAGTACAAAGATAGAGGCTACAGTATAAAGATAAAGCAAAGAAATAACAATGCTTTCCAACAAACTAGAAGCTAGAAGAGAGGCCTGGAATAGATTCTCCATCACAGCCCTAAGCAGGAACTCTCCCAGCCAAAACATTGACTTCAGATTTTTAGCCATCAGAACATTAAGGCAATAAATGTCACTTTTTTAAGCCACCCAGTTTGTGGTTATTTCCTACAGTAGTCTCAGGAAACTGACATAATGAGAAGCAATGGCAGAACTAGCAGCAGAGCTAACAGGCAAATTTTGCAACCCTTCCTGAAAGTCTCAGAGCATCACCAAGTTCCCTTGACACATACAGGTATTGTACAGACCTAGACACAGGGACAGATAAAGACACAGATACAGGTAAAGATGGACAAAGAGATTTGAGTACATACAGAGATGTAGATACAGGTACACACACACACACACACACACACACACACACACAGGGAGAAGTATATAGACACACCTGGACATGGGAACACACTGAGAGAAAGACACAGGTAAATATATAAATCAGATAAGGATAGGATAGAGGTAGAGACACAGAAAAGAAGTGCAAATAGCTGGACAGATACAGAAACTAATAGAGGCCTAATAGAGGTAAAGACAGAGAAATAATACAGATAGAGACCCAGATACAGGTAGATATAGAGACAAACATAGAGATACTTATAGAAAACCAGATGAAGGTTCAGGGAGAGTCAACGGTATAGATACAGACCAAGAAAGCATGAAAGGCTACAGTACAAAGACAAATTTTCAGATAGAGACCCAGAGAGAGGGACAGCTGAAGATGCTGGAACAGGCTGCTAGAGACCCAGATACAGGTAAAGATATTGATCAATGGATAGATCTAGGTAGAGACACTGATAGGTACCTATAGAGGCCCAGATATGGTAACAGACAGAAAGACAGATATAGGGCCAAGTTAGGAACAGATAAAGATGTTGACCCAGGTATTATACAGAAAGAGACACACTTACAGTCACAAATAGAGACATAGATACTGGCTCTTAAAGAAACACAAACAAACGTACAGGTGGACAACCAGATACACGTATAGATAAAGACTAGTTTACAGACACAGATACATCGCTATAAGTACTTACTGAGAATCAGATACAGTTACTTGTGGAGACACTCATACTGGAACAGATAAAGACATAGTGATAGGTGCTTATACAGAGAAACAGGTACAGATAGACAGACAGAGACAAAGATTGAATTATAACTAGAAACACGGACACAGGCACCGATAGAGACATAGTTACAGATACCGTTATAGATGCAGATGCAAGTACTGATACATATAATGACAAAAATACAGGTACTGATACAGGCACAGAGACATAGACACAAGTACAGTTAGAGATACAGATACAGAGACAGTTACAGGTAGAAGACACAATACAGGTACAAGCAGAGAACCAGATATGGGCATGATACAGAAACATACGTACAGATAGACGCACACAGGGATCTACAGGTAGCAAGCCAGATACAGGGAAAGACATCAACACATGTGCAGGTAGAGACCAGGTACCAGTTAGAGACAGAGACACAGTTGGAGGAACAGATAAAGACACAGATTCAATTGCACACAGAGATTTAGACCCATATAGAGGGATCTATAGAGATAGAGATGCTGACAGTTACAGAGAGACTCACAAAGAAATACAAATAGAGACACAGATATAAACTGTTACAGAAATTCAGGTAAAGGTACAGATAGTAAAGCAGATATACGTATAAATAAAAAGAAAGATACGGGCACAGAGAGAGACACAGTTACAGGAATAGACTGAGACAGAGAAGAAAGTATTTCTAGAGATACAAATACAGGTACAAATAGAAACATAGATACAGATACTTAAAGCCACACAGATAGAGGTATAAACAGAGACACGGATACAGATACAGGGACAGGTAAAGGCACAGATCCAGGTAGTGACATCAATGTAGGTATGGATAGAGACACAGATGAGGTCTAGATGTATTATACTTCTGCCCCTTCACTGACATCAGGACCCAAAGGTGCCCAGTGGTCTCTGGGCAGATGCCCAATGCCAACAGTTGACAATATCATAGATGGTATTCATAAATGGCTTTTAGAATTATTTGCTTGCTACATTTTCTCTAAAGAACTTCTTACTGGTGATGAGAATTATAAAGACAATTGGCTTTCTCTTTTCAGTTGGGCAGCCTGACAGCCCATGGTAACCCTTACTGGCAACTGTAGCCCAGGTGTGTTACATATTCACACATTACCTTGTTTTGATTTTATACTGCTTTTTGTGCTTCCTCTAGGCTTGCATCTCTATTTCTATTTTATTAAATTGTGAATATTCTAAGCTATCTCAAATTCATTATCGAATGAAGTCAGATGTCAACCAATGAAATGGAGGCAGCTGTACACTACAGCGGTTCAAATGGACAGACCAGGGTCAAACTCCAGCTTTGCCACTTCAGATTATGACATTTTGGGCACTCATGGTCCCCTGCTAGGCCTCAGTTCCTCCATCTGTAAAATGTAGATGGTAATATCTCTTTCACAGGGTCGTTTGGATGATTAAAGGAAAGAACATATATACATCACATCATCAAGCCCCAAGCCTGGAATGTACCACACGGTCAATAAAGATTTGTACTTTCCTAGAGATGGGTATTTTACTTAGAGCAGTGGTCCCCAACCTTTTTGGCACTAGGGATTGGTTCCATGGAAGACAATTTTTCCACAGATGGGGTGGGGGTGGGTGGAGGGGGAGATGATTTTTAGATGATTGGAGCGTGTTACATTTATTGTACACTTTATTTCTATTATTATTACATCAGCTCCACTTCAGATCATCCGGCATTGGATCCCAGACGTCGGGGACCCCTGCCTTAGAGGGAACAAGTAAAGAGAGAGGATTTTGGCGGGGAAAAGTTTGAGCCGACTTGGGAGTCCCCGTGTTGATTTTAAAATTGTTCACAACCTAAAAGTTGAGAGTTATATTTTATGCAGCAGGAATTTTTAGGACTTCAAGCCCAGGAGGCAGCATCTCAAGGAATCCTGAGAGAACTTCTCGGAGGAGGTAAGGGGGCAGCCAGGATATGCAGGAGTTTCTCTAGACAAAGGGCAGGTAGTCCGAACATCAGAAGATCACTGTGAATTAAAGAAAACCAGATATGTCAAGGAATTTAGTGCTTTTCTGTATATGGAAAGATGCAAGACTCTGGGCTTACTGAAATCATTCCTTTGATGTGTACCTCAGCTATCTGGGGCTGGTTTCCTGCTTTTATATCCACTGCTTCCTCGGGGCTCACGATGGAGAGTGGCTGCCTTTCGAGGGCTGCTAGGTGGCAGGTCTTCTTTGCTTCCTGAGTTCATTCCTCAGGGCTCTCTGGCTCCCCATGGGCTGTGGCTGCAATGGCTGATGAACTGTGACATCCCTTGTTTACTGATATGGCAGGAAAGAATCCGTTTCTCAAAACTCACCCCAATGAGGATGGATTTTCTCTGGGCACTGCCCCCTAGGCTAGATGCTTCTGAGAGCAGCAGAGGGCTGTGGTTTGACAGGCAGAGAGGGTGGTGACCTTGGCAGAGCGAGAAGGGAGCTCCAGCCGGGAGAGTCCCACATCCCACCCTGAAGGCCCCAGATGATCCCCAAGGCTCCCTGCAGAGCTCAAACATCCCCCCCACCTGGCCACCAGCCCCACCATCTGGGTAGCAACCTTCTCCTCCCACACTGGCTCAAACCACCAAGGGGCCGGCCAGCCCTCCCCACCTCCATCCTCCGCCTGGGGAGGACTGAGGCCCACGGTGCTGTGGGGAACAAAAGGCAATGATTAACGAGGCTCAGGGCAAGCTTACCCAAAGCATGAGCCCAGCTCCAGCCAGTCACTGCACAGAGAAGCCTCCGCCCTTGGCCTCAACCTCCTTTCGCCTTACCCCAAGCCTATGTGAACTTGCTCTCTCACCCACAGTGCAGGCCTGAATACCAGGCCCCAGCCCAGCCCTTTTGTCTTCTCAGCTTGCTGTCCTCATCCAGTCCTTGTTGTTCACATGCTTATTTACCACTTTATAAAAAGAAGAATTCCCTTTTGTTTTTTTCTTAACATTGCCATAAGAAATCTACGTGCAATTTACCAGACTCAAAAAAGTGCAGATGAGCAAAAAGAAACTAGTGCCCATTACTCACCACCCAAACACAGCCACAGGACACAACCACAGGTAACACTTTGCTTTGGGGCCTTCCAGCCTTCATTCTGTCAATATGTATCAATTGATCATGGGAAAGCATTGTTTGGGTAGGTCAACAAAGGTTGAATATCAGCAAATGCATATGGCTCACCCTGATTACACATTTAGCTATAAATACATACATATATATATATATATATATATATATATATTTCAAAGTGGAATTTTATTCTACATAGTTATTTATAGCATTTCATTACTTGAAATATATAGTGCACACAGTTCCACGTTAATATGGAATCTATATCAGCAGTTTAAGACATCTTGGTATTTTGAGATATAAATATATCATTATATCTTTAATCATCTGCCTGTTTTCCATCATTTACCATTTCAGCTACCTACAGGCCCTAATGAATCACTGCAAACCTCAGTGGATTAAAATAACAGTGATGTGTTCATTGCCTTGATTTGGCCGGTAGGCTGACAGTCCTTCTGTTGGGCTCTCCTGGGCTCACTTGCGCAGTTACAGACACCCAACAACTTGATGGGGGCTCCAAGACCCCAGATATTCTCAGTCAGATGTCTGCTGGCTAGTGCTGGCTGTTGGCCAGAGCTCCTCACTTCTCCACCTAGCCTCTGTGATGGGGGCCCCAAGACCGCCCTCAGGCTTGCTGACTCACTAGAAAGACTCACAGGACTCAGAGAAGTTGTTACGGTTATATTCTAAAACAGCAAAAGGAAACTGACCGAAATGGGCAAAGGGAAAAGGCATGTGGGACAAAGTCCAGCAGAAATGAGCCACAAGCTTCCAAGCATCTCCTCCCAATGGAATCTCATGGGGACATGCTGAATTCTTCCAGCAATGATGAGTGACAACACATGCAATGTATTGCCAACCAGGAAGGCTCACCAAGCCTTAGTGCCCCAGGTCTTCATTGCGACACCCGTGTGACTGGCCTCGGCACTCAGACCCCAGTTCACCAGAGGTCAAACTGATACAACGGGCCAAAGCCACAGGCATACCTAAACACTAGCAGGCAGGAGAGGTCAAGGGCTGGGAGCCAGGAGTTAGGCCAGGGCTAGCCCTTTTTGGAGATGCAGATTCTGAGCACTGAGCACCCAGAGCCTGCAGGGTCCCCCATTACTGCACACCTCTAATCCTCTGGGACTGCAGAATACCATGGTGGTGTGAGAACCAAGAGGGTGCAAATGGAAACTGCAAGGCTTCTTAAGGCCAAAGTTAGAAGTCACACAGGATCACTTCTGATGCATTGTATTGGTAGGAGCAAGTCACAATTCTAGCCCAGAGTCAAAAGGGTGAGAAAGTCCATTTTTCCTCTTGATGGAAGGAGCAATGGGGCAACACTGCAAAGGAGGATGGACACAGCGGGGTGGACTTCATCGAGGGCATTATTGTAACCACATACTAGCAAAAATTCTTCTGTATTTTTTTTACCATTATAAATAAGGCCATGGTAATCAACCTTATTTGATGTTTCACTGACAATGCATTTTCTTTTTAAGATGTGCTGTAAAAAATTCCCTACATATCAAAACATGAAAATAACATAAAAAGCAGTAGGTGTACCAGGTTTAAGGATGTGTACTCTTAAACCTGTGTTTAAGACTTTTCCTTTGCAATTGTAGCTTTTATGTCTGTTACTTAAATATATTTAATATGTCATGGGAATTTGGGGATTCTATGATGAAGCAATACAAATGGAAAAATTTATCAATGTTCTGAATTTTTTAACTTGGATAAGTATTTGGGAGAGAAATTAGAATAAAAATGTTTAGCTTAATGTAAGTGTCTTTTGAATGGGCTATATTTTTAAAGCACTACAGAAGTTTGCTTTTAATAAAAATCTGAATTATTTAAAACATTAAAAAAAATAATACGATGGTATGTACTTACATTTTTGATGTATCTCAGTTGCTCTTAGAGTACACCCCAAGAGTAAAGAATGTGAACTTTTCAAAAACGTTCCACAGGCTGCTAAATTCTTTTCATAACTTTTTCCCAATGTTATATGTGGGATTTCTCTTTTTTCTATGGCTATCAGTGGCTCTTTTTAGATAAAGGGTATTAACTGGTTATCTGTCCATTCAGAACTTACAAAATATGTCAACATGAATGGTCTGATTTTCTTTTCATAAGGCTCTGGTGAGGAACATATGATTGGATTATTCTTTATTTTTTTCCCCCAAACAAGATTCTTTTTGCTTTCTTTCTTTAAACTTTTTATTTTGTATTGGGGTATAGCTGATTAACAAACAGTGTTGTGATAATTTCAGGTGGACAGTGAAGGGACTCAGCCATACATATATTCGTATCCATTCTCCCCAAGATTCCCTTCTCATCCAGGATGCTACACAATATTAAGCAGAGTTCCATGTGCTATACAGTAGCTCTTTGTTGGTTATCTATTTTAAATATATCAGTGTGGACATGTCCATCCGAAACTCGCTAACTACCTCTTCCCCACACCCTTCCCCCCACCCCGGACAACCATATGCTCATTCTCTGAGTCTGTGTGTCTCTGTTTTGTAAGTAAGTTCATTTGTATCATTTCTTTTTAGATTCCACATATAAGGAATATTATACTATATTTCTCCTTCTCTGACTTACTTCACTCAGTATGACACTAAGTCCATCCATGTTGCTGCAAATGGCATTATTTCTTTTTTTAATGCCTGAGTAATATTCCATTGTATATATGTACCACATCTTTATCCATTTGCCTGTTGATGGAGATTTAGGTTGCTTCCATGAGGTGGCTATTGTAAACAGTGCTGCAATGAACATTGGGGTGCATGTATCTTTTCAGATCATGTTTTTCTCTGGATATATGGAGAAGGAAATGGCAACCCACTCCAGTATTCTTGCCTGGAAAATCCCATGGATGGAGGAGCCTGGTAGGCTACAGTCCAAGGGGTCGCAAAGAGTCAGACATGACTGAGTGACTTCACTTTCATTTTCATGCCTAGGAGTGGGATTGCAGGGTCATATGGTAGCTCTATTTTTAGTTTTTAAAGGAAGCTCCATACTGTTCTCCATAGTGCTGGACCAATTTACATTACCACCAACAATATAAGAGGGTTCAATAGGGTTATTCTTAACTCCATTGTATAGATGAGGAAACTGAGGCTCAGAAAAGAAGCTAAAGGTGGAATCCAGGCTTCTATCTTCCAGCCCAGAGCACTTCCTCAAGACCACGGACTTCTAGAAGAAGAGATGACCTTCATGAGCCTTTGACCTGAAGGTTGAATCTTAGTCCCAACAGCCCATTCCTGTAAGGAGACCATGAACAACATCCCTGGGGGAGCAGGGACGCAGGTCCCAGCAGACGCCAGGTTTTCCACTCCCACTGACCACAAGGAGATTGAGGGTTTGAGGAAACTAATTAACTGGCTAAAGGTCAAAGCTTGTAAAATTGAAAAAGAAAAGACCTATTATTCCCTCCCTCCCACAGAGGTTAAGCTGCGCTGGGGCTAAGCATACTTTGCACCTGGTTTGCAGAGGTCAGAGGGTTTGGAGGAGAAACCATTTATCGTTACTTTTCTCAAGTGACTGTGGTTAACCTGTCACCAGGGCAGAAGATGTTGCTCTACCAGATCAGGGCGCCCGCTAGTGCAGGTCAAATCCAGCTTTCAGCGGCTACCCATTTGTCCATCAACACCAAGTTCTGGCTTCTTTTCTATGCTGAGACCCAACCTGCAGGTGTTTGCCCTCCCCCCTCCGGACAGCCTTGCTGCATGTTCCCTTGCTTGACAAGAGGGTAAAGGGAAGAAAGTTATAGTTTTTCCACCACCTCCACGCCAGGAATTCTGCCCTGTCCACAGCTCCACCAGCAGCATCCTGTGAGACCTCAGACACTTCCCCACCTTCTCAGCACCTCAGTTTCCCCCTCTGGATGATAAGGGTTTGAACTGGAGGCCTTCATAGGGTCCTACCAGCCCTGGCATCCTGGGATTCTCTGTTTGCTAAGCTGGGATGTTTGAGTAACTGGTCAGGAAAGTCTTGGGCAACAAAAGGATGGTTTCAGATAGCAGGCAGAAGGCAAGTGGTGTCAGGTGATGCCAGAGGACCCAGTAAGATTTCAGGGGGCTGGTGGAAACAACAGAAAGTGACCCACACAAACCAAAGGCCTCAGCATGGGGCTAGGGCATGCTCCTAAGAAGCACCAGGGCTGACCTGCTGAGAGATCCTACCTTCCATGGATATGCAGGAGTATGCTGGAAGGAAAAAGGAGCCTTGGACTGCATGATGTGGGATAATTCATCTGACCTCTCTGAGGCTCGATTTCCTCATCAAGGAAAATGGAGTTAACAATCCTTGCCAATAAGCACATGAAAATAAGTTCCACATCATTAGTCTTTAGGGAAATGCAAATCAAAACCAGAAAGAGATGCCACTTCCCACCTACTAGGATGACTATAATAAAAAAAGGCAGAGAATAACAAGCATTGGCAAGGACGTGGAGAAATTGGAACCCTCATACACTGCTGCTGCTGCTAAGTCGCTTCAGTCGTGTCTGACTCTGTGTGAATGCAAAAACGATGCAGCCACCATGGAAAACAGTTTGGTGGTTCTTCAGCAAGTTAAACATAGAATCACTGTATGACCTAGAAATTCACTCCTAGGTGTATACCCCAAAGACACATGAAACATGGCTCCACAACACCTTGTATGTAAATATTCATACATAGCATTCTTGACCACAGCCCAAACATGGAAACAGCCCAAATGTCCACTAACTGATGAGTGGATAAAATGATGTGATCTATCTATACAATCATTAAAAGGAATGAAGTACACATTACAACATGTAGGAACCCTGGAAACATACTAAATGAAAGAAGACAGAAAGACCCCATACTACATGATTTAATTTATATGAAATGTTCAGGGTAGGCCTATAGACACAGAAGTTGATTAGTGGTTGCCAGGGGTTGGTATGGATGGGGAATGACAGCTAAAAGGTACAGTTTATGTCTGAGATGATGCAAATGTTCTATAATTGATTAAGGTGACGGCTGCTGATACATACACTAAAAACCACTGAATTCTTCAACTTTAATTAATGAGTTGTATAGTATGTGAGTCCATGGGGTGGCTGAGGGTCAGACACGACTGAGCGACTTCCCTTTCACTTTTCACTTTCATGCATTGGAGAAGGAAATGGCAACCCACTCCAGTGTTCTTGCCTGGAGAATCCCAGGGACGGGGGAGCCTTGTGGGCTGCCATCTATGGGGTCGCATAGAGTCGGACACGACTGAAGTGACTTAGCAGCAGCAGCAGCAGCATAGTATGTGAATTATATTTCAATAAAACTGTTTACTAAAAAGAAAGAGTCTTTTCCAAGTCTTTTTGATAGGATTGGTGTGAAGATCCAATGAAAGCAAAATCTTTTTTCCCTGCTCAGGCCAGGTCATTCTTTTTTGGTTTACTCTTTTATTGTGAAATATAATACAGGTACAGAAAAGTAAATAAAGGTTGAATATACAACCTAGCAATCTATGGTAAAGCACTGACACTCACTACAACATGGATGGACCTTGAACACATGATGCTCAGTGCGAGAAGCCAGACACAGGAGGACACTGTCTTAGTCTGTAAAATCTCAGGCTGGGGGCTTCAACAGCAGCAATGCATTTGCTCCCAGTTCTGGAGGCTGGAAGTAAAAGAATAAGGTGTCAGCAGGGTTGATATCTTCTCAGAACTCTCTCCTTGGCTTGGAGATGGCCCTCCCAATGTTCTCACATGGTCTTCCTTCTGTACACCTCTGTGTCCTAATCTCTTCTTCTCATAAAGACACCAGTCATCCTGGGTTAGCACTCATTTTAATGACCTCATTTAACTTAATCACCTTCTAAAGACCCTCGTTCCAAAGATGCTCACATTCTGGGGTACTGGGGATAATGACTCAACATGTGAACTTGGGGGACACCACTCAACCCATACACCCGTCCTGGTAACTATCGTCTTCATCCCCCACTCGGGGTAAACACCATTATGACTTTTAGATTATCCACTACTTGCTTTTCTTTATAACTGAGCCACCTTTGTTTACATCTTTAAACAATGGGGTTTAGTTTTGCCTGTTTATGAATTTTGTACAAATGCAATCACACAGCTTCTTTCCCTCAGCACAGTGTCTATGAGATTCATCCATGTTGCCAAGGGTATATGAAGCACACCCATTTCCACTGTGGGAATATGCCACAGATTATTGGTCTAGCCAGCTGTAGATGGACATTTGTGTTGTTTCTACCTCTTGCCCATTACAGGCTGTGCTGCTGTCAAGTACACCTAATTTGCTAGATGAAGCTCAACCATGTTCAAAGTGGTGGCACCAACATAAATTCCCATGAATGGTACAAGAGTTTCCTTTGCTCCACATCTTTCTCAACACTTAGAATTGTCAGACTTGTTCATTTCAGTCAATCTGATGAGTAAGTGATGATATCTCGTTGTCATATAAACATTTCAGTTTTGTTATTACTAACAAGACTGAGCACCTTTTCATAGGCTTATGGCTGTTGAATAGCCCATTTTGTGAAGTAACTGTTCAAATCTTTTGCCCACTTTTCTATGGGGTTGTCTGACTTCTTCATATTGATTTGTAAGTGTTCTTTATATATTCTGAAGTCAAGTCCCTTTGAGTGCATGCTCAGTCATGTATGACTCTTTGCGATCCCCTAAACTGTAGCCCGCCTGGCTCCTCTGTCTGTGGGGTTTTTTAGGCAAGAACACTGAAGTGGGTTGCCATTTCCTTCTCCAGGGGATCTTCCCGACTCAGGGATCAAACCCATGTCTCATGTGTTCCCTGCATTGCAAGCAGATTCTTTAGACGCCGAGCCACCTGGGAAGCCCCCCTTTGCAGTTATACACACTACAAATATCCTCTCCTTTTCTGTGGGTGGCCTAGTCATGCCTTTTGATGTCAATGTATATTGAACAGAAGTTCTGGATTTTCTTGTAATACAGTTGATCAGTCTTCTATGCTTAATGCTTGTTTCGTGTGTGTTGATTATAAAGTCTTTCCCTACCCTATTTTATGAAGACATTCTCCCATATTACCTTCGAAAAGTGTTGTTGTTTTACCTTTTAGACTTGGGTCTACAATCCACCCAGGATTTGTTTCTGTGTGTGGTGCCAGGCAGAGCTTTAATTTCGTCTTCTCATATGGATCTCTCTCATTGTCTTAGCACTGTTACACATTTGTTCTAACACAGTGACACATTTGTCACAGATCAAGTGTCCATATATGCTCTTGGTGGAGTCTGGACTGTGACTCTTTGTCCTAAGCCCCCAGCTGTTTCCTCTAGGTCAACGCTCCCCAAACATCTCAGGGCAAAAGCAATTCTAAGTACCAGGCTCACCTCTCGAGTCCCTGGTCTCCTGGATCTTGGCTTAGTCATTTTTTTAACTCTCTAGTCAGCTCAGTGATGCTTTATGATGTTTTTAAAGGTTTTGTCCAGTTTTTTCAACAGGAGGGTTGGTTCAAATCATCTAGCCTTCCATGACCAGATATGAAAATCCAGAACATGTACGT
This sequence comes from Ovis canadensis, assembly GCF_042477335.2. Taxonomy (NCBI): domain Eukaryota; kingdom Metazoa; phylum Chordata; class Mammalia; order Artiodactyla; family Bovidae; genus Ovis; species Ovis canadensis. The sequence goes on from NC_091727.1 coordinate 86,168,972, forward strand.
CTGATTTTCTTTAAATAAAAATATATGAGCATAGGTTTTTAAATTAAGGGATAATGAATATACAATATGCCAAAGCCTTTGACTGTGTGGATCACAATAAACTGTGGAAAATTCTGAAAGAGATGGGAATAGCAGACCACCTGACCTGCCTCTTGAGAAACCTATATGCAGGTCAGGAAGCAACAGTTAGAACTGGACATGGAACAACAGACTGGTTCCAAATAGGAAAAGGAGTACGTCAAGGCTGTATATTGTCATACCCTGCTTATGTAACTTATATGCAGAGTACATCATGAGAAACACTGGGCTGGAAGAAGCACAAGCTGGAATCAAGATTGCCGGGAGAAATATCAATAACCTCAGATATGCAGATGACACCATCCTTATGGCACAAAGTGAAGAAGAACTAAAGAGCTTCTTGATGAAGGTGAAAGAGAAGAGTGAAAAAGTTGGCTTAAAGCTCAACATTCAGAAAACGAAGATCATGGCATCTGGTCCCATCACTTCATGGGAAATAGATGGGGGAAACAGTGGAAACAGTAGCTGACTTTATTTTTCTTGGCTCCAAAATCACTGCAGATGGTGACTGCAACCATGAAATTAAAAGATGCTTACTCCTTGGAAGAAAAGTTATGACCCACCTAGATAGCATATTCAAAAGCAGAGACATTATTTGCCGACTAAGGTCCATGTAGTCAAGGCTATGGTTTTCCTAGTAGTCATGTATGGATGTGAGAGTTGGACTATAAAGAAAGCTGAGCACAAAAGAATTGATGCTTTTGAACTATGGTGTTGGAGAAGACTCTTGAGAGTCCCTTGGACTGCAAGGAGATCCAACCAGTCCATCCTAAAGGAAATCAGTCCTGACTATTCATTGGAAGGACTGATGCTGAAGCTGAAACTCCAATAATTTGGCCATCTCATGTGAAGAGCTAACTCATTTGAAAAGATCCTGATGCTGGGAAAGATTGAGGGCAGGAGGAGAAGGGGATGACAGAGGATGAGATGGTTACATGGTATCACCAACTCCATGGAGATGAGTTTCACCAGGAGTTGGTGATGGACAGGGAGGCCTGGCATGCTGTGGTCCATGGGATCATGAAGAGTCGGGCACGACTGAGCAACTGAACTGAACTGAACTGAACTGAATATACAATAGAGTGTATAAAATCTACTAATCTTAAGTGTACATCCAGATGCATTCATGTATATGTGTACACACATAGATCCATCATTCCAAGACACAGTGTTTCCAGCACCCCAGAAGATTTCCTCATTCCTTTTCCCAGTCAGTACCCTGCTCTCAGGAATATCTGCTATTGCCATCCATTATTTTTGCTTGTTTTGAGTCATTCAATATGTACTCTTCAACATTGTATCTGCAAGATTCACCCATGCAATTGCTTATGCCTGCATTTCATTACCTTACATTGTTGTACAGCATTCCATCACATGAGTGTTGCACAGTTAATGTTTCCTTTCTACTGTTGATGAGCATCTGTGTTGTTTCTAGTTTGGCTACTACAAATAGTGCCATAATGAACATCGTCTTCATGGCTTGTGAGTATGGAGCCATTCTATTGCTATACACACCTAGAAGTGGAATTTCTGCTTTGTGGGATATGCAAATGTGAAGGGGTGGGAGTTTTTGCTATTAATATTTTTTTTCAGTTTTATTGGGATATAACTGACAAAAAGTACTGTGTAAGTTTCAAGTGTGCAGCATAATGACTTACATACATTGTGAAATGATTACTAAACAAAGTGCAGTTAACATCTGTCATCTCATAGATACAAAAAAGAGGGAAAAGGTATTTTCCTTGTGATGAGAACTCTTAGATCTAGTCTCTTAACAACTTGCAAGTATAGCAAATGTTCAGTTCTCATAAATACTAGCAAGTAGTCTTTCAAAATGGATCTACTACCAATTAGTACTTTCATCAGCAGTGTAGGTAGGAGAAGGCCATTTGCTCTACATCCTCACCAGCATTTGGTGGTGGTATCTTACTTTTTAATTTTAGCCATTCTAGTAGGTGTACAGTGCTATCTCATTGTAGTTTTTTTCTTTTCCATTATGGTCCATCATAGGATATTGACTATAGTTTTCTGTGCTCTACAGTAGGATCTTTTTTGCTGTTTATCCATTCTCTGTGTAATAGTTTGCATCTGCTAATCCCAAACTCTCAATCCCTCTCCCCCTTAGCAACCACAAGTCTGTCCTCTATGTCTGTGAGTCTGTTTCTGTTGCATAGATAAGTACATTTGTGTCATATTTTAGATTTTTCAATGTAGTCTTAACTTGTGTTTCCTGATTAACTGATGAGCATCTTTTCATTCACTAATTGGCCACTTGGGTTGTTTTTTTATGGTAGACCTTTAATTTCTTTTATAATCTGTTAAGGATTATTTATATCTTTAAGATTTCTAGTTTTTATTGGGTTAATGTTGGTATTTTATGTTCTGCTAGGAAATCATCCATTTTTTCCCCCTCTACATTTTCAAATTCATTGCCTTAGAGTTTTTATAGCAACTTTATTGAGATATAGTACACATGCCATGTAATTCACCCATTTTAAGGGCTTCCCTGATAGCTCTGTTGGTAAAGAATCTACCTGCAATGCAGGAGACCCCTGCTTGATTCCTGGGTCAGGAAGATCCACTGGAGAAGGGATAGGCTACCCACTCCAGTATTGTTGGGCTTCCCTTCTGGCTCAGCTCATAAAGAATCCACTTGCAATGCGGGAGAGCTGGGTTCAATCCCTAGGTTGGGGATATAGTGCACATGCCATGTAATTCACCCATTTAAAATGCACAGTTTGATGGGTTTTAGTATGCAAAGTTTGCAGTCATTACTGCCTTGTAATTGTAGAACATTTTAATTATCCCCCCCAAAAAAACCCTTAGCAGTAACTCCCCATTTCTCCCCAACTCCCCTTCCTCAGCCCCAGGCAACTCAAATGCCCATCCATGGGAGAAAACAAATAATCTGTGATTGATATATATATATATGATTTTTTTTTATTTATATACAATGGAATATAGCAGTTGAAATGAATGAACTAAAGCAACAAAACAATATGCATGAATCCTTGTGATGTAATTTTACATAGAAAACAAGCCTTAAAAGAGTACATATACCACGGTACCTTTTGGGGACTTCCCTGATGGTCCAGTGGTTAAGAATCTGCCTTGCAATGCAGGGGACTCAAGTTAAATCTGCGATCGGGAAACTAAGATCTCACATGTAGTGGGACAACCAAGCCCACACACTACAACAACTAAGGCTGCTCTCCACAATGACTGACCCCATGCACCACAGCTGGAGAGTCTGTGAGCCCTAACAAAAGACCCCACAGGTCACGACAAAGACCCCAGGTGCCACAATTAAGACCTGATGCAACCAAATTTTTTAAAAAATGGTATCTTTTTGTAAAGTTAAATACAACTGAAATTTTCTGGCTTGGTTTCCAATGATCCCCACCTCCTGGCATTCACACCCTCATGTAATTTATTACCCTTGAGTGGAGACTGAGCCTAGTCACTTGTTTCTAATAGACAGAATATGGCAAAGGTGATGCAATTTCACTTCCAAGATTAGGTTACAAAAAAACTGTGACTTCCATCTTGCTCCCACACTCTCTCTGACTCTTGTCATTTACTCCCCCTGAATGAATCAAGCCATCATGTTTGAGCTGCCCTATGAGGAGGCCCATGTGACAAGAAACTGAGGTCAGCTTCCAACCACCAAAGAGAAACTAAACACTCCCTAGAACCATGTGAGTGAGCTTGGAAACAAGCCTCCTCCAGACAAGACTGGAGATGACTGTAACCCTGAACCACAGGATCCAGCTAAGTGGTCTGGATTCCTGACCTAAAGAGCTGTGAGCTAATAAATATTGTTATATTTTAAGCCACTAGAATTTAGGGTGACTTGTTCTGCAGCAATAAATAACTAAGACAGTTCTCACTAAAGGAAACTGCTTGCAAATTCCTAGAACTCACCATGCTGCTTCTCCTCTCTATGCTTTTGTCTGTGCTACCACCTCCCCCATCCCTTTTCATTTAGTTAACTCCTCTTCTTTAACAAATAGCCCAGGCATCTCCTCCACCAGGCAGACTTCCCTAATTGAGCACTGACTAAAAGAGCCCTCCTCCTTATTCCCTAGGAACCCCCTGCTGACTTCTATTAGCATAGTTACAGTATTTTAATTATTTGTTTCCTTAACTCTGCAGCCAGAATCACGCTCTAGTGCCATGAAGTCCATATCCCCAGCTTTTAGTGGGATACTTGGTACAGAGTCCATGGACATCAATCTAAATTCTGGTTCTGCTACCAACTATCTGTGTAACCTAGGATGAGTGACTTAGACTCTCTAGAAACCAGACCTCCTCCTTCCCAGAGTGGGAAGAGAGGTGAGCTGAACCAGGGAGGGGAATTCATATTTGTACTCTTCCTGCATTCCAGACACCGAGCTAGATCTTTGATGTTCTCTCTACAATCCTGTGTGGCCTCTTAGTCTTAGGATGATCTTCCACATCTAAATCAAGGTAGAAACTTCGGCGATTATGCTCCTCAATCAGCTGCTTTCATTTGATCAATTAAATATATGCAGAAGAGAGTCTCTTGATAGAGAAGTTAAAAGCAGCTCCACCCCAAGAGGATTAAAAAAGTCACAGCTAATCCGATATTTTTAAGTGACATATTTCAGCCTTCTGTGAATGTTTCATCCCTGAAATAGGAGCCTCTTTTCATGTAAATGACTGAGGGTTTGGACAGAGGACAGAAGCATCATATGTTCTACACATCTTGCATTGGGAACTGTCAAATGTCACAGTCAACATTGCCACAGTATCAGCGCTGACATGAATCCACAAACCCACTTCAGGCCCAGGCCCGTAACGAAATGCACAGCCTAGGAAAATGTGCATCTCATATTTCCTACGTGAACTGAAAAAAACTGTGGCCTGAGGCTAACAGCACGAAGGTTCTTTGAGCTTTTCCTCAAATACTCCTGTTTAGAAACAGGTTGCAGAGTGTGAGTATGGAGGAGGGGAAGCCCTCTTCTAGCCCAAGGGATTTCGTTTCCCTCCAGGGACATTTCCAGGTCTGACACTTGGTAAGATCCTACCAGAGCAGACAGCTTCTACCAGGGTGGCAGAGCTAGAGATTTCCCTAGGGGGAAACTGATGGGGGGGGAAAAAAAGAAAGCCTGAAGAATGCAACTTCCAGGGGAAAGAGTGAGGCTGACAGCATGAATGGTCTGTGATTCCAAGTGCCAAATTTTCCCTCCTGGGGAAACCTGAGCTCGGACCTCTTACCCTTTTGAACACTGCTAAGCCTGGAGACGATTCTCTCTCAAAGCAGCTTCTCCTCAGGGACTTGATCTTGTTGAGACACTCTGCCACTCTTCCAGCGCTCCAAGAGAGAAAAACAGGCTCCTTCTCAATACCTCCTTCTTCCCCATCCACCACATCCAACCCCTACCAATCCTAAGTATCCCTCGAATCCAGCTACTCCTTTCTACCCCAGCAGCACCTCTGTGTACACGGCCCCAGCAGCCCTCGTCTAGATAAACTCCCACAATCACCCCATTTCATCTCCTTGAGCAGAACAGAAAATGCTGCATGTTCATGAATCCATTTCACATCCTCCATGGGCACACAGAATGATCATGTCTCCCAACTGCCCTTGCAGGTTCAGTTCTGAGCCATGGAATGTGGGTGAAAGTAAAGTAATGTCACTTCTCATTCTACATCCTATTCTGTCCACTTCCTAGAGCAATGAAAATAAAAACAAAAATAAACAAATGGGACCTACTTAAAAGCTTTCGTACAGCAAAGGAAAGCATAAACAAAATGAAAAGACAACCCTCAGAATGGGAGAAAATATTTGTAAAAAAAGCAATTGACAAGGGATTAATCTCCAAAATATAAAAACAGCTCATGCAGAGCAATGTCAAAAAGAAACAAACAACCCAATCAAAAAATGGATGGAAGACCTAAATAGACATTTCTCCAAAGAAGACAGTCAGATGGTCAAGAGGCACATAAAAAGATGTTCAACATCACTGATTATTAGAGAAATGCAAATAAAAACTGAGATGAGGTATCACCTTACACTGGTCAGAATGGCCAACATGAAAAGATCTACAAGTAATAAATGCTGGAGAAGGAGTGGAGAAAAGGGAACCCTCCTACACTGTTGGTGGGAATGTAAATTGTTGTAGCCACTATGGAGAAAAGTACGGAGGTTTGTTAAAAGACTAAAAATAGAGGTGTCATATGATCCAGCAATACTTCTCCTGGGCACGGGTCTAGAGAAAAATATGGTCCAAAAGGATACATGCACCCCAGTGTTCATTGCAGCATTGTTTACAATAGTCAAGATATGGAAGCAACCCAAATGTTCATCAATAGTTGAATGGATAAAGATGTGGTATATTACGGGCCTATATATATATGTGTGTGTGTATATATATGTATATATATGTGTGTATATATATATATATATATACACACACACACACACATATAGGAATTGGCTTTGTGGTTCAGCTGGTAAAGAATCTGCCTGCAATGCAGGAGACCTGGATTCGATCCCTGGGTTAGGAAGATCCCCTGGAGAAGGGAAAGGCTACCCACTCCAGTATTCTGGCCTGGAGAATTCCATGAACTGTATAGTCCATGGGGTCATAAAGAGTTGGACATGATTGAGTGACTTTCACATATAGGAATATTACTCAGCCATAAAAAAGAATGAAATAATGCCTTTGCTGCAGCATGGATGGACCTAGAGATTATCATACTAAATAAAGTAAGCCAGACAAAGACAAATGTCATATAATCTCACTTCTATATGGAATCTAAAAAAATAATACAAATGAACTTATTTACAAAATAAAAACAGACTACAGACTTCAAAAACAAACTTATGGTTACTATAGGGGAAAGATGAGGGAGAGGGATACATTAGAAGTTTGGGATTAACATATATACATTACTGTATATAAAACAGAAAATCAACAAGGACCTACCATATAGTACAGGGAACTCCATTCAAGATTCTTTAATAACATATATATAATATATATATATATATATATATATGTAAAATTGAATCACTTAGCTGTATACCTAAAACTAACACAATACTATAAATCAACTATACTTCAATGTAAGTAAAAATTAAATTAAAAAAATAACTAAAGTCTATTCTGCAGTGACATGGAGGTCGTGGATTGAAGATGGTGCCACCACCAAATGTAAGGAGCTACCTATAACATCAGTGAGATATTATCCTCCCGTTGTGCTTAAGTCACCAAGAGTTGACTATTGCTTTCACTCTTGCCCCACCATACCTTCTAATCCATTCTCCTCACAGATGCCATTGTAATTTAACTACAATTCCTATCTGATCATGTCACCAGCCACCACACCCCAAACACCAACAGATGAAAATTCTTACCCTTGACCTTAGGAAAGCTCAAATTCTTAAGATGGCATGTGAAGTCTAGCTCTGATGAATTTTCCCCTTATCTGTTTCTCTTACTCATTGATTTAGGCAATGAACATGCATTTAGCACCAAGTATGCATCAGTGGCTCTACTAGATCTGGAGAAGAGGGAACACAGGGAAATCATCTGGGAAGCTGTTACACTCATCCAGACAAAAGATAGTGAGGACCTGAACTACAACCTGTCTCCAGCTCTAGGTGCCACACCATGGCGTCAGAGTTGCAGATTTCCCTGGAGCGAAACTAATGAACAAAAGCCTGAAAATATAAGTTCTAGGCTAGCTCTAATGGGAGAATTTGGAGACAAGAGATTTACTTACACTGAGAGCATGAGTAAGAGGAAGGGTGGATCCAAGATGCTTGAGGAGGATACAATTGCCAGGATTCAAGAACTGATTAGCTGCAGAGGGTTAGGGAAAGAAGCCCAGGATAACTGCTTAGATTTTATTGGTGACATTAGATTAGTAGTTGTATTAAATAACTAAATTCCCATTATGATTATTAATTGAAATTTGTCTTTAAGCAAACAGTTATTTGTAAATACAAGCCGGGATGCAGTTCCAGATTGCAGGCTGGGATGAAGAACAGATTTGGGAAAAGATGAGCTTAGTTTTGAACACATGGAGTTCCAGGTGCCTGTGGGTACTCATCACCTGATGGGCCCAACTCTGTCTCCACTGTAGAGTCAGGTCTCCTGAACCATCTGTCCAGAAGGACCACCCAGTTCCCCACAGTGTCAAGTGCAAAATCACCTTTCCACCGCTGTGTCTCATATTTAGAGTGTACACTTTTTACTATATTCACAGAGTTGTGCAACTATCACTGCTATCTAATTTTAGAACATTTTGTTTTCCCCCAAAGAATCTTCCTATTAGCAGTCATTCCTCGTTTCCCACCAGCAACCCCTAGCCCCTGGCGACCACTAATCAACTTTCTGTCTTTATGGATTTTCCTTTTTCTGGGCATTTCATATAAATGGAATTATACAATATGTGGCCCTCTGTGACTGGTTTCTTCCCCTTCACACAATGTTTCCAAGGTCCATCTAGTCAAGGCTATGGTTTTTCCTGTGGTCATGTATGGATGTGAGAGTTGAACTGTGAAGAAGGCTGAGCGCCGAAGAATTGATACTTTTGAACTGTGGTGTTGGAGAAGACTTTTGAGAGTCCCTTGGACTACAAGGAGATCCAACCAGACCATTCTGAAGGAGATCAGCCCTGGGATTTCTTTGGAAGGAATGATGCTAAAGCTGAAGCGCCAGTACTTTGGCCACCTGATGTGAAGAGTTGACTCATTGCAAAAGACTCTGATGCTGGGAGGGATTGGGGGCAGGAGGAGAAGGGGACGACAGAGGATGAAATGGCTGGATGGCATCACTGACTCGATGGATGTGAGTCTGAGTGAACTCCAGGAGTTAGTGATGGCCAGGGAGGCCTGGCATGCTGCGATTCATTGGGTCGCAAAGAGTCGGACACGACTGAGCGACTGAACTGAACTGAACTGAACTAGGATTGTCTATATACAAGATGACCTCACCTGCAAGTGCACATAGCTTTATTCCTTCATTTCCAGTCTGGATTTTTTTTTTCCTTAATTGCCCTGGCTAAGACTTCTAGCACAATGATGAATAGAAGTGGCACAAGTAGATGTCCTTCTCTTGTTCCTTAACCTAGGGTGAAAGTGGGAAAGCTTTCAGTCTTTCATTGAGTATGTTAGTTATGGGTTTTCCTAATTGTTCTCTACATGTTGAGGAAGTGTCTGAGTTTTCTGAGTGTGTGTTGTTGTTTTTTTTAAATCACAGAGGGGTGTTGTATTTTTTTTTTGTCCCTTACTCCCCAGGGGTGTTGTATTTTATGAAACACTGAATATACCTACTGAGATGATGCTTTCCTTATTTTGTCAATATGCTGTCCCAGATTATTTTTTAAGCTAACATCTTAGGAGGATGGAGCTTCCCAGGTGACTCAGTGGTAAAGAATCATCTGCCAATGCAGGAGACACAGGTTTGATCCCTGGGTTGGGAAGATCCCCTGGAGGAAGAGATGTCAACCCATTCCAGTATACTTGCCTGAAAAATCTAGTGGACAGAGAAGCCTGGCAGGCTGTCGTCCATGGGGTCTCAAAAGAGTCGGACATGACTGAGCAACGGGGCACACACTTAGGAGGATGCTCAAGATACAAAACAAGGTGGAATGTGGTCTGTTTGAAGCAGGAAAGGAAGCCTGGGGCTGCAGAGTTGACAGTGATCACTCCCTCCCAAATAGCTTAGGGCTGCACATGAAACTAAGCCAGAGGCCAAGTACAGCAAGTGGCCCCAGCGGCTCTCACCCAAGACTCCTTGTTGGGGTTGGTTCTGCCAGCCAATTGAGCCCTAACCCTTGGCCGTAGGGAGTGCTGGCTGGCCAAGCTGGCTGATTATAAGTACCCAGCCACTTTATCAACAGCAGCTCCTGCAAACTGCATATTCACCCTGACACAGGGCTCCAGAGCCAACTCCCTGCTACCCCTTTGGCTGAAGGGTTGATCTAGGTAGGGTTTTGGAGTCCTTAACACTTGCTCTTTTTGATAGTATCTTTCTATTAAATGTTAGTTGAGATCTATCGTTACGGTGAAGTGTCCTTTTAAAGCCTTGATTATAATCAACCCAAAATACAGAGGTTCAGTATCTCAGACAGATTGCAGACAGCCCACTGATTACTTTTCAGGAAGACTGATTAAGAAACTTTATTACAGGAAATGAATGCATCCAAAGTCCCCAAATACATTTGTGACAAGAAGAGACACACAGAAGACACAGACAACAGTTGCTACATCACAGCCTTGCTCTTTCCAAAATATAAAACATCATTCAAGAACGGGGTGAGGGTGTTAGAAGATAGAGGTGGTTAGAGAAAGTGGCTACTGTCCTTTTGATTAAAAAAATAACAAACAGGTTGGTGTTGCAGGAACACATACTGCAGGCCCAGAAATCAAGCTAAGCTGAAGCCTTAGGTGGTGACACCATACCACTTGTAGCATCTCAGAGAAGCTACAAGGCATCATTCTATTAAGAGGAGCAATGGTAATAGGTGAGAATCTTACAGTAAGCAGTCCTCTCACTGCAAGCAGCGTATGGGCCAAGCTGCCTGAGTCTCTTTAGAACTAAATTTCTCCTTAATCAAAGACTACCTAACAAGTCCCCCACTTAGGTTTAACTACTATAGGAACACAAAAGTCATCCTTTTTAGTCTTTGCCCTTCCATAGTTGGTTTCTCTAGCTTCCACCAGACAGAGGAGCACTTTGAAGAATAAAATTGCTCCTTTGTGACTACAGGTTGAGCTTCCCTCCCATTCTTGACTAGGTTGGTCACAGCTCCCATGTCTTAGCTTGGCTGGTTGTGTGTCAGGCAGCAGAGGCTTCAGTTGACAATGCCAAAGGCTGGAGGGAAGTGACTGGGCACAACTAAAGCAGGCAGGGGCTACCTGGGAACAGGTGCCTCTGGGCAAACCTCAGGACCAAGGTTTTTTTAATTAGTGGTCATTTTCTAGAACTAGAAAAACACATTTAGAACAAACAGTTGTGATGTGAGAAGGAATGGCTATGAATACAGATTAGAGACCCAGCCAATGACCATGACCCTGACCCTGACCCAGTGGGGAAGATACCACCTGCAGACAGCCAAGCTTCTCAATAGTGAATTTTAAGAAAAGCACTTTCTTCTGTCATTAAAACACCCTAGAGTGCTTCACAGCCTTCAACATGTACATTTGCGGATTAATGCTGAAAAGGTATTAACACTCACCCCCAACACAGTCCCCTTCATTACTGCCAACAGTTCAATGCACATACACAGCAGAGCTCAAAATATTTAAGGTCACCATCTGCCACTATGGCCATCACCCTCAGCCCAACTTGGACAAAATGCTACACCTTCCAAAAGAAAATAAACACTGAAACATATAACAAGCCTCTTCAAGCGTAAGAACATTTTAACAACAATCTATATTCCAAATAAACAAGTTCAAACCATGGGTAGACCAGTCTTTTTTCTGATGACATCTACTACTTAGAAGCAGTTGATGCCATCAGCTTGCCCTGCAGGTGCCCCTTGATGGAGCCCAGCCATTTTCCTTGAGGTGTTTGGTTTCTTGAAGTTGGAAGGAAAAAGGACACTGCACCCTCCTCCATGTACCCCTCACTGGGGTCTAGGAGAGGATGCCAAGCTCAAGAACACCTTGATCATTGAGCAAAATAATGTTCTACTATGAGTACTGGGGCATGGGGGGGGGGGCATGGGTGAAAGAAAAAAAAAGCCTGAAAGAATGTTTTGCTGTTTAGCAATGAATTTGACCACCCCCCCCCCCCGCAGTGTGTGTGTGTGTGTGTGTGTGTGTGTGTGTGTGTGTGTGTGAGGTGGGTAGAGTGGGAGATTTAAAAAAAAAAGAAACCAAAAACAAGCAAACCCCAGTAGCAGTCAGCCTCAGTCTTAACCACCCACCTTCCTAAACCTCTGAGAACTGGTAAATCTTGTCTGTGACCTTAGCACCTACATTCAGCAGCTTAGACGTCACCTTAATGCCTTTCAGACACAAACAAAATCACACAGTAGCTTCAAGTAGTCCTCTTAGTATCTCTGTCCTCAGTAGGTTGGCCACAGTAAGTAAAAGAAGTTATTTACCAGATTCACCAGGAGGCTAGTTACAAGATGCCATGGAGTGGGTTGTCCTCCTGCTAAGACTGAGGTGAGTCAGACATTTAGACTGTCATCATAGAGCACAATTTTAAAAATGTAATACTGTTTATTTAACTTCAAAAACATTTCAACATTCTAAACATACAAAAAAAATAACAGAACATTGCAGATCGTGTTTAGTACAGAAGGTTCTTGAACTTTCACTGGTGCAGTGGCTCTTGGCTTTGCTGACAATGAACAGCTCTACAGTTTGTTTAAAAAAAAAAACAGTTTTTTTAAAACTACCGCACTTCAACTAAAAAGGATCCAAAACACTTCTCATGCCTGCTGACCCCACCCCCCCCTTCCACAGCTAAGAATGGCAGCGGGATGCTATGTCGCTATATACAAAAACAAGACAACCTGAAGCTAAATGGATGCCCACTGCAGTGTCCACAGGTCCAGCCCCACAGTGCACGCCCTGAGCTACAGCCCCTCCGGAAGGCATTGCCCCCACAGCCTCCACACCAAGCAAGGAGCATCAAGAGTGTGTCTCGGTTGCTTTGTTCTTTTTACAAACTATAGATATGTACAGTTGAGAACTCGGGATTTCTAGCCCATGACCATAGAATTAACACACCACCTTACAAATTAAAAAAAAAAAATGCCAGAAACATCTTTAAATGCCTTGTCACACCAACAGCAAAGTGCACAGAGTGAGGAGAACACGAGAGCCTTTCATTTTAAAAATGTTTGGAAATATGTACAACTTTGATACAGTTTCCAGGTGCTCCAGACACCCATGGCCACTTAATGTAAACCACTGACAATTGCTAGAGCACTAAGATATGATCATGATCCAATTGGGTAATGAAACCTAATGAGGGCAACAGACACATCTTGGGTGAGAGGTGTGTCAATCAAGGCGCTCCCTACTCTAAGGTATTCACAAGGAGACAGATCAACAGTTTTTTTTTTTTTATTCATCCTCTTCCTCCTCCTCCTCCTCCTCCTCCTCCTCCTCATCCTCTTCGTCTTCCTCTTCCACCTTTTTCCGGGCAACTTTAGCAGCACCCTTGGCACCATCAAACTTCCCTTTAGACTTATAGTCTGCGACATCCTGGAAGGGACAGACACATTGCAAATGAGTCAAGGGTAGAAGCAAGCCATCCCCACCCCAGAAGGAGAAAACACGGGAGAAAGACAGGGCTACTCTTTGAAATATTTCTTTCCAGATTCAAACTGGGTTTGCAGCCACTCCAATTGCAGAATGCATGGGTGTTCACGTGCTCTACAAGTCCAGTGAATAAGCACTATCTAACCCTCTGCTAGGGGCACGCCCATATGATCACATTTTGAAGCCTGCCTGAAAAGCTGTCTTAGACACAACCATCTGTCAGAAGCCAGACCACCAATATACTAGGCCGATCTGGCATGGAGACGAGTCCTGCAGCCTTCCACCCCCAGCCTGTGCAGGGTACACTCTGGTCTCTCACCTTCTCATACTTCTCCTTCAGCTTCGCAGCCTTGTTGATGTATGGCTGCTTCTCACTGTCACTTAAGTTATTCCACATCTCACCCAGCTTCTTCGCCACATCTCCAATAGAGATGCCAGGGTTTGCAGACTTGATCTTGGGGCGGAATTCAGAGCAGAATAGGAAAAATCCAGACCTTGTGGGGAGAGAATTGTATACATCAGAGGAGAACCCACCAAAATGGGAGCTGAAGTCAAGATCTCATGTTGCTGAATGTACAAATTCCTACCACTATGACTCTCCCCTCAAGTGAAGAAATACGTGATGCCATGCACAATATTACAAAGTTGCAGGCACTAGAATGCTTAAGAGGCTTCAGCAACATACGGTGCTTTCTCAGTTACTGGGAAAAGGATAGCAAAAACGCCAATGGACACTGACACCCAGAACTGAGCTGTCTGCACCCTTCCCAGTGGAAATGCCAACAGCCAACCACCATGCATGCGTACAGCTCACAAAGACAGCCACAACCAGGAATTTCCCTGGCCCTGCACTGTACAGCTCAAAGTATACACTGTTTTGCTGAGGTATCACAACATCTTTTTAGGTACAGTTGTCTTTTTAAAAATCTTTCAAGCAGAAGGAAAGCTCTTAACTGCTATCCTGAATCCTACAGCCACTTACGGTGGTCTCTTGGGGGCATTAGGGTCCTTCTTCTTCTTGCCTCCCTTAGCTGGTCCGTAATCCTTCATTTCCCGATCATAGCGCACTTTATCCGCCTTTGCCATTTCATCGAACTTCGACTTCTCTTTCCCGGACATGGTCTGCAAAACACAGGACCTCAATGCAGTGAGCACATACCTGTTCAGCTGTCCTGTAATTATGGTGGCAGCAGTGAGAATACTTGCAAAAGGGGATGACAGCCTTAAACCCTTGCAGAATCTTCAAAAATAAAACAAAATTCTAAGGAGAGACAAGATGAGTCTAAGTAAAGAGGAAGAAAACAGCCACTTGGAGCTACACTGAAGGTCAGTAACCAGAAAGTGTGAAATCCAACTAAGAGTAGCTGGAAAAATATAAAAGAAAAATACCTTCCACCTCTCAGAGCATTTCTTGGAAAACTCAGCAAAATTGACAGGGACCTCTGGGTTTTTCTTCTTATGTTCCTCTCTGCATGTCTGCACAAAGAAGGCATAAGCAGACATCTTGCCCTTTGGTTTCTTGGGATCACCTTTAGCCATCTTGACTGATGAAGGGAAGAGAGACAAAGAGAAACAAACACAATGAACATCTGTAAGATATACCAGAGGTGGCCCTTTTGGAAGAACCCTTGCCCCCATCCTGCAGCCGCTCTAGCAGCTGAAGGCAGAGTAGGGAGGAAATCAGTTTCACTGTCGCTTGTCATTTAACTTTTGACCAGCATGAAGTGCGCTGGTTTGTGAGTTACTTCTCCCGGAGTGATCAAGTTCTCCAAATGGAACCGACCCAAGCTGGGTGGTTCTGAGCCATATTGCGACTCAGAACTATTACGTTTTGCAAACTACAATTCAAAAGTGGGAAGGGCACACGGAGGACACGTTGGTAAAGGGTGCAGGCGGGTGGCAGAAGCTTGCAACCAACCACTTCAGGCTAGCGGGTCATCTGTTTTACTATGTTAGAGACAACAATACTGTTGCCACCGAGGATTACAAGACCAAAGCAGGAGAACTGTAAATGGGGAACACCTGAAATTTCACTATTTTTGATGCGTTCTGGCTTATAAAAATGGCTTTTACAAGAACAGTAATCTGGCAAGTGAGCAGATCCCCCTTGTACTGTTTAGTTCCAGTCTGTATCTTCATCATTACCTAAAGGGGGAGGGGAAACAGAAAGGGCTAGTCTTGCCCATCGGTAAAGGCAAGCATGTCCAGCCAGGAACACTTTCTGCAAAGTTTCCAAATCAAAATGCAGCTGTGGCGTGTTATCGCCCCTGTCCCACCCCACCCCCCTTGCTTCCCGCCATCTTTTCCTTTTCCCACACCCAAGGTCATCACGCTAAATTCAAGCGTTCCCCTTCCCTGGGAGCGACCGAGGGGCTGAATCTGGGCCCCGCGACGGCGGCGCGGGTGCGGCGGCGCGGGTCGCGGGGGAGCCCGGGGCCGGCCACGGACGGCCGGGCTCGGCCCCGCGCTGGGTCACTTGGACACGCAGAATTCACCTTCCATTTTGTCAAAAGCTTCCTGATGAAAGAAAGTGCCCCTGAAATCCGCCACTGCTACCCGCGGGGGGCGTAGGGAGCGGGGGGCGGCGGCGGCGGCAGCGCGCCGGGGGCGCGGAGCCGAGCGGGCAGCAGCGGTGACCGCGGCGCCCGCCGCGCCTCCAAGCTCCGCTCGCTAAAATGGCTGATCCGCGCGCGGCCGGCGCGGGCGGCGGCGACGGCGGCGAACAAAGCGGTCCGGGCCCTGCCACCGCCGCCGCCCGCTCGCCAGCCCCCACCCCACCCCGCCCCGCCCGGGGCTGCGGGGGCCGCGGGCTGGACCCCCCGCCCCCGGCGGCGGCGCGGAGCGCACTCCTCGGGATAACAAAGGCGCCCGTGCGGCCATGACGCTCGGCCGCGCAGGGGCCCGCGGCGGCGCCCCCGGCCCTCCACGCCGCCCGCCCCAGGCCTCGGGCGCTGGGGCCGAGGCCGGAGCCCGCTCGCTGTACCCGCCGCCCGTCCCCCCGCAGCTCGCCTGAGCCCAGCGCCGCGCCGTGCCGCGCCAGCCATGTTCGCGGCGGCCGCGGCGGCGGTGCCCTGCGGGCAGAAGATGAGCGGGGGGCGGCCAGCCCGCGCCCCCCCTCCCCGGGCCGCCGGGCGCTCCCGCGACGGCCATGTTAATGCAGAAGCAGCAGTGCAACCCCCCGGGGCCGCGCGGCGCCCAGCCGAGACCGGGAGCGAAGTTTGCCTGCGCCGTAGTCCCCGGCGGGCAGCGGTCGCCCGGCCTCCCCGGAGTCCGTCCCGGGCGGAGAAGCACCGGCCCCCTGCCCAGGTCCGCCGCCCGGCGCCGGGACGCGCGCCGCCCGAACCCGCAGTCGCCCCTCGGCTCGCGCCGCCGCAGCTGCCCGAACATCTGGCTTGGGGGGGGGGGTCAAGGTCCCTGGGCCGCTGCCCCAGGGGGCGTCGGCCGAGACGGGTTCCGCGGAGGGAACGCAGCCCCGACAGTGGGGAGCTCAGGTTGATGCACGGAAAAGTTGAAACACCTGAATCGCTTTTTCCTTCCCGCACCTATAGCAAAGAGGGGAGGCGAAGGGGGCGGGAAGGGCGCGCGGAGGAGAGGCAGGGGGCGGCGGCTGAGCGCGCTCGCGGCGGCGCGGGCCGGAGGAAAGTTGTGCGGGCGCTGCTTCTGCGGCGGCGGCGACGGTGGCGGTGGCGGTGGCAGCGGCGGCGGTGGCGGCGACGGCGGGCGGTGCGAAACGTACCTGTATTGTTCGCTAGTCTGGGCAGCGCAGGGCACGACGCGCGGCTCAGCGCTCCACAGCCTCGCGCTAGCTGCCTCCACGAGAGCCGCCTGATTGGCCAGCGGGCTCCGCCGTTTAAAACAACCTCCTCGCCCGGCCATTGGCTGCGGGCCTCATGAATATTAAACAGGCGCGGGAGCCCATTGGGCGCGGCCACTGGGCTCATTCATTCAAACAGAACAACCCGCCGGCGCTAGCTGCCGCGGCAAAACCGAGGAATAATAATAATCTCGCTTGCCCACTCCCCGCGCCCCCTCCCCGCCCTTTTCGCACAGAGGTGGCATCTCAAAGGACTTTGGCGAGGTGGCTCCGCCATTCCCTGCGGCCTCGGCCTCTGCTGTTGGGAGGGCAAGGTCGAGCCGGGTTGCGCTGGCCTCTGCTCCTTCTGAGCCGCGGCCTCTGCATCCCGGGTCCCCTGTCCCCTAGGCAGCCCCACCCACCACCCCTCACCCCAGCCACCCACCCCGGGACAACTCCGGGATCGACCGTGAGGGTCGACCGTCCTTCACCTCCACCGAGTTCCGCCGCGACTCTGCTGCAGGGGCCTTGCGGCAGGCACCTAGCTCTCCTAAGTCCGGCGGAAAGCGGCTGCTCGCTCGAGCAGGAAAGCTGCTGTGAGATCTCAGGGTTTCGGGACTCGCACCCCGCCTTAAAACAACCTGATTGTGCTCCCGAGGATCGCGCTCATCTAGGGTCTTTCCACTAATTCCCAGAAAGTCAATCTGTGGTGCAATTGCGGAACCAGCGAGCTAGGTGGGCTAGAGGACGAAAACGGAGTTTGGCAAAAGAAGAGAAATCGGGAGAAGTAGTAACTTTGTGGGCAGGGATTCAGTCCACTTTTCACCGCCTCAGTTTAGGCCCTCGTTCCCTTTGCTCTTCTGACACACACCCTATTGAAGAATAAAAGTACTTGGAATGAATGAATGGGATTTGACTTGGCCTTGGCTTTGTCTCTGGGTAGTATGGCCATTCAGGCAATGATTTTCAAAGAGGGAGAGGGCAGTGTCACCTCTAACGGATGTTGGGAAATGCTGCTGGAATTTAAAAGGCGAGGATGGCCAGAGATGCCAAATGTCCTGCATTGTACAGGAGAGTCACTTAGGAGGGAGCAACGTCCCATTCCAAACACTAGTATCAGCCCTGCTGAAAACTGTCCGAGGGTCCCGTTCCCTCTTGAAGATACCATGAGCCTCCTAGCAAGAATGGAGGGGAAAAAAGGAAAGCTGAGAAAAGGAGCACATTTCAAGGGTTGAAATTTGGAGAAAATAGTGGAAGAGGTATCATGAGTTATTCTACAGATATTCCCTTTCTAAAGCACTTTGAAAGCCCAGAATACTCACCTATTAATTTCCATATTTAGAAATGAGAGCCACCTGAAGATGAGTTTTTGAAACACTGTTTCTAGCAACTGTGGCTGAGTGTGAGGTGTACAAGGGAGATGACCTCAGAATGAACCTACCTCCCCACCCCCACCCAGCTCTTGCCAGCTCCTCAGAATGTCATGACCTAGGCTGTGGCCCTGTAGCTGGCATTGCTGGGCTTCGAACATTAGGGATCCATTTGGAAGCTAATGAAGGCAAAGATAGTGCCCTTTTGCAAGAGCCACAGATACCAAAGTCAGTTTCTTAGGTCCCCAGTTTACAGACTCCTTGGAATGCAGACATCTTAAGGCTCTCTCATCTAATCCCCTGTCCTGTTAAAAGTTAGCCAAGTGCTCACCTACCTTCTTGCATACCTCCACTCACAGTGAACTTACCATCTCCTTTCTGGGTTGTCTTCTATCTGAGCCTATCTCTGAGCCCTGGGGTCACCATCCCACACACAGTCTAACCCCTTATCCTTCAGAGATTGCACGGCAGGACAAGTCTCTTCTCCAGGCCGATGGCTCCAACTTCTCCCACTGCCAGGTTCTCAGAGTCTGCTACTCTCAAGCCACCCCCGCCCCCATCTTCTGTTTCTACCCTTCCCAGAGGGAAGCAGGGCCTCGTTATAATGTGACCATTCTCCAGAGTGCCCTAGCCTCTCAGTGTTGTCAGGCCTTTCTAAGCCAGAGATGTGAGGTGGGACAGGGGCCTCCTTCTGGCCCAGCCACTGCCTGGTGTCCTGGCTGCAATGGGAAGCTGCCCTTAGCAGTTGGAAGCACCAAGCTGGGAAAACCAGAATGGTCAGCCTCAGAGCCTGTGGGCACTTCTTAATGGGCCCCTGAGTGGCTGGTGAGGGTCACACTCATAAGCACAGGGAAGTCACAAGCAGCGCATATACACAGACTCACACACACACACCTGGGCACACCTAGG
Organism: Ovis canadensis; assembly: GCF_042477335.2. Lineage (NCBI taxonomy): Eukaryota > Metazoa > Chordata > Mammalia > Artiodactyla > Bovidae > Ovis > Ovis canadensis. Next base: position 86,188,386 of record NC_091727.1, read on the forward strand.
GCATTCACAGACGAAGTAGCTTGAAAGCCAAGCCAGAGAAGTAAGAGAGCTTAGAGTAAGTCGTGCCCAGACACCACCGTCAAGATCCCCTCTTCCCACCCACTGCCAGAGCCCTGCCCGTTGGTCTCTGATTTCTGTGTACATACCTCGAAGCACAAAATTCATCTTCTTACTCGTCGAAGGAAGACTTTCCATGTCTGCTCCTGAGCAGTGCCTCTTCTTATCCAGTTGAGGCACTTGGTCTGAAGCTTCGACCTGTGGTCACTGTTAGCAGAACCTTCAGAAAGTGACTATGACATCACCGAGCCGTGTCAGAGGTCTGTAGACAGTTGCCATGTTTCCCTGCCCTGCCCCCCACAAACATACCTATGACCCAAGTCTCCATGTCTCCCTCAGGCCCAGTGTCCCCAATTTCTCCATTCCTTCCACACTGAGTCTCAGTCGGCAGGCTCCTCATAGCTTCAGTTTCTCCTCAGCCTGGACTGTCCATGGCAGAAGCCTGAGTGCAAAAACTCTCTCATAACTCAATCCCATGTACATATCTTGAATGTCTACTCATAAATAACAGAAAGGAGATGGGATGAAGTGGGGGACTGGGGATGGAGGGCATGGGAGAGGCAGTAGCTTTGGGCTGTCACTGACATTGTGGTGAACCTTCCGCCATGTCACCTCAGCTCCCCCATCTCAGTGTCACCTGTCAAAGGTGGTATGACCTACCTTCTCCACGCCAGCCACTGTCCAGTCTGTGGGTGAGGAAGGGTAGGTGTGAAAGTGATCTGGTGGTCATGTATAAAAGGCCAGCCAGGGAAGGCTAAGAATCAGCCTAGAAGGGTAGAAAAAGTGACAAAGTCAGGGGTGAGCAGACATGGCCCAGACTCAGGGGTTCCAAGGCACATTGCCTTTTCTATCTGCAGCAAAATTCGGTGCTCAGTGGCTTGGCTTGAGGGTAGCTCAAGGTGCTAGAGTGCGCTGAGCCCCTGCCTGGGCCTCCCTGGAAAGTACTTTAATGACATCAGTCCGCTAGGAGGCCAGGCCCGTCCATGCAAGGAAACCTCAAACCAGAATCCCATAAGCCACTCCACTGCCTGGAGATGTCAGGAGAACATTCAAAGGAGATAGGAAATATGACAAAGTGTGGTAAAGAGGTTTCCGTTCAGTTCCTGTCAGTTCAACACCCTCTCCCCTAGCCCCCAAATTAGGAGTAATCCTCATCATTCAACACAAATGAAACCCCAGTCCCTTAGACCTCACCCTACCCTACCCCTACCCCAGGTCTCCATCTGAGCACCCAGGGCTGAAAGTAACATCCCTGAGGCCCAACCTTCACTGGCTGTGAAGATCCAAAAATGAGCAGTCTTTCACAAGGGATCTGGTGGTGATGGTGGTGGTGGTGGTTTAGTCACTAACTTGTATCCGACTCTTGCAACCCCATGGACTGTAGCCTGTCAGGCTCCTTTGTCAGTGGGATTCTCTAGGCAAGAATACTCGAGTGGGTTGCCATTTCCTTCTCCAGGGAATCTTCTTGACCCAGGAATTGAACTCAGATCTCCTGCATTGCAGGTAGATTCTTTACCCACTGAGCTACAAGGGATCTGGGAGCCTTTGTAAAGTTCCATCTTTGCAGGTAGGGAGTCTTTAACTGCAAGCTTCTAGGCTTCCCAGGGCCCCTGCCCACCTCTGCTCACTTCCAGGGAGCTGGGGCCTCCTGTCTCCTCTCCCCCTCGGCTTGTGGATGGGAATTACCTTCCAACTGGACTCTTCCCAAGGAGAGGAAAAGTGCTTTCTCAGAGAGGGTTTCTGACACTCTTCTGATGGGCTGGATTCAGAGGGTCCCCCAGGAGTCAGTGGCTGAGCAGGGGCTGGAAACTTGGTCTCTTGACTGACCCTTAGTGTCACACTTGTCTTACTCTTAATACCTCAGCTCTATGGCCATTGGCAATGTGGCAGGGGCAGTCAGCACCCTCAAGAAGAAGACGTTGCAGGTTGAGAACAGACAGGCAACTGGGGCTAGCCTATCCCACCTCTCCTGCTCCCAGGGCCATGGGTCAGGCCACCAGAGAAGGGAGCCCAGAAGCCAGTGCCGTTTAGTGTGACACGGTCACACCAGCTTCCCAGGTGGCACTCGTGGTTAAAGAACCCGCTTGCCAATGCAAGAGACACAGGAGACGTGGGTTCGATCTCTGGCTTGGAAAGATCCCCTGGAGAAGGAAATGGCAACCCACTCCAGTATTCTTCCTTGAGAATCCCATGGACAGAAAAGATTACAGTTCATAGGGTCACAAAGAGTCGGACATGACTGAAGGGACTTAGCACACACGCACACACACACAAGGCCACACCAGCTCCCTGCCCCACCCCACCCCCCTCAGGCACCCAGTCCTGGGAAGGCTCTAGGGTGGAGGGGGCATTGAGGGGCAGGAAGGGGAGGGAAGGGGATACTTAGTGGGGTCAGCTCCACTGACCCAGCCTGTTCCCAGAAGAGCCCTGCCCTGTTGGGCCTTTGCAGACTTTCCCCACTACTGGGCAAAGTGGTCTACACCACCTCTCCCTGGACTCCCTCCCACCTAGAGTGCAGCAGCAGGTTCTCAGAATCTCCCCCACCTCGCCTAATACCACAGGCCATTCAGTACCCACTTGAGTGATACAAAGGCCTGGCTCTGACTCATTGAGCAGCTAATGGACCGGTGTCCCCCTCTTTGGGAAAAGTTACAAACTGTTTCTCCTCACCTGAACCAGGGGGATTCCTGTGGTAGGGAGAAGGGGCAACGGGAGATTGCCACTCTTGAAAACGGGACTGGTGTTGCTGCATTTAAAATTCTCCCCACGCCCTCTTTCTGGGCCTAAGTTTAGCATCATGAAAAGGGGAAGCAGTGACTGGTCCCCAGCATCCCTTCGGACATCACCATTCTTAGGATGGCTGGTGGGACTTCACAAAGAGAATGGTTCTCCTATCTTCACCTACCTACCCCCCCCAAAAAAACCAAAACAAACCTGAAATGTGGCCTAGCAAAGGCCCTCCATGTGTCCAGTCCCTCTGGGAAGAGGGCTTTAGAAGCAAGCCCAGTGGATGGTGTTAGAATCTGACTCTGACAAGGATGGCACTTATCATCACCATACATACTATCTCCCCCACCAGCTTCAATCTGTGTCTGCCCAGCAACTGGGAGCATCCTGGTAAGTCTGAACCTGCCCTTCATCCACTGAGAATGCTCAGACCTTTACCCTGTCCCTCCAGGGTATAGCCCATCTCTCCAAGGGTCCTCGGGGGACTTCACAAGTCACACCTCATCACCACACTCACCTCGGATTCCAGCTCTCAAGTTTCTCCTCACCCTGCCCGCACTCAGCAATAGCCATCCCAGGCCCTTGGCACATGCTCCTCCCTCAGCCTGGGAAGATCTGCTCCCTAAATCAGCAAGGCTCTAGCCCTCACTTCCTTTAGGTCTTTGCTCCAGTTTCACATTCCCTGACTATCAGTGGAAAACTGAAAAGCCACAATTCCACGTCGCCTGTCTTCCTTCTCCTGCTCTGTTTATGCACACAAACTCAACACCAGCTCATGAGCTCACTCACTATACTTTTACATTTATCTCTCTGATTGTCAGTCTCCCCAGAAGATTGACTGCTCTGTTCTCTGCCATCTCCCCAAAGTGTAGCATAGAGCAGGGATTCTCCATTGACTCCATTCAGATTCGTTAACAGTGAGTTCTCCATTGACCCTGATGGCTTACTACTTACATTCTTAAGGCAGAATCCCCAACCTCAGGCAACTTGCCATCTAGAAAGCAGACACACCAACATCAATAAACGGGTCAAGGATAAAATGTTGTTGTTCAGTTGCTTGGTGGTGTCCAACTCTTTGCAACCCCATGGACTGCAGCATGCCAGGCTTTCCTGTCCTTCACTATTTCCCGGAGCTTGCTCAAACTTACGTCTATTGAATTGGTGATGCCATCCAACCATCTTATCCTCTGTCACCCCCTTCTCCTCCTGCCTTCAATCTTTCCCAGCATCAGGGTCTTTTCCAATGAGTCAGCTCTTCGCATCAGGTGGCCACAGTACTGGAGCTTCAGCTTCAGCATCAGTCCTTCCAAGGATAAAAAAAAATGCCAGCAAAATAGAACTGAAGGCCAGGGGAGAACTTCAGTTGTGACTGTGGTGGGGCGGGTCTGAGGACAGGTAGCCACTTTGAGCTTGCCATTCAGGGTTAATGAAGGTTCCACGGGCCAAGAAGGAGCAAATTACTGCAGGCTGGGGGAAAGCAGAGTCGGACACGACTGTATGACTGAACTGAACTGAACTGGGGGAAAGCAGGACCCCTGAACGGAGGTGCGAAGTTGTGCACTGAACTCACTCAAAGGCAGATTCCAAGGCTGGAGAGGTGAGGGGAGGAGCCTCTCCAGAGACAGGGCGGTTGTCTGGGTGGACACTATCACCTGCAGCTTTTTTCAGGTAGTGGCCCAAGCAGAGCTCTGTCTGAGAAAGCTCTCCTGTGTGGCTGTGGGAGGACGGGCCAGAGGCAGAGCGCTGGTGTGGGCCTGGAGTCCAGACTTTGGCAGTGAGTGTGGGAAAAACACCTGGATTTCTACGCCGCCCACCTCCCAGCCAGAGCCCGTTGATCAAGTTGTAAACCTGGCTGTCATGTCAGCCCTCCAGGGCCTCTTCTCCCCACTTCTGCTTCTGCAGCTTCTTCTTCCCTCTTCCCCTTCACTCTTAATGGCAGTTCCCTCCCAGAGTGTCCCCTCTCCCATCCCTGGAAGTGTGTTTGTTTACCTGCCATTCCTGCTGCCTCGGATCTGCACCCACTTCGGCTCTTAGGCAAGTGCTGCCACCCTTGAGACCTCAGCCCAATCCCCAGTCAGTGAAGGGACACTCCCCTGCCTGCAATCGACTTTCTCCCTCTGGTCTCCTTTGTGGCACGTCTCACAAATGGCATTTGGGCCCGCTTTAGGCGATTGCTTGCCGAATGTCCATCTCAGTTGGGCTTCTGCCCAACAAGCACGTGGCTTGGGACCTAAGGTACATTCAGAGGGATACTAGAAGAATGAGCGAAGGTGTGTCTGTGTTATCAGATGCTGGTGTGGAAGGCACCTCTCCTCCCCCACCCCCCACCCCCCCAGAAGGAGACAGCAGCCATCTGACTGGGGGAAAGGTGATGAGAAAACTAAAGGACCTGTTCCAATTCTGCCAAGGACTTCACTCAGCCAACCAGGGGAGCTCCCATGAATCTACCCCTCTCCTAGAAGACAGCCCAGGGCACTGACACGTAGGGCACTGCAGCAGGGGTCTGGATGCCCAGTCTTTATTTCTCAGCCCTAAAGTCCCACGGTGGATTTGCAGTGCTCCCTGGGGCTCTGGCTCAGCTTGCCAAGGGAGCTCCCAAGTCCAAATAGCACCAAGGAGTATTTAGGTTGGATGTCAGCCGTGTGACTTGGGCAAGGAACTTCAGTGCCCCGTCTCTCAGGGTCTAAGTCATAAATTGTTGCATAGATCCTGTGAAACATTCAGTGCAACATGGGTTGATTGTTCTAATGGTCATCTTTTCATTTTTTGGCTGCACCACACATACCAGGGGCTAAGCGGTGAAGAATCTGCCTGCAATGCAGGAGACAAAGGGGACTCAGGTTTGATCCCTGGGTCAGGAAGATCCCCTGGAGGAGGAAATGACAACCCACTCCAGTATTCTTGCCTGAAAAATCTCGTGGACACTGGAGCCTGATGTGCTACAGTCCATGGGGTCGCAAAGACTCAGACACGACTGAGGGACTGAGCGCACACGCATGTTGGATATTAATTAGTTCCCCAACCAGGGATTGAACATCACTCTCTGCATTGGAAGCCCAGAGCCTTAACCACTTGGCTGACAGGGAAGTCCTTCTAGTCATCACCTTTGACCTCACTCTGAGTTCTTCAGACAAAGCAAAGGAGCAGCAGTCAAAGGACAATCCCAACACAGGTGGCACAAGCCTGAAGCATATCTGTCAGCAGCCAAGCAGCCTATGCTGGGAACTGCATCTTTCCTAGCAAATCAGCTCTCTCTGGGCTGTCTGCAACCTCAACTATAGGATCAAGACAAGCTGGACCGGTGCATCTGAATGCATGCCACACACCCTCCGCATGCCCACACCCGTCCTACACAAGGAATATCCATCCTCTAAATACCTGGTGAGTTTCTGGTTCTGGGTTCCTGGCATCGGAGTGGGGAGTGGGGAAGGGCCAGAACCCTAGCAAGGGGGCATGTAGGACATGGTACTGTGATTGCCAGGTTCAGGGCAAGGATTGAGCTCCATTCACCTCCCAATGGCCCCACCTCCCCAGGCTGGCACAGTGTTTAGGCTCAGCCAGCCAGTGTTTGCTCTGAGGGAGACTTTTGTGCAAGGGTGGATGCTTGGTGAAAGGGACATCCTGAGTAACTGACAAAGCCAACCTCATTGCTGCATTCTGAGGGGATAAGTGATATCTCTTGATGAAGTATTAGGCATATAGCTCTGTATTTCCAAACCCAAACCCACAGAGATATCTTAGAAGGACTAGCATCTTAGGATCACAGGCAGGGATCTGCTGTGATCCTAAGAGCTGCCCTCTGCTCCTCCACAGCTTCAAGGGGCCTTGGAAAATCCTTAGACAACTTCCTGAGCCTCACTGATCCTCAGTTTCCCCTTCTGGACAGTCAGTGAATCGAGCTAGATACTAGATGATCTCCAGCGTGCTGGAGCATCCCTCAAAGACAGCCACACCCCCTACCTCCATTCTCAAATGCCTAGAAGAAAGCACACTGGAAATGCCAGTGAATATTTGTTGAATGAATGAATGCGTGGAGATACTCGAATTCTATGGTCTGGCAATGAGGTGGAAAAGTGTGTTTATATTCATAAAGGGATTTCCTTTGTTTGGGTTCTTTGCAAATGATTCTAGACAGCTTTTTCAACATGATGTGACCCGGATCAGCCTGCGTCAAGATTTTTTGCCTTCTCTTTCAACATAATTTGTATAAACTATCATCTTAACTTTCCACGTTCTTTTGGATATGTTCATACCTGACCTGCAAATAGACAGTCAGATAAAATGATAGCGGTTAGGAACTGTAAACATAAACTACAAATGGCCCAAGTCTGATCAGAGAACATGATAATGATGATTGTCTAATGCCACCTTGTATTTTGTCCCTTAACAGTTTACAAGGTGCTTGCTTATCTACTATCTGACCTGCACCCCACAAAGGTCCTGTGAGATATGTGGCATATTTTGAAAAAAAATTGAAGCCCAGAGAAAGCAAATGTTTTGCTCAAGGGTACCAGACCTTCAGGAGTAGAATAGGGAGTCACTCAGTGTTTCTTGCTTCCCTGTCTTTTTAACAGGCTTCACTGTCAGATTGTTTTCAGTGGGCAAACAATGACCATCCAGGATCCTCTGCCTGGGACAGTCCCAGAGAGAAGGGCAGCAAAGATCAAAGGGCCTGAGGGCAATTGCTGTAGTCATCAGATGAGTGACCTCCCAGCACCTCACCCCAGTGTGTCCCAAACTGACTCCCTAAGCTCAGCCCTTCCCCAATATGCACCTTCCCCCACCCCACCCCCACTCCTATCCTCCTGCCTGGCTCTCATGTTACCATATCTGCACCTTCCCAAATCCTGTCCATTCACTCTCCTAAACCTAATGGCATCTCCCCATCCCAATACTGAGCTGTGGTCATCTCTCCCCTGGATGGCCACGACCACCCCAGCTGGTTTCCCTGTGTAGCCTCACGGATTACCCAGTCTCCCCAGCAACTCGAGGGATCTTTATAAATGTACTTTCCTGTCTTGTTACTGTTCAGTTTCAAATCCTTTCATGACTCTAGAACTTTCAGATGAAGCCACAGAGGGGTCTTTCCTCAGGGTCTGGTTCCTGCCAGGTTCCTACCACTACTCTGCCCCCAGCCCCGATCAAACATGGAGATCATGTTATTCCCCCCTCACTGGTCACACTTTTCCTAAGGGCCTGAAAACCCTGAGTGTTCCAGTTGTTTCTGTACCTGCCTGGCTACCCTACCAGACCTGTAGCACCCTGTTAGAACAACCCACGGCCCCCATGGAAGGTCTGGCCCCTACTAGGATCTCGGAGTACAATGTGAGCAAAGTGGCAATGGCTTGTGGTGTGGAGAGAGGAGGGCCAGCATATGGTAAAAACACTCTGAAGGAAAAAAAACACAGGTGAAGAGAGAAACCGTCAGTAGCTTCGCTGCTGCTGCTGCTGCTGCTGCCACCACCACCACTGTGGCCTCTGAGAAATGCATCCACTCGCTTCCGCTTCCTACCTTTAGTCTTAAGAACTGGATGATGCTAACGACGATGATCAGCCAGGGACCACATCGAAAGCCAGCTTCTGGAACACTTGACTGGGGGACCTAACGCAAAGAGAGTGTCACATGGGGCGTCACCCACTGTCTTCCAGATCCCGCTCCACGATGGGCTCGTGATTCTGTCATGAGGTCAACATATGTCACTAGCTCATTTAAATATTTATGATGGGTTTTCAAATCCCCTCTTAGCATGCCAGAGTGTTCAGTTCAGTTCAGCTGCTCAGTCGTGTCCAGCTCTTTGCAACCCCATGGACTGCAGCACACCAGGCCTCCCTGTCCATCACAAACTCCAGAGTTTACTGAAACTCGTGTCCATTGAGTCAGTGATGCCATCCAACCATCTCATTCTCTGTTGTCCCCTTCTCCTCCCACCTTCAATCTTTCCCAACATCAGGGTCTTTTCAAATGAGTCAGTTCTTCACATCAGGTGGCCAAAGTATTGGAGTTTCAGCTTCAGCATCAGTCCAGAGTGTTGACACTAGATAAATCCTAGACTTTACAGGCGCAAGGGCCATCTGCATCTAGTGAGAACTTTCCCTTTCTGAGATGAGGAACTGTGTGGGGCAGGTGCACAGAGGAGGTCACATGCACTTCCAGCCTCTGGATCAACTTGCAGCCAGATGTGTACCCCATCTGAACTTCCCCTCCAGAAACCCAGAGTGGTACAACCACCTCACAGAACAAAGCTTTGAGCCCGACAGAGTAAAAGTCAACTCCAGTGAGGATACAGTCTTGCAAGAATGCACCCTAGTGACGATGTATCCTGGTGGGCTTATGCCCTGGCAAGCAAACATTCTTACTGTCAGGTTGTTTTGGCAGCTCCAAATACAAAGTTGTACTGAATGTGCATGGAGAGCACTCCTGGAATCAGGAGTACCTGGGTTCAAGTCTCAACTCTATCCTTTCCTGATGCCCATGGGCTGGTTGCTAAATTTCCCTGTGCCTCAGTTTCCTCATAGGCAAAATGGATCTGGTAAGACCCACCTCACAGGGTAGCTGTGAGGATGGCAGAGGATAAAGGATGGGGCACACTTAGCCTGTGTCTGGGCACATAGAGACCATTCAGTATGTGTGTTTGCCCTGCGAACATGAGATTATGGATCATCTTTTATCCTATTTCTTTATACTTTTTGACTTTAAGCAAGAATAAATTTATGGCCAGAAAAAAACAATAGAAGATAAGGGGAAAAAACTATCCTTGCAATAATTTTTTTTTTTCCAAACAGATTGTAGGAGGTACTGTGACCTCCTTGGTGCACCCGCCCTACACAGTTCCCCGTCTTGGAAAGGGAAAGTTCCCACTAGATGCAGATAGCCCTTGCACCTGTAAAGTTCTAGGATTTATAGGTATTCTCTCTACTGTCAGAGGGCAGACAGATGCTGCCGTATCACAAGGTAGAGGGGAGAGGCAAGCTGGGGGACAGGTGCCAGGACTGTGGTTCCATGCTCTGGGACCAGCACTGGTGCTTCCCTTCATGCTGCCTGGTGGCCAACCAAGGCAAAACCAACTCATAATTCCTAGACTTTTTATAGAAATAAAAGCACCCAGATCAGATGGGGCATTCGAATTTACATGCATTCATGATGAAGGAATGAAGTTTGCATTTCTTATTTCTGAGTTGAATGAAAACATAATGCTGTATTCTTAGGTTCTTTAAGACATGGGAACAGAGAGAAGGTGGACTTCCCTGGTGGCTCAGTGGTAAAGAATCTGTCTGCCAATGCAGCAGACACAGGTTCAATCTCTGGGTGGGGAAGATCCCCTGGAGAAGGGAATGGCAACCCACTCCAGTATTCTTGCCTGGAGAATTCTGTGGACACAGGAGCCTGGTGGGATATAGTCCATGGGGTCACAAAAACTTGAACGTGACTGGGCAACTAAATAACAACACAACATCTAAGATGGGAATTTGGGGGAAAAAAGGTGAATTTTAAAATCTTATTGGTGAAAAGGCCTGTGATCAGTTGCACCATGGTCCTCCAAGAAATATCTATGCCACAATAATCAGGCAGGTCTCAAGAGGCAGGTCAGGTGGTCTGGTATTCCCATCTCTTTCAGAATTTTCCAAGTTTATTGTGATCCACACAGTCAAAGGCTTTGGCATAGTCAATAAAGCAGAAATAGATGTTTTAGATGTTTTTCTGCTTTTTTGATGATCCAGCAGACATTGGCAATTTGATCTCTGGTTCCTCTGTCTTTTTTAAAACCAGCTTGAACATCTGGAAGTTCACAGTTCATGTATTACTGAAGCCTGGCTTGGAGAATTTTGAGCATTATTTTAGTAGCGTGTGAGATGAGTGCAATTGTGTGGTAGTTTGAGCATTCTTTGGCATTGCCTTTCTTTGGGATTGGAATGAAAACTTACCTTTTCACCAGTCCTGTGGCCACTGCTGAGTTTTCCAAATTTGCTGGTGTATTGAGTGCAGCACTTTCACAGCATCATCTTTTAGGATTTGAAATAGCTCCCATCACCCCCACTAGCTTTGTTCACAGTGATGCCTTCTAAGGCCCATTTGACTTCACATTCCAGGATGTCTTGCTCTAGGTGAGTGATCACACCATCGTGATTTTCTGGGTCATGAAGATCTTTTTTTGTACAGCTATTCTGTGTATTCTTGCCACCTCTTCTTAATATCTTCTGCTTCTGTTAGGTCCATACCATTTCTGTCCTTTATCGAGCCCATCTTTGCATGAAATGTTCCCTTGGTATCTCTAGTTTTCTTAACGAGATGGCTAGTCTTTCCCATTCTCTTGTTTTCCTCTATTTCTTTGCATTGATTGCTGAGGAAAGCTTTCTTATCTCTCCTTGCTATTCTTTGGAACTCTGCATTCAAATGGATATATCTTTCCTTTTCTCCTTTGTTTTTTGCTTCTCTTTTTTTCACAGCTATTTGTAAGGCCTCCTCAGACAGCCATTTTGCTTGTTTGCATTTCTTTTTCTTGGGGATGGTGTTGATCCCTGTCTCCTGTACAATGTCACCAATCTCCATCCACAATTCATCAGGCACTCTGTCTATCAGATCTAGACCCTTAAATCTATTTCTCACTTCCACTGTATAGTCATAAGGGATTTGATTTAGGTCATACTTGAATGGTCTAGTGGTTTTCCCCACTTTCTTCAATTTAAGTCTGAATTTGGCAATAAGGAGTTCATGATCTGAGCCACAGTCAGCTCCTGGTCTTGTTTTTGTGGACTGTATAGAGCTTCTCCATCTTTGGCTGCAAAGAATATAATCAATCTGATTTTGGTGTTGACCATCTGGTGATGTCCATGTGTAGAGTCTTATCTTGTGTTGTTAGAAGAGGGTGTTTGCTATGACCAGTGTGTTCTCTGGGCAAAACTCTATTAGCCTTTGCCTTGCTTCATTCTGTACTCCAAGGCCAAATTTGCCTGTTACTCTAGGTGTTTCTTGACTTCCTACTTTTGCATTCCAGTCCCCTATAACGAAAAGGACATCTTTTGGGGTGTTAGTTCTAGAAGGTCCTGTAGGTCTTCATAAAATTATTCAACTTCAGCTTCTTCAAAGTTACTGGTTGGGGCATAGACTTGGATTACCGTGATATTGAACAGTTTGCCTTGGAAACGAACAGAGATCATTCTATTTTTGAGATTGCATCCAAGTACTGCATTTCGGACTCTGTTGACTCTGAGGGCTACCATTTATTCTAAGGGATTCTTGCCCACACTAGTAGATGTAATGGTCATTTGAGTTAAATTCACCCATTCCCGTCCATTTTAGTTCGCTGATTCCTAGAATGTCAACGTTCACTCTTGCCATCTCCTGTTTGACCACTTCCAATTTGCCTTGATTCGTGAACCTAACACTCCAGGTTCCTATGCAATATTGCTCTTTACAGCATCAGACCTTGCTTCTATCAACAGTCACATCCAGAGCTGGGTATTGTTTTTGCTTTGGCTCCATCCCTTCATTCTTTCTGGAGTTATCTCTCCTCTGATCTCCAGTAACATATTGGGCACCTACTGACCTGGGGAGTTCATCTTTCAGTATCCTATCTTTTTGCCTTTTTATACTTTTCATGGGGTTCTCAAGGCAAGAATACTGAAGTGGTTTGCCATTCCCTTCCCCAGTGGACCACATTCTGTCAGACCTCTCCACCATGACCCAAATGTCTTGGGTGGCCCCATACCGCATGGCTTAGTTTCATTGAGTTAGACAAGGCTGTGGTCTGTGTGATCAGATTGGCTAGTTGTCTGTGATTGTGGTTTCAGTCTGTCTGCCCTCTAATGCCCTCTCTCAGTGCATACCATCTTACTTGGGTTTCTCTTACCTTAGACATGGGGTAGCTCTTCTCGGTCGCTCCTGTGCTGTCACAGCCTCTGCTCCTGTGCCGTCACAGACCTGCCTCTTGAGAAACCTGTACACAGGTCAGGAAGCAACAGTTAGAACTGGACATGGAACAACAGACTGGTTCCAAATAGGAAAAGGAGTAAGTCAAGGCTGTATATTGTCACCCTGTTTAACTTATATGCAGAGTACATCATGAGAAACGCTGGGCTGGAAGAAGCACAAGCTGGAATCAAGATTGCCGGGAGAAATATCAATAACCTCAGATACGCAGATGACACCACCCTTATGGAAGAAAGTGAAGAAGAACTGAAAAGCCTCTTGATGAAAGTGAAAGAGGAGAGTGAAAAAGTTGGCTTAAAGCTCAACATTCAGAAAACTAAGATCATGGCATCCAGTCCCATCAATTCATGGCAAATAGATGGGGAAACAGTGGAAACAGTGGCTGACTTTATTTTGAGGGGCTCTAAAATCACTGTGGATGGTGATTGCAGCCATGAAATTAAAAGATGCTTATTCCTTGGAAGGAAAGTTATGACCAACCTAGATACCATATTGAAATGCAGAGACATTACTTTGTCAACAAAGGTCCATCTAGTCAAGGCTATTGTTTTTCCTGTGGTCATGTATGGATGTGAGAGTTAGATTGTGAAGAAAGCTGAGTGCCAAAGAATTGATGCTTTTGAACTATGGTGTTGGAGAAGACTCTTGAGAGTCCCTTGGACTGCCAGGAGATCCAACCAGTCCATCCTAAAGGAGGTCAGGCCTGGGTATTCATTGGAAGGACTGATGTTGAAGCTGAAACTCCAATACTTTGGCCACCTGATGCGAAGAGCTGACTCATTGGAAAAGACCCTGATGCTGGGAAAGATTGAAGGCAGGAGGAGAAGGGGATAACAGAGGATGAGATGGTTGGCTGGCATCACGGACTCAGTGGACATGGGTTTGGGTGGACTCCTGGAGTTGGTGATGGACAGGGAGGCCTGGTGTGCTGCGGTTCATGGGGTCTCAAAGAGTCAGACACGACTGAGTGACTGAACTAAACAATCATCAGGACCTCTAAAATATTAACTTATATGGAAAAAAAGCATATGCAGATGTGGATGTGATGAAGTTGAGGCTACTGAGATGGGGAGATTATCCTGGATTACCTGGATGGGCCCTAATGCCATCACATGCAGCCTTATAAGAAAAGGCTGAGGGAAAATAGTCACACAGAGGAGAAGAAGATGTAAAGACAGTGAAGATCAGCATTTGAAGACACAGGTTGGATAGATTCAGCCACACGCCAAGGAATGCCAGCAGCCAGCTGAGGCTGGAAGAGGTAAGGAATGAATACTCCCTGGAACACTTAAACTTCAGTCCTACAATACTGATTTTGAACTTCAGAACCAGAACAGAGTAAATTTCTGTTTTGTCAAGTCACTGAATTTATGATAATTTGTTACAGTGGCCACAGGAAACTAGTACAGGGCCCCTACAGTTCATCTAGTCCAGTGGTTTCTGTACCTTTTTAAGCAGCAAAATCAGTGGCTTTTGGAATGAAATCATATGTCACAGCCTTTTGAAATGAAAGTAGAGGGGCAACGGTTCAAAGGGGCTGGGGCAGGCAAGGTCCCGACCTGCTTGGTCTTCTCCTTTCTTCATGGTGACACCTTCCAGAATCTTCCATCAACAGAATATAAAAAATACATACTAGTTCCTAGTACCCCATTGTACAAATGGGTGTCTGAGACTCTGGGGGGCTGAGTGATTGGCTGAAGTCCTCTCTTGGTAGGCAAGCAAGGCGTACTTATGAGAAGTAAGCAAGGTAGCTACCTTTGCCTGCTCTTTTATCTTCCTTTTGCTGTTGGACTAAACCCCTGTCTCCCAGGCAAATAACTAAGAATACATTGGAATCTGTAGATGAGTTTCTGTTCTGAACAAGGACTGCCAATTGTGTCAAATATGGCAAGGCTCAAATGAAATATTTGTTCACAAAGAGCACAGACCTTGGGCAGGCTGTTAAAGCATCTTCAGAGATGAAAAACCACCCCTTGATTCCTCACCTGTGTTTGGAAATTTAGTCTCCCGGGTATGCCTGTAACAGGGGAGAGGGGGTGGACGGGAATGAATAGCAAAATTAAGCAGCTGTTAGTATACCCGAAAATATGAATTCTTAAGTGAATCAATGAGAGCCCAGACAAGAACATTGCTGAATGTCACAATGAGAATTTTTTCTTGTTGCTAGATTCAAAAATACTGAAGGTCAGTTCTGCTAAAAGGCCTTTGTGGGGGATAAAGTAAAGGTTACAGTAAAATATGACTCCCCCTTTTCCCTCTGGCCTTGGGACTAACAGACAAAACATTAAAAGTCAGATTCTCTTTTCTCCCCAAGCATAGCCAAGAAGGACGGCATTGTCAAAAGGAACTTTGCAGGGAATTAACAGGAACTCGATGTGAAAGAAGCAGACAACATCCACCATCCCCTCCCCACAGGTTAAAATAGCTGATCATTTACCAAACTGATTTGGAATCCCTGATGATTATTATGACTGTTTCCAGGACTACTGGCCTTGTTCTATTTTGCACTCCTGCTACTTGATCAAATGGCATTGGGAAAAGTATTGTATCTGGAAAAAGGGAGGCAGGGTGTATTCCGTGTGTTCTGAGAATGAACAAAACCCTGGGAGGTCTGAACCAAGACCAATGGGTGAGCCAATGACGACGTCAGTCACCCGCTCAAGGCTGCTGGGAGGGAGCACTTAGCACAGCAGATGGAAAACAACTGTCAGGCGATGGCAAGTGGCATTCGTTCGTCTGGCTTCCTTTGTTCATTGGAGTTGCTAAAGAGGGTGTGCTCCCTCCGCTCTGGAGGCCACATGGTTCCTCCCTTCCCTAAAGGAAAAGAAGGATGAAGCTCAACTGGCATAAAGATATCTTTATGCAAAACAAGCCAAGGCACTTCCAGAGTGGGGCAGCCTTCACAAAACGACTCATCTGGAACTTCTTTTTTCCTGGTTTATTTTGGCCTTCATTTAAGTACAGTCCTCAATTTGTGGCATCACCATCATTGGTGTTTGAGGTCCCTCTCTTCCTGGATCAATCCATCCACACATCCAGACCCTGTAATTCCTGTTTGCCACTCCAATTCCCTTCCCTCAAAGCAAACACTTAAGTGTGTGCTCTGGCAAGTGTGTAGAGTAGTGTGTCCGTGTGTTTTCAGTAAACACAAGTGATACTGTCCTGGAGAACTTGTTCAGTTTCTTCCTGGGTTCCTTTTCCACTCAGCCCTGTGTGTTACCACTCCATGCTGCTGTGTGTTTTGGTCGATTGTTTGTATATACTCCCTTACTCCTTTCACCAGTAATAAATACCTAGGTTGCCACTGATCCTCTGCTACCACAAACAATGCATGATGAATTCCTTCTGTGTGAGGGTCTCCGTGGGCTGCAGGCTGCATAAGGGCCTCTGAAGATATCAGGTCCTAATCCCTGGAACATGTGATGTGACCTTAGATAGAAAAAGAAACTATGCAGATGTGATTAAATCAAGACACAGGGGCTGGAGAGGCGATCTACACATCAGGGTGGGCCTGAAGTGCAATCACAGAAACCAGGGGGCTTGAAACAACAGAAATTTACTCTTCTATGGTTCCAGAGGTCAGAAATCCAAAATCAAGCAGGACAAACTGCTTCCAAAGGCTCCAGGACAGGATTCTTCCCACCTTGTCCAGCTTCCGCTCGCCCTAGGTGCTCATTCCTGAGCTTGCAGCTGCACCCCTTACATTTCTGTCTCCATCTTCACATGGCCTTTCTTATGTCTTCATGTGCCATTTCCTCCTCTTATAAGGATAACAGCCATTGGATAAGGGTCCCTTCTAATCCAGTATGACCTCAGCTTAATTAATTCCAGCTACAAAACCCAATTTCCTAAAAGGATCCCATTCTGAGTTCCTGGGGGAACATGAACTTTTGGGAGACACTAAGTGGTATGTGCATTCTTTTAAAAGAGGGGCCAGGTAGATGTCACACACACACACACACACGCACACACACACACACACACAGGAGGAAGCCATGTGAAGATGGAAGAGAGAGAGATGTGAAGATGCTGGCCTTGAAGATAGAAGTGATGTGGCCACAAGCCAAGGAACGCCTGCAGCCACCAGAAACTGGAAAAGGCCAGGAAGCCTCCTCTCATAGAGCATTTGGAGGGAGTGTGATCTGCTGACAGCTTGATTTCTGCCCAGTGATGCTGATTTTGGATTTCTGGCCTTCAGAACTACAAATTTTTATTGTTTCAAGCGACTCAGTTTATGGGTCAATGTGGACATGTACCCTTGACCTGAGGAGATACTGCCAGGTGGCTTTCCAAAGCAGCTGCTCCAAGTAGCTGGACCCCTACCAGCAGTGCACAATGGTTCCCCTTTCTCCTTACCCTAGCCAATGCTTGGCATCCTAACTCTGCTTTTTGCCAATCTGACATGTGTGTATCTTATCTCATTGTTTTAATTTGCATTTCTCTCATTACTAATGAATCTGAACATCTCTTCACATACTCACTTGCTAGCCTTTTGGGTTTCTCCTTCTGGGAATTGCCGATTCATATGCTTTGCTCATTTTCCTGTTGGGTCTTTTTCTTGTTGGTTTGCAGAATTTTCTTGTATATTTTATCCATTAATCCCTTGTCAGCTTTAAACAGCAAATATCTTCTCCCCATCTGTTGTCTGTCTGTTAACTATCTGTGGTGTCCTTCATGGAAAGAAATCATGAATTTTGCTGTAATGAAATCTATCTAAAGTAAGGCTGTCAACAGACCAGGGGGACTGGTCAGGGACTTTTGTGCAAACAGTAAGTGCATATGTGTGTGTGCGTGCAGATACAGCACGGGCCATGCATGAGTAAGCATCTCTGAATGTCAACCCCCAGAGCTCAGTGCATCACCCACCATTTGAATGAACTGCTCCCTTGCTCCTTCTGCAAAGACAAACAGCTTGACACTGTGGTTCTCTGTCTTGGGTGTACATTAGAATGACCCCGAGGGCTTGCTGAAACCCAGATTCCTGGGCCCAGACTCAGAATTGCTGAATCAGTGAGTCTGCAGAAAGGTGCAGGTTTTGTCTCGGTTTTGGGGGGATGCTGCTGCTGGCCCAGGGACCACACTTGGAAAGCTGCTCCAGAGTAGGCAGGGAAGGCCAGCCTGTGGGGTCAGAGGCCATACCAGGTCGCAACTACACAGCCTGGAGAAGATGTGACAGTAGCTTATCAGCTGAAGGCTAGTGCTCAAAGGACCCCAGGCGCTACCCAGCCAAGGAGTTCACATGGGAGAAAATGAGACCCAAAGGGTCATTGACTTGCCCAGTCACACTGGTGGCCAAGTCCAGATGGCCGGCTCAGTGCTCTCTTCCTTTCTACATACATACGTCCAAAGGACTCTCTTAGGAAGCACACATGCACTTCCGTGGTGCAATGACTTGCTGGGCAAAGGGACCCTCCCCCGCCCCTGGCAGCCACCCTGGATTGCATTCCTCTAGTGCCACCATCCCTGTGGCTGGTCCAGGAGAAAGAAGCCAAGAAGTGCCTGAAAAGCATCCAGTGGACACCGAGACCCTGCCCTCAGCCATCCCTTCCTTTCCCAGGCACTCTGGAACAGCACTGGGGCCACCCCACTAGGTTCCTCCCTGCCCCACCCATCCCCATTCCCCCTCTCCTGTCTCCCCCGCCCCCCCACCGCCCCCAGCAAGGGAGGTATGGAAACTGGGCCCAGCCTCCTGCTCCACTTGGCATGTTCCCTGGGCTGGTGACAAAGACTGGAAGGAGAGCAGGAAAGGTTGAAGACAGGTGAAGCAACCCGGCCCCATTCCCAGAGGAGGTGGGGAGGGTGGGAGAAAAAGTGGGGGAGGGGAGGAAAGGGGGCTAGAGGAGACAGAGGGAGACTGTGGAAAAGGAGAACAAAAGAGAAGGGAGGTTAGGGAGAGAAACAAGGGGAGGGAGAACAGAGGTGGGGAAGGGAAGGGGAGGGCAAAGGAGGGAGGAGGAAATGGAAGGGGGGAGGGTGAAGGGGCGGGGGAAAAAGGAGCAGCCTTGTCAAGGGAGGGACCAGCCCAGAGGTTGGTAATCCCAGTGGGATACCCCCAGGATGTCTGCAGGGAGACTGCAGGATGGGGCAAGGGCCTCTGGTGTCCACATCACGATGATGGCCACTAGGAGGCTGTCTCAGCCTGTGGAGTAGGGGAAAGGCTTTGGAAAGGGTGACCTGCTTTCTGGGAAAGAAGCAGCACAGCTGGGCGGTTCTTGCACCCTTGCCATCCCCCTCCCCCACCAATCCTTGCATCCCTCCCCTTCTTGCATTCCAGGTCTTAGTTTCAGTTCTGGAAGTCCAGCCTTCCCAGGTTCCATTAAAGCGGACCAGGCTGGGAGATGGGCGGGCTACTCAGAGAGCCCAGGGCCCTGAATTCCCCCACCGTGCCAGTCCAATCTGCCACCACTCACTGGGCACACTGGCTGCCCACCTGCAGCAGGCCCCACTCAGTGAGGTCAGGCATGGGCCCTGCCAACTGGCTTCAGGGCTGGGTGCCTTTCCATCAAGTGATGGGGAGCAGGCCAAGGAAAAGAGGGCAGGAGGACATGGCCTGGGGTGACTCTTGGACCAACGGGCCTGCCAGCCTCTTGTCTCCTGAGTTCCCGGAGTTCCCACAGCCCCAGCAGCTGCCACTACCACCTGCCCCAGCCCTGCGGGCCACCCCAGGAACTTTACAGGATCTCATGCCAAAGGACTCCTGGAAGCCCACCTCTCTCGCCTCATTCATCCAAACACATGTGTTGAGTTCCACCATTTCCTGGGCACTGAGCTTGCTTTCTCCCTGTGGAGAGAGGGGCTTGTCATTTCAGTGGTGGGGATGACTCCAGCACTGCTCCTGATTTCCAGAGGTGCCCCCAATCTTGTCTTCCCCGACCGCCCCCCCAACCCCCCGCCCTGCAGCCCTGCTTCGGCCAGATTACCTGGCTGCTGTGTCAGGGCAGCATTTCTTCCAACAAGCTGTCAAGCCAGTCAGGCCTCTGGGCTTCAGCATATGCAATGATGGGGGCCACTACCAGAGCAGGAGCTAGATCTAATGCCAGCTGGCAAGTCCCGCAGCCCTGACAAAGGGACTCCCTTGAACCCCACTTACTCCTCCTGCATCCACCACACTCACTGCATGCTCAGCCCAGCAACACCCAACCCCCGTGGGTACTACACACTCCCCCGCCTCATCTACCACACCTCAAGTGCCTTCCCCAGCTTTATCTTCCTCCCTTCCCAGCTGCTCCCCGCTGGCCTCTTCCAGATCCCTCCTCTTTAACTTCTCCCTTACAAGTCAGCATCCCCATAACAAGTGTTGGTGAAGATGTGGAGAAATCCGATCACTTGTCCCTGCTGGTTCTGCAACCAGTGAAACAGAGAGCTTCTATATAACCCAGAAATTCCATTCCTAGTTATAGACTCCAAAGAACTAAAACAGAGGTGAGGATTGTCCACCCAAACAGGGATTAAACGTGAACATTTCGGGCAGTATTCTTCATCACAGCTCCAAAGTGGGAATAACTCAAATGTCCATCAACGATTAATGCTAAACAAGCTGTGGTCTCTCCATACAATGGAAAATTTTTCAGCCACATGGAGGCATGAAGTACTGACATGGCTGCAACATGGATGA